>NC_048287.1:26349734-26654318 GCF_009762535.1 Notolabrus celidotus | reverse complement strand
AGTTTGGATACACCTTCTCATTCAATGGGTTTCATTTATTTTAGTTATTTTCGACATTGTAGATTAATACTGAAGACATCAAAACTATGAAATGGTTTTGCCATAATATGGATTACAACAGCAGTCAAATAGGGCTCTCCATTGTGTACTAACCCTACCTCTGAACAACACAACTGATGGTCTCAAACACATTAAGAAGGCAAGTCATTCTACAAATGAACTTTTGACAAGGCTCATGTTAATTAGAAACCATTCCAGGAGACCACTTCATGAAGCAGACTGAGAGAATAGCAAGAGTGTGCAAAGCTGTCATCAAGGCAAAAGGGGGCTACTTTACAGAATCTAAAGTATAAAACATATTCTGCTTTGTCACTTTTTATTTAATTAAATAATTCAATATATGTTCCTTCATAGTTTTGATGTCTTCAGTATTAATCTACTATGTTGAAAATAGTTGAAATAAATACAAACCATTGAATGTGTCCAAACTTTTGACTGGTAGTGTATATTGCTGATTTAGGACAAAAAGAATGAAATCTTGGTTTCAGAAATGTAAATTGTAAAATTTGTACCTGGTGCAGCTAAAGGAATGACCCAAAGCAACTGTCACCTCTGACCCCTCTTCTGGTCCACAAATTGCCTCTTAGAGGATATTAAAATGTTCTAATCTAATCTTCTGGTCCTGACCCCAGTGACCTCTGACCCCTCTGCTGGTCCTGACCGCTCTGCTGGTCCTGACCCCAGTGACCCCTGACACCTCTGCTTGTCTGTCCGGTCCCAAGTAACTTCTGACACCTCTTCTGGTCCTGACCCTAGTGACCTCTGGCCCTTCTACTGGTTTTGACCTTGGTAACCTCTGCGTGTGAGGTGACCTGAGGTAACCTATGTGTGTGAGGTGACCTGAAGTAACCTCTATGTGTGAGGTAACCTGAGGTAACCTCTGTGTGTGAGGTGACCTGAGGTAACCTCTGTGTGTGAGGTGACCTGAGGTAACCTCTCTGTGTGTAATGATCTAAGGTAACCTCTGTGTGACACGACCTGAGGTAACCTCTGTGTGTGAGACGACCTGAGGTAACCTCTGTGTGTGAGACGACCTGAGGTAACCTCTGTGTGTGAGACGACCTGAGGTAACTTCTGTGTGTGAGACGACCTGAGGTAACCTCTTTGTGTGAGACGACCTGAGGTAACCTCTTTGTGTGAGACGACCTGAGGTAACCTCTGAGTGTGAGACGACCTGAGGTAACCTCTGTATGAGAGGTGACCTGAGGCAAGTATAACTGTGATGTTACTTAACCGCCTGTTATTTCTTATTTTCTTGTCTTTTCTAAACATTCAACACTTTATATTTTCTGTTTAATATTAACTATTATTTCCAAAAATCTATGGTTTTTCTTGCTGTCCACAAAATACCGGGGAAAATCTTGTGACATACCTTTACCAGGTTCCGTCAAATCTCTGTGTTGTCAATAAAGCTTCGATTCAAAGGCGGACAATATGGCGGAGTACGATTTGACAACCAAAATAGCACACTTTCTGGACCGGCATTTGGTTTTTCCACTTTTGGAATTCTTGTCAGTCAAAGAGGTAAAACAACTTATGCATGTGAGAACGCCAGACGTGAATAGAAATGCTTGTCTCAGTGCATTTTTACCCCAGAACCCGTTTGTTGACAGCTAGTTGGCTAACTTCGCAGTGATGTTATAGAGATGGTCAGCTGGCATCCAACGCTGTCTAAACTATGAATTCAATGTGTGATTCATCATCTGACATCATGTTAGGCTAGTTTGTATCTGCCTTAATAAATGCTCACCAATAATAATAATGTTATAGGACATTATAGGGACTAGCTTTGTATTGTTGTTTGCTGTAGCTGCTCCTGAATGCATCAGTTAATCCACGCCTGCTGTTGTTTACCTTTTCAATTAAGCACAATTAAATGTGATTTCATGTCCTGAATGATGCGAGCTTGACTGGTATTTTAATTTTGACAGATCTACAATGAGAAGGAACTCCTTCAGGGGAAGCTGGATCTCCTCAGCGAGACAAACATGGTGGATTTCGCCATGGATGTGTACAAAAACTTGTATGCAGACAAGGAAATCCCACATTGTAAGAATGCTTCCCTTAAAAAGTTTGTTCCAATTCAACAACTTTTTATTTTGTCATTAAATCTTACATGAAGTACACTCATACATGATACACCTGAAGCAGAGATGATGTCAAACATAAGCAGTAAGCCACATAGTAAAGGGAGAACACACCTTTTGATGATCCCCAATATTTTATTATATGTCTGTGTCAATTTTCTCAAAAAAAATATTTTACCAACAAATCTTTTGGTGTTTAAGGTAGAAAAAATGCTGATGTGCAAAGGAAAAGCCCTCAGCTGACTGTCTTACAAAGTCTTTTTTATCATCTCTAGCATTTCATTATTGCTTGTTTCCCTCCATCTCTCCATCTCAGTCACTTTGTATCCTCATCCCTCCCAGCAAAGTCAGTCATTTTTCTTATAAAAGTTTAAATTCCATCTTGGGAGTGCTGACATCTTTATGCTTACATCTATTTCATCAGGTCCTCTGATAAGTTCCACTATATCTGCATCTAAGGTGAAGCAAATATAAAGTGTCTGATTAGATTTGGTAGCTGGACAGTAAAAGATGATGTTAAAAACATCTTTCCTTTGTTGTTTTGTTGGTTAATTTTCGAACCTGTAAAATGTTAAATAATTGAAGTCAGCTTCTCTTAGTTTTTCCCCTCTGTATTTAGTCTTGACCAGCACTGAGGTTACAGCAGTGTGTTAATGTTAGACTCTGTCCTGTTTCAGCTCTAAGGGAGAAGAGGAGTACTGTGGTGGCTCAACTCAAGCAGCTCCAGTCAGAAACAGAGCCGATTGTCAAGATGTTTGAAGACCCAGAGACCACCCGACAGATGCAGTCCACGAGGTCAGATCATTGCAGAGTCCACGTTGTAATACTTGCGCTACTTAAATAATTTAACGTGGAGTGTAAAGGCTCATGTGATGCATATTGATCTGTGTTTTTTATATCAGAGATGGGAGGATGCTCTTCGACTATCTGTCAGAGAAACACAATGTAAGTAGTAAAATGTTCAATATTGTATCAAAGACATGTTCTCATTGTTCATAAAGTGCACTGCAAATCAGTCTTCAGAAGAGGGTTTGGTTTCCATAACAACTGGCTGCCGCTGTTAGCCACCAGGGCTGTTATCCAAATCATCCTAACATCCAACATCACCCACCAGAGCGCTCACTACCACTCACTTATCCACTGCTCCCAGTTTCTATTGAATCATTTCTTTATTGTTCTTTTGCATACAATCACAGATCATTTACATATCTCCTTCTCTGGGATTGGTCTGTACATCAAAGCTCTATTGAGATCATGTAAACTATTTTAAGAGGAGATTTTTTTTTGTCAGTGTGAAAAAAGAACAGGTTTTCTTTTGCTTGAAAAGATGAAAGATGTCTGCATATTCCCTAATAAGACACATTCTGTCACTCCTGCAGACTCAATTAGTTTTCTGTGTGGGGAGAAAAGACAGAGATACGAGCTGCTTTAAAAACAGCATCCATTTCTGTGACTGAAATGCATTGTCATATATGATACAAGGCCACATTGATTTTCCTTCATATTTCTTTTATTGATTTTGTAATTACAGTGCAAGCAGTATAAGCAGTGTATAAAAGGAGAGAGAAACGAGTGTGTGCACCAGTGGCAGTACTGAACCACAACCACTGTACTGTTATTATCATAACCCCAAGCCCCTCCACCCAAACCTCCAAAAACTTGTCTAAAGGAGAAAAAAAACAACAACAATTGGTAATTAATTAACATTAATGATATCAATTATAAATAAATGATAAATAGAAAAATAAGCACTAAAAAAAGGGTTGAATAAACATGAAAAATAGATTAAAGGGGGCAGACAGAGTGAATGGGGGACAACTAAACCTCATCTAATAATGATAAAATAATAAGTTTTATTTTTATAGCACTTTTCAGAAAACTCAAAGCACTTTAGAAATAACACACATATGTCTGTTATTGTCACTGTTCTTATTGTCTGAACATTTGAATAAAAATATTATACTAAAAAAAGAAATAACACACTTTAAAAGACAGAATAACAGAAACATAATAGAATCACAGTGAGTATTGGTATGACGAATGAATGTATTGATTGTGAGCAGCACTACACTTATGTCCATGACAAATTTCCCCCGGGGACAATAAAATTTATCTTATCTTATCTTATCTTATCTTATCTTATCTTATCTTATCTTATCTTATCTTATCTTATCTTATCTTATCTTATCTTATCTTATCTTATCTTATCTTATCTTATCTTGATATAAAAACATTAACAGTTACAAGCAGTTCTGAAGAGGGGAATTTTGAGCTGGGGTTTGACTGTCTGTAGGTCAGTGGAGTCACGTATCTGTTTGGGGAGAGAGTTCCAGAGGGAGTGGGCAGCAATGGAGTAAGCTCTGTCGCCCCATTCATCTGGGTGAATAATAGGTTTGTTTGAACATTCGGTTTCTGTTTAAAGCCATGTTTATTTGAACTGAAAGGTACAACGTCAATTGTATAATGAGTTTAATTACAGGGAGAACTGTCAAACCTTTCATTTCAAGTCAAACAAAACCTCTAGAACTTTTGTCTGTTGAGTTTCAGTTGTTCTACATACAATTTAAATTCTCTTCCTTTTCATTTTTTAAATTTTCGTAGTTTCGTCAAGAATACCTCGACACGCTGTACAGGTACGCCAAGTTCCAGTACGAGTGCGGTAACTACTCCGGAGCTGCTGAGTACCTCTACTTCTTCCGCGTCCTGGTAAGAGTCATATTAGAGTAGTAAACTTTCTCACAAACAGAGTACACTGTCTTCCTCAGATGATTTCCAAAGCTCTGCGTTGTTCTGTTTTTAACTGAATCTGTCCCTCTGTGCTCAGGTCCCCTTGACAGACAGGAACGCCTTGAGCTCTCTGTGGGGCAAACTGGCCTCTGAGATCCTCATGCAGAATTGGGAAGCTGCCATGGAGGACCTGACTCGACTGAGGGAGACCATCGATAACAATGTGAGTGAAGAACGCTTTGCTAGAGAGGACTTTATGTTCCCTGGTTTTTATTGGCGATGATTCGTTGGGAATATAAAAAACAAACAAGGCGAGTGGAGCAGCCCTCGGCAGCACGGAATGACATTTGCAGTTTCTGCTAAACTAAATGTTTTAGTAGGAAATTACAGGACTGAGAGTGGAATGTTGCATAAAGTGTGCACAGAAGGCCCAATTAATGACCCAGTCCTTTTTATGGTTAGTCATTTCCTTCAGTGGGTTACTATGCAGTCTGCTTCTTGATCTCCTGTCTTTTTATAAATGTAGTTTATATTGTATGTACAGGTATTCCTTATCTGAAAACACTCTAATGTGACATTCTGTGACTTTTCTGTCCTTTCAGTCTGTGAGCTCTCCTCTCCAGTCCCTCCAGCAGAGGACCTGGCTCATCCACTGGTCCCTCTTTGTGTTCTTCAACCATCCTAAAGGCAGAGACAACATCATCGAGCTCTTCCTTTATCAGCCTCAGTGAGTCTCTGTGCTTTTACACAGAACATTTAGGTTGATGGTGCTGCCTTTAAGAGCTCATAGTGAACACGGCGTTATCGCCTCATTAATTTGGAGGCCATCATTGCAGATGTTCCGTCACTTCATTTTCTTCACCTGAACAAGATTTTAATTCAGCATTTGGTGTGGCTATAAAAGAGTAAAGTTGTGTACAAGTATGCCCTTTAACACTAGAACGACCATGGGGGTCATTTTGACTATTTTCACATTTATATATTAAGTAACTTAAAGTTAAATTAAAGATGACGGTGCTGCCAGTTCCTGACTTTTCATAAAGTTGTGTGTTCAGGTATTTAAAATGTCATTTATACAAATTGCACAAAAGGCAACAATTATATGATTATTTTTTATTATTTATTATTTTTCCTTTGAAATTGAATGATTTGAAAAGTTTTGGATTGAAACTGAGAAAAATAGACAACTCTATTTTGTATAACAGTGAACCGCTGAAGAAGGTTTCATCCTATTATAGATATACAGTATAGCCTTGAACAATATACACATAATTCTCTATATTGTATCACAACAGATAATACAATTTGGAATCTGGCAGTCAAGATGAACTCGTGGCCTTTTTCTTTTTCTTTTTTTAAACATATGTTTTATTGATTTTCAATTTTTTTAATGGTATTTACAGAATGTATCATAGTTTACAGGAAGCACATAACACCCCCCCCCCCACCCCCCCCCCCCCCCCCCCCGAATATTAAACATATAAAACACATACAGAAAATGTAAAAATAAATAGGAGTAACACTTAAATTGTACATTTTCAGAAAGTTCTAGACAAAACCTTAAAATAAATAAGTAATAATGATAACAGAATAACACTGATAGTACATAAAAAACTCAAATGTAGCAAAAAAGAATAAATAATAATTCCTCACATCATAAATATAGAACATGTCATTCTCGTCATCACATCACAGTTTCAGCACTTCTTCAATCCTCGTGGCCTTTCTAGTAGAAATGGAATTCTGGCCCTTCTAGTCTTAAGGCAGCATGAATCTCACATTCCTGTGTTTTGAAAAGTAAAATAAAAACACAGTTTTCTTTAGAGATCTGATGGTATTCTCAATCGTTGTGTCAGCACCTTGGAATACCTGTGCTGTGTGTGTTTCCAGGTACCTGAATGCCATCCAAACAATGTGCCCACACATCCTGAGATACCTTACAACTGCAGTCATCACCAACAAAGACGTACGGAAGCGCAGGCAAGTGCTGAAAGACTTGGTGAAAGTTATTCAACAGGTAAGGTCAAGAAAAATCGTCTGAATGATTCTGATATAATTTGTCTCATGGACTTCGCCACACATGATGGAGTAATGTTTTTTCTCTTTCCCTGCAGGAGTCGTACACGTACAAAGACCCCATCACAGAGTTTGTGGAGTGTCTCTACGTGAACTTTGACTTCGACAGCGCCCAGAAGAAGCTGAGGGAGTGTGAGTCGGTATGGATGGCTCTCTAAAGTTTCTCCTCCTCTCCTCCTGCTTGGCAGTGTGTGTTTGTCATGGTACTCAAACCTAAATCTCTGAAAAGTTAGCTGTCTCCTGGGACTGAGGGCTAATATGAAGCTTCTCTTAGTTATGGTGCTCTGATCTCCTGAGTCCTTTGCATTTAACTTTGTAGCTATTCAGCCTCGGCAAATCCTTGTCTGGCCTGATTTGCTGGTTCTTACTTTTATTCAGTTTGATTTTCAAAGCGGAACAGCTGTCAGATTTGGAGCTCGGTAACCTTCGCTTTAGAAACCCCTTGACTGCGGTTTTTGTAGTTGTGTTTGGGGACCACTTTGCGCGTTCTCCGAGCACTCTCATCAATTGGCTTTTCTCCCCTCTTGTATAAATTATGCAGCGATTGCAAAAGCCTCAACTATCCTGTCAGATACGGAGTGTGAGCACAATGACAGCAGAGCAAAAAGGGTTCATTAAGCCGCTCTGTTGTCTTGTGTTCTGTTTGCTTTTAATTATCAGAGGAATCTTAAATTACATGTTTTTATTCATTTTATTCTCATGAGATCAACATCTCGTCTTAATTACTGTATCAGCATCATCTCAGGATGATCGGGTTTGAATCTTTGCTGTTTTTTTTTCCCTAACAATTAAGGTTGTCTCCTGTCAGAAGTTAACTTTTTGATTGATGTTAGATATTGATGCCAGCAGTGGACTTGATCTATCGCTATAATAATCCCGAATGCAATACTAAAGTAGAGTGTAAAGGTCTATAGCACCTTTTATTTGTGTTAACCACAACAAAGTGCTGCATAATTGGATTTCTTACATAATAACACCCACTTGTGAAATAATGGTGTTACATCTTCCAAACCCCAGACTTAAATACATTCATGAATGTGTACATTTAAGCTCTTAAGGAGATTTGAGATGATCAAACATCATGTTTGATGTTACTATGATGATCACTTTAAACCACAGAGATGCCAGTTATAATCACCCACAGGAAAGTCTGCAGGCCTGCTGATGGCTTCATGATTTAGTCATGTTCTGGGTCTGTTTTTCCTGTAGCATGAGCTTTGCAATCAAGCCTAAGTACTGAGTTGGACTCAGACCTCAGTATAGCTTCTTGAGGTGGTTTGGCCATGGAAAGTTCAGAAACTCTTGTGTGAATGTGAGCTACATTTCTCCTCGCTCTAATCTGTCAAAGCAGGAGGAGCGAGGAGTCTTCATTCATGGCCTGATACACTTTTCATGACATCAAATAAATCACAGAAATTAAACATCCCTGAAAAATAAACACTTGAACTTAGATCAGTGTGATGAGAAGTAACCATGATGACAGAAGGCACATTTGAAAAGCTAATGTATCATTGGAACAAACTCCCCAAGGATAGTAAGAGAGACCAGAGGCTGAAGTTGATGCTTTTATGAAACACCACAGCTTTTCAGTTTGAGTTTGACCATCTGTTCAACTTATTTCAGAGCTTACTGCCTCCTCAATGAGGCACAGCACAACGCAGGTGTCTCAAGGGTACAACAAGAAAATCAAAATACCATGTCCTTGCTGGTGCTGCAGAGGAGATGTTAAACTAAACAGAGAAGATTTTTAGTACTTTAAAAAACGAAAATGTCTTTTAATGGATATGAAGACTTAAAAAAAAAAGCACAGAAACTAGAAAACAGGCTGCGTCTCTCTGATGAAAGCTTTTCTGCCAGAACACCTAGATGTTTGTTGAAAGGCTTAACGGGCCATGCTGTGAAAGTGAAAGCATTTTAATTATCTAAAAAGAATACCAATCCAATGAGCAACTCAAGACTCTTTTTTGAGTCCAAGAAGTTTAGGTGTTTGTTTTTCATTGTCTTTTGTAAACGGGAGGTTTTTACAGGAGTAAGTCAGTGTGTGTATGTGCAGCTTGCTCAACCACATCTTTAGTTTTTGTGAGTTGGTAGGTTGGAAATTAAAAAAAAAAAAGCCACCAAATACAAAAGTGCCTTAAGCAGGTCATGGGGGCACCATTGGCCTAGTGGTCTAATGAACAGATTCCACCTGATCCATGTCTGGTCTGAGTTGATACGTTTTTATTCTAGTCAATTTGCTTACTTACCACAGCATCCACTGGAGCCAGGCCTGGAGTCTTCTAATGGATATGAGAACCTCGAATAAGCTAAGCATAATAGAAAACAGGAGTAGGCTGTGTCTCTCTGATGGAGGCTATTCTGCCAGAACACGAAGATGTTTTTTTGAAGGCTTACCGGACCATGCTGTGAAAATAAAAACATTTGAATTTGATTGGTCCAATCTGGGACCAGATCTGAAAGGTTTCTGTTCTAGTCAATATGTTAACTTCCACTGGATCCACTCCGTTGAGTTCCGGCTGCGTCTCTGATCCACAAGGCTTCTATTTCTGCACAGAGCAGGTGGAGCGGGACGGGAAGTCAGGCACCAGAACAGAATGAAAACATCCGATTAATTTCAGAATAAAACACTCTGTGTTAACACCAGATCGTATTTCACTTGGCCTGGAGTCAACAGGTCAGAGGTTTTCAGAGGACAATAAAGACAACATGGATGAGGAGAGGAGGAGGAGGAGAAATTCAGTGATTACAGCGGGAAAACGTAGGTCTTGTCACTCCAGCTGTCAGGCGGTCCTGCTCTATGTTGTGTTCTGAAAGCGCAGCCAATGTGTGTTGATGGACGAGATAACACTGAGCCAGACTGCAGCAGATTGGAGACAGACTTGACATTGATCTGGTGGAAGTCCGATTAAGTGTGCCCCATGTATGGAGGCTTTAGTCTTCATTTCAGAAGTTGCTGATTCCACTCCAGGCCTCGACCATTTGCTGCATGTCCTCCTACACTCTCTTCTCCCATCATCTCTCTTCAGCTGTCATCAATAAAGGCGAGAATACTTTAAAATATATCTTTACAAAGATACATGTGATGGTGAGGTTGCACAGTCTCGAGTGGGACATTTTAATGTATGGGTGTATAAACCAGCAGAACTGCACAGAATGATCTCCAGCACATTAGCCTTGTCATCCTGTGGTGCTATTATAAGCTGTAGTGTGCTAAAAGTGTACTTCTCAGACCTATATGATGTGTTCTTAATTAAAGCCACACACAGTTAGTTCTTCACTTATGTTTGAGGACACCACAGATTATGGAAAATGTGCAGACAGAGAAACTCAAGTTTCTTGCTGGAGGAACATTTAGTCCTTGTCCTGTTTTTCTGAACATTTTCCACATGTGGATGTTTTGTGCTGTATGTGTATGAAGCGAGTGATTCTTACAGGAATGTTTTCTTTGCTCTTTCAGGTACTAGTGAATGACTTCTTCCTGGTCGCCTGCCTTGAGGACTTCATTGAGAACGCTCGTCTCTTCATCTTCGAGACCTTTTGTCGAATTCATCAGTGTATCAGCATCAGGTACACGTCTTTGAAATAGTCTGGGCTTTTATGAACAGTGTGTGCCGTGTTATTAAACATGAAGAGAATATTATGAAAAGATCTTTTCTGCTTGTGTATTCAGATGATTGATGCTCTGCTGTAATTTGACTTCCCACCCCTCCCTTATTGTGGATTTGGTTATTCATGTCCCCTCAGTTTTTAAGGACATCCAACAGTTAAGTGTAAAAAAAAGAACTTTGAAGGGTTTTGATTCCCCCCGAAGGATGTTTTCTTCACTGAAACACCCCCTCCTCCTCCTCCTCCTCCTCCTCCTCCTCCTCCTCCTCCTCCTCCCCCCCCCTCCTCCTCCTTCACTCTCTCCACTCAGCATGCTGGCAGACAAGCTCAACATGACGCCTGAGGAGGCGGAGAGGTGGATCGTCAACCTCATCCGTAACGCGAGACTGGATGCCAAGATTGACTCCAAACTGGTGAGTTTCTGCATTCAGTGATCCACCTTCAGTCAGACGAAGTACATACCTCTACAAAACTTCAGTAGTGATATGAAGGGATGTTGTTATTGAGGAAATCAAGGCTGATGTTATGAATTACAATTCAGCCAAAGGCCTCTTCGAATCTTCAAGTTATTATGTATTTTCATGTCTTTGATTTCATTATTATTCAATCCCTCCATCTCTTAATTATAGAATCATAAGTGAACATTGTTTAAAGGTCATGCAGGCCCTCATCACACTGTCTTTAATTGACCTATCACCAAAATTTACCCAACGACGAAGATGCTTTTTCTTTTTCAACAACCGCTTTAGAAGACTCTTCAGCTGCTTTATGATAACAAACTCAGTATGAAGCTATTTTCTGTTCTTACCAAATACAAAAGTGCCTTAAAAATGCACGTCATGGGGGCACCTGTGGTCTGACGGCCAAATTCCACTGGATCCGTGTCCGGTCCATCTCCCACCTGTCACGCGACAGATCTGATAGTTTTCTATTCTAGTCAATGTGTTAACTTCCTCTGGATCCGCTTTTGTCCAGCTCCGTCTCTGATCCAGCTCAACAAAAGTCTTGTTTGAAAAACAAATATTGTTATGTTGCAACGATGTGAAAAGCACAAAGCAATTAAACTACAAGATAATTTCAAATGTTAATATTTAGGCATTGCATTCATAAATAGGGCTAGCATTCAGCTACTTGCTTTACATCAAAAAAATGGTTTTGATATAAGGCTTATCAGTATGTGCGTGTTTAGTTAACTAATGGATTTAATGTTGTCACTCTAGCTAGCTGGAACCAATATTAATAGTAGGTGCAATAAAACAAGGTATAAACACGAATAAAATAAAATAAAACAAAATAAAATAAAATAAAGATCAAATAAAAATAGAATAGAATAAAATGAAATAAAGATCAAATTAAATGAAATAAAATAAATAATAAAACAGTATATACAGACGCACAGAATAGTTAGAATTATCTATGTACAGAAGCGCTAGGAATGAAGGAGATACGATAAGATACAACAGGTTAAAACAAGGAACGGGGATACAATAATGCACTTAAAGTTAGAATATACTTATATTAAAGGTTAAAAATAAAATATAACAAATACACTATGTACACTTCCTACTTATGGTTAGAGAAGTGAAGTAAATTGTAAGCAACAAGAAAAGACAATAGTACTGTTTTATTGCACAGCAATGATTATTAAACTAACTAATAAAGTAGTTATTAAAGAAATGCTGTTCTGCATGTTGTGTCCAAGCTGTAGCACAGCCACCTTCCACTGGCCTGAGCTATAACTCTGTTTAATAGTGACTAACATAATGCTTCAGTGCTCTACTACCTGGATGCAAACAAGCACAGGTGACAGATAGCATCTAATATAGATGAAGTTGTATGCAGGCTGTGTCTTGTTAAATGGCCATATCACTTACTGGAGCAATGTGTATCAAACATAGGCATGTGGATGTTAACCTACAAATAGGATTGTTGGCTGGTGGTGCTAGATCTGCTAACCATAGCCACACTCTACAAACCGATCTGACATTGTTTACCTGCACACACTCTGATGTAGTGTTTAGCTGTTTCATATAAATTGGGCTCAATTGTGACTGTTTTCTGAATGTTTTCTTACCTCCAGACTAGTCCATTAGTCAGAATTGGAATTTCCACTTAAACAAGCAGGAAATGAGTCACTTTGGAACATCCCTACTGAGTGATTTTCCATCATTAAACCGATGTGACGCAACAGATTTTAATATATCTGCCACTGCAATCCATCCAAACATTTAACCGGCACATCTTGCTCATCTGTCTCACTCTAACCCTCAGAAATGTAACTCTTTCAACTTGTTTCAGGGTCATGTAGTGATGGGAAACAACGCGGTGTCGCCGTACCAGCAGGTGATCGAGAAGACCAAGAGTCTGTCCTTCCGGAGCCAGATGTTGGCGATGAACATTGAGAAGAAAGTGGCTCACAGCAACAGGATTGAGGTAGACTGAGCCCTCAACCTTCACTAGTATTTACTGTTTGGGGGAAGGGGGATATAAATATTGCATCAGTCTGACGTCAGTGTCAAAACTGTCATTACATGTGAGAGGGTGTCAGACTGACTTTTAAGATTTTTCAAAGACTTGGTTTCTTGCTGGGTTATAATTTGCAGAACTACGAGTAGATTTTCAGTCGTTTCCTTCAGGCTCTGCCTGGAAATTCACAGAAATAACAAACAGAGCAGAAACACAACCAGCTGCTTTTGGCCACCGCTGCCTTCATGTGGGGTTTTTGTCTGCAGTGATTTGGGCTGAAGCATTGGATGGGGTATGTCCTAGTTGGAGACTAATAGCAGAGGTAGTTAAACATGTTTGATTTCATTGGAGCATTTAGTGTACAAAAAGAGACATCAACTATTCTGCTGCCATTTCAGAGCTTATTCAATACACATTTATTTTCAGGTGTTAATACTTTATATATATTTACCCTGATTCCATGGAGGTACTTTTTCTTATTTAACTAATTTCTGCAATTTACTTTTGTAAAAATAAACCCTTATTTTCACAAGAGTCTGTGGTCATACCATAATAATAATAATAATAATATAATAATAATATAATAATAACAACAACAACAACAACAACAACAACAACAACAACAACAACAACAACAACAACAACAACAACAACAACAACAACAACAACAACAACAACAACAACAACAACAACAATAATAATAATAATAATAATAATAATAATAATAATAATAATAATAACAATAATAATAATAATAATACATTTTATTTATAAAAGCGCTTTAAAAGATTCTCCAAGCGCTTTACAGGAAAATAAAATATACAATGCAACAGTGCAAAAAAAAAGCAAAAGAAAAGCAAGGCAGCAAAATAGAACAAAACAAGAAACAATAAAACAAAACAAAACAAAAAAAATCTATCAGTTATAGTTTAAAAGCCTTTGTAAATAGTTGTGTTTTGAGTCCGGATTTGAATTTGGTGAGTGAGGGAGAGAATCTGAGGTGTTGGGGGAGAGAGTTCCAGAGGGTGGGGGCAGCGACAGAGAAGGCCCTGTCCCCCCAGGTTCGGTATATATATATGAAGCTCGTCTGTACAATCTGTCATTACTCATCCAAACACATGCCTTCTATTCTTCTCTTCTCCTGCCAATAATTCGGAGAGTGGGGAGTTGGCTGGTGTTTCACTTTGAGGGTTTCTAATGTTTTGTTGCCTCGTAAAGCATCTTCGTTTTCTGAAACACCTTTTCAAACGTGTTTTTGTTTCTCTGCTTTCCTCAGACACCGAACTGGGCTGCTCAAGACTCCAGCTTCTACTGAAGCGGAATCCAAAGAAGATGCACATGACTCCATTATTTAAGCTTTTTATTGTATTTATTGTATTTATTTATTTATTTTGTATTTATTTATTTAACTGTTTAACCACCATTGTTGTTTTAAACTACCTGCTGCTAGCCTTCACTTTATGTTATTTATTAACTTCCACACACAAATAAAATATCCACAGAGGCACCCAGCCTCAAGAACTTCTCACTTGAGGTATTATTTTAATGAAGTAAACCTTCTTATTATTATCAGATTAATTTTAGAGCATTGATGCAATTTGTAATGTGATTAATAGACACTTCACTTTTTTTCCTTTTTCCCATATTTGACCACTAGATGTTGCTGTTGGATCATTTTTATATCCCTCAAGCGTTTCAGTTCTCATACGTTGTGTACTCCAGCGTAAAGTAAACTCAGACTTTAGAGTATACAGTAACATATTAAGAAAATGTAACAATAAACACTACATTATTAGACACTAAACTTGACACTCATGCAACCACCCTTAGAGAGAGAGAGGACAAATACTTGAGGAAATGATGTTGTTATGGAAAACACTGCAAGGACAAGTCACAGGATATTAATCATGAATTAGTCCCCATACGAGAGTTATTCCAGGCTCCTCTGTCAGTTGTAGTTCTTGCGGTTGCAGAAGGCGTGTCCAGTAAATCTTAAACCACACCTATTGTCTCAATATTGAATGGCACAGCAGAGCGTACAACTTTGTCATCATACCTTTTGCAAATATTTGTAATGTGTAAAGCTAACCAGTCCTCAGTACATACAGAGGCTTTATCAAAGAAGTGTGCAGCTGTGCAGCCTTAATTGACATTGTGCAATAGATCTGTCACAGTGATTGTGGAACCCTGTTAATGGCTGTACAATTTGTGCTTCAGACAAACGTCCCCCTGTCATTACCAGAGTGACTGCTGGCATGTGTTCAGGTAAAGAGGGGAAAGTGCCCCAGGTGCATTTCTGTTCTTCCAGCCTCCCCTCCATGTCAAGAATCTTCCTGATGTTCAGCCCAGGAGGGGCCGTCGGATCTGCTTGCCACGCCTCCTAAACTGTTCTCCCCTGTGCACACACACACACTCGCACTCTTTTTTTCCAGGCCCCAGTAAAACACAACACATACACACAAAGGCAGACACACACATGCTTTTACACACACTGAGAGCTGACGTGGGCTGAGGTCTGAGCCGGGCTGCCTCCGGAACAGCTGGTATCCATCTGTGGTTGCCGTTGCTCTGGTTGCTGTTGCTCCTTCTTCCTGCCGCTGTAGAGAGGACTCAAACCGGCCCACTGCATCCCATTCATGCTGCACTCACTCTGGGATTCAGACAAGACTAGATAGCCTTCAGCATGGATATCCTGACAGTCTGGGCTGCCACTAACCCAGCTGTGGCCCGGCTCCTCTGGGTTCTCCTCCTGGTCCTGGCCACCCTCCTGGTCTGGCTCTTCTTCTTCTGCTGCTACAGCTGGAACCAGAACTCCTCGCCCTCCCTGGAGAGGTACCTGGAAGGTAGGTGGGCCCTCATACACGCCCTCTCTGTGGGTGTCTGGAGGCCTCTGATAGGCTTACAAACACTCATGCAGCTTTAAGATTTAACTCTGAGTCTGGGTCGGTTTCATGAGAAGGAACACTGTTTTTTTTTAGAATCCTGTAATTGAAAGTTGTTTCCTGTCCAAGTCTGCAGTTTCCACATTTTCCTGAAACTGCCAGCTCGTGTTGGCTCTGACTCACAGTTTGTGGTCGAGGCCGTTCTGATCACTGTTTAAATGTGCTTTTTAGCCACGTGAGAGGAGACAATGCCTCTTTCATTCTCATTAGTCCAATAAAATGTGTTTATTTTGAAGATGTTGCTTTGAGCCAGAACACACATACTTTCCCTTTGAAAAAACTGTGCGTAATTACACTTCAGTGTCGCACCACACTCAAAGAAGTGAGCCTAATGATATGATATAAAGTTGACCAAGTGACAGCATGGGCTTGCAGTGTCATGGTAACTGTCATTGCAAAACACACGTGGTTACTACAGGAGCAATGGCTCAGTACCTCTGTTTCTGCTTTAAAGCAACAAAACATTTACTAATTAAACTTATGACGAGTACCCCACACTTTCTTTCTTCTTCTTTTGCTCAATTTATTCATTCTAATGTTTTATTTTATCTTCTTTCCACACAGTGATGGTAAAGCATTCCAAATCCAAAGCTCAGGTGAGAAAATGTTCTTCCTTTTTTGTGTCTAAAAAACAGACACCTTCTTTATTCACACTTTAAAATGTCACCCTTCATTCTTTACATTCTTGCACAACCTTGATAAAATCCTTTAAGTGCAGTGTACAATCAGTATGTCGGCTTGTAATACCCACTTCAAACTCTAGAGGTCCTTGTTCACCTGCAGTTTATTCAGTGTGATTCAATCAGTGTTCAGACGAGGAATGAGCACAAACCCTGCAAATTAACCAAGTTCACTACTCCACCATGTACCCATTGATTTACAGGACATGGTACTCATGTGTTCCTCCTAATGTGAGACATATAATCAAACCTTATGTATGTTGGAGGGTTTCATCACTGTTTCCTCATGCATCTTGATGAAGTCGATGTCAAACATGAATTTAAAGAATCAAGACCTAAAACTGTAATCTTCAGAGAGATCACTCAGGTTTAAGAAGGATTTATTTTGGACCAATAAAGCATCTTGTAAGCTGCTGTCAAATGGTATGTCTTGTATCTCTTCAGTTTTCATAAACCTGCCCTGGAGCCTTTATTAAAGCTCCTGTAAGGAGTTTTCAGCTAGTTAAGAAACAGAGTGAAATTAAAAGCAATGCCTCAGTGTCATCTATGAAAGCAAACCAGACCATCAGCATACATCAGCATTCTATACTCTAATTTTTTATTTGGGAAATTATAGGCAGGGCGTAAGTGCCAGTCCTGATGACTTCCAAAACAGCCGTTTTGTACATTTCCAAAGCAAAGATTTGTAACAAGTCATATATATGATTGATCAAATAAAGAAGTGAAAAGAAAAAGAAAAACACTACTTACACATGATAAGTACATGGTACCACTTTGTCCACAGGGGGCGCCAAAAACAACTCAAAACAAAAGTTTCCTATAGGAGCTTCAAATGTCCTCCTATTTACACTCTGATGCTTTGAACTTAACCCCCAGCTTGGAATGAGGTCTTAATGCAGATCAGCATGATTCAATCTGATTAACAGTGTAACAGTCACAGTTAAGAATTGTTAGTGTATTTAACCGTGTCTTTAAAAACATTGAAACCCCAATTTATAATTCACATCATCGTCAACAAATCCAACAAGCCACTGAGGTTTTATTTGCTGAGCTTATTGACACTCTCTGACTTCAATGCTAGCATTAACATGCCAGCATTTGAAGTACTGACAAGTTGATGTTTTGTGGGTGAAATATTGATGACAGTCAACCTTTAAGTTAGCATTAGCAGGATAACTTTGGTTATAAAACACAACAGTACAGTACAGCTGACACTGCTGTGTTTGTAGTCGCTAAAAAATGGAAGACTAGAAAGTCACAGACCTCCAGCAAGGCCTTTTTGCCTTTTTATGAGTTGTATCCAGACCCGCGCCAACATTTAAGTACTCTTTTGGCCAATACAAAAGTTTCATGAAAATGTTTTTTTTATTCGGCTGTCCTGTTAATTGCCTAGCATCAACAAAATATAACCTTTTCAAGGACAATAGTCTCTGTACTCAGGGCACGCAATTCAGCTGAGCTAAGCTGGCATCCCCTAAACTTGTTTTAATAAAAAACAAATAGTCGTCCAGCTAAAAGCCTACAGATGTCATCCTCATAAAGGCCTTAGAGGAAAAGTCAAAAAATGACTGGATCATGGTGTTTTTTTTTTATGGAGACCATGAATGGCTTTGCTGAAATTATGAATTTGTTCAGCGGTTGTTGGGATATTTTAGTCTGCATCAAGTAGAGAGCTGCACTGCTGGCTTTGTGGCTGAAACATTATGGAACCTAACATTGCTGACTTATGTAGAACCGCAGTGACTCATCCTACTGTATACATCCTGTTTCTATACTTGATGTCCTGACTCAGTAGTAAGAGGAAGAAAAGCATTTACTGTTTCCAGTGATTCTTTTTAACATAAAAGGAACTGGTATTTGCTAAAACACCAAACAGAGAACATTATTGTTATTCAAGTACCCATTATTTTAAGCCTCTAAATACTTTGTTGTCATGCAACAAACACACAACAATGATACATCTACAAAATCTAATGCATCATAAAAGACATGCAATAATTCATTTGACAGACATTTGTGTGAGCCCTCCTTGTCCCCTCTGGTGTCCCTCCAGAGGACGTTGTTGATATTGTTCCCATATAATTTATGCTCTGCAACATAACCTAACAGCTGCAGCTTTATCACGCGCCAATTCCATTACTAAGTATTCTGAGAGCAGGCTTATGTTATACTGAGTGATCTGTAACTGTACAGCACTCCCTCAATGTGTTTTGGCACAGTCCCTATGAGTGTTGTTTGTTACACAGTGGAGCAGCACTGTGCAGTCATTGTGTGTGATAAGTTTGAGAGGCTCTCTGAAATGGCTCCAAGCATGAAGCTCTTTGTCTGAGTGTCGCTAACACCACAACAAAGGTTCATTTCTTCCTGCTGCAGCGCAGAGTACAGACAGGGAGACATGTGAGGTCTCTGTCTGAAGAACAGAGCTACACAGACAGACAGATAGTTGGTAGTGATTAAAAGTTATCAAGCTGTCAATCTTTGTTTTCCCCCTTGCTCGAAGAAGAAAAAGCAAGTGGCTTATCACAGAAGAAATGGAGTTATGTAATAGGTCAGAATGTGAAAAGGTAAATTAGCTAATTACAGAGCAGCAGTTGGGAAGTTTAAGTGTTTTTTAAAACTGTTGAATAACGATGAAAGTTGCGCCTCCTAGCCAATGATTTCCAAAAAAAAAGTCAAATTTTGATCTGTTAGACCACAGGACAATTTTCACTTTCAACAGTGTTTCTAGATCATGTTTTATATAATTTCCTCTTTGCATGGTACAGTTTTAACTTGCATTTGTGGATGCAGCAATAAACTGTTTTAAAAGACAATGCAGTGCAGCCCATGCATTGATTTCCACTACAGAGTCATGTTTGTAATGCAGTGCTTCCTGAGGGCCTGAGGATTTCAGCCATCCAGTATTTGTTTTTGGTCTTGTCCCTTTAGTACAGATACTTAATAATAATAATAATAATACCTTTTATTTGGAGGCGCCTTTCAAGTCACCCAAGGTCACCTTACAGGGAATGAATAAAAAAAAACATTCATCATTAAAAGATCATTAAAACAAACAGACTCTCTCTTACTCTAGCTTGTTGCAAATTAACCTTATTATTTGGAAATGTTGCCCCAAGTTTCTTGGGGGTAAAATGTTCTCGGGAGGGGGCGTGGTTTGTGGCATCAAATTTAAAAAAGAAGGTATAGTTTTCGTCAAACAACATGTGACAGTTTCAGCAATTAATATGTTGTATTTGCACTTTTTTAATGAAATATAGGTTTAATTAAAGATTTTCAATCCATCAAAATCTGTTTTTATCAACTTTTTAGAGTGTGTAATATATTGCACATGGTCAATACTGCATAGGCAAGCACTTCTATTTATGAAGTGAAGCAGGAAAGTCAAAATGCAATCCCTTTAATACAATAGCTGCTTCAGAAAGTAATCAGCGGCTGTAGGAGGAGAGTGTCCACAAACATTCCCATCCTGATCTGCATGAGCTGGAGGTTCAGAGGTCATCACAGAACTGAGTGGCCTTACATCTCTCCTCCTTCATACAGCCTGAATGATTTCATTATGAATGCATGTTGATTTTCAACAAGTGGATAGCTTGTTCATTGTCTAACAATGACTAAGTCAGTCATGCATCCTGTCAGCTTTAATAGATTCCAAAAACAAGTTTAAATTCAGTCATTTTAAGATCTTACAGGCCTCAAGACTCAAAGAATGGTGATGAAGGAGGTGACTGACAGCTCTTACAGGCTCCTGACAGATGACTCTAAACACAGCAGATCCACTCAGTTTAAGAAATGATTATTATGCCAATTCTTAATTTACTTAACTTCGACAGCTCTTGTTGAATTAAACTATAATATTTTCCTCTCTGGAGCAAATAAACACATTTGATGTGGTTATATTCCTCTTCGGGAAAATTCAGCTGCAGGAAAAACAAAAGCTCATTTGTTTACCTGACACAATTAATCAGAATCACTGGCCTCTGAATAAGGACGCCTTTGTGCAGCTCAGTTAGTGCATGCCAGATATTAAGAGCTGCTGTTTTCCAATGGTGAGATCTATAATTGGAGAGTGGACATTCCTCAAAGGAAACTTTAAAATATGAGGTTTAGTTTGGAAATAAAAACATGCCTACATTTCAAAGGGTGGCTGTTATGTTAGAGTGTGTTTGTGTTTATCCTCAGAAACTGTGTCCTTAGCAGAGAGGGAAAGCCTCTTAAGCGCCATGTTGGAAGTAAAGTTCACCTTTACACCTTTGCTAATATAAATCTGCAGCTACCTCAGGCTGCTATTTTCTGTGCAACTCTAACACGATGACCAGGTTAATAATAAAATGTAGAATTGAAGATTTTCTGTCATTTTAGAGGAAGAAAAAGCCCAAAGAGAAGCCAGCTGCTCCTGCCCCATCACAGGAAGTGGTGGTGAAGGATTCCAAGGCCCTTGGTCAGGAGCCGGCATGTCCGGCAGTGAGGAAAAGGAAGAGACGACCTCTTAAAGGCGGAGTGGAAACGGTGACTGCACAGAGATCAAAGAAGGTGAGGAACATTTCTCCTCGGTGTGTCATCACAGGCTTCATTTCCTGACATTTCAACAACTCTGTTTCCACTGTGGTTGGGTTATTAAGTCAAGTTTAAGTCTTTTATAAGTCTTTAATATGTCTTTAATTTGTCTTCTAAGTGTTGTTGGAAAAAGTTCTCAAGTGTTATTTTTGCAGATTTAGTTTTGAGCTGTTGCTCACAGGGATTAAATGGATCTATTAGCAGACCAACACCAATACTTAATACTTCTTTTTGATTTAACACTTTGAGTTTATTTAACTGTAATGACTTTGCTGAAGTTGATACCTTAAGAAACACAAATCTTTGTTTATTGTCTAACTTATTGTAGCTTGTTTTATGTTGTGATTGTGAAGGCAGTGGTTTCTGTATATACACCTACTGCATTCATAATCTGTGTTTAGTCTGAATGCAATTATAAAACCTGATTAACTACACCTTTTACACATTACTTGCATAACTTTAAAAGGATTTTAAACATTTTAAGATAGCATGTACTTTGGCAATGCTTCAGCTCGTTTTAAAGATACAATGTGATACCAAAACAATATAATGTGGTATAATATTATTACAGAATGACATATTATTGTATGATATAATACGGTACCAAACAACACAGCATGATGTCATTTGTTACAATATGGTATGATACAATCGGATACGATATGGAAAGCTAAGCTACAATACAATACAATTCAAAACAAGTACAGTATGATTCGAAACGAGACGATGCCATATGATATAATATGATACTCCATGATGCAACACTTTATAGTATGAACAATAAATAAATAAATACAACACAATTCAATAAAGTTTGATACGATACCATACCAAACGTTAAAGTGTGGTACCGCGTGGCACTGTGTGGTACCTTGTGGGATGTGGTACAATATGGTAGGATATGATACAACGCGACGGTCAGATAAAATAGAATAAACAATTCAAATCTTCATTAATGCCTGAGGGGAAAATGAGAAACACCATGGTTAAAGAAGACACATCAAGTTTGACTAATGGGGAAACTCTTCAAATCTCAAGTTACAAAATACAGGTATACAACCACCTTTGTGTAAACATCAGTCTGATGGTACTAGTGGTAATAAATAATTTAACCTCTACCTAAATCTTCAACAACGAAAAAAAACAATCATCTCCATCATGAACAATCTCTGTCCCTAGAAATGATCATTACAAAAAGTCCTTATCTTTCTGAAGACCTCCTGAGTTTCAAGAGACAGCATAGACTACCTTCTTGGTGTATGCAGGAATACGTAGATATCTCTGTTTTAATTATAATGTTGATTTAATTTGAATCTTATGTTAATCATCATTATAACTTCAAAAATTCCTGCTCTTCTCTGTGTTAGTGCTGAGACGCCTCTCTTTCCGGAGCATAACGTTTCGTTTATTTGTTGAGTTGTAGCAACCAAGTATTAAGAACAACCTCCTGAAGCAGGTCTCTTGTTATTGAATTTGTCTAAAAGTTGGTGATTGCTCTAGCTTATAGATGACTATCTGACACAATTGTAGGTCTCTTGAGAGGAATTAGTTGTTGTAAAAAAAAAAAGTATTCCTCATTCAGCACAGCAGCCATGACTTGATGTTTACCTCAGTCTTCTTGGGGTGTTGTTTACCCTCTTACAGCTTGGGTATACACCACTTACATCAAATTTGACATATATTACCACAGTAATAATGAAATGTATGAACTGACTTCTTTACCTTCCTCAGTGCTCTGCTGCTCTCCCTCCTCATGAAGCACTCGGTTGATCAGATATGACCATTTAGCACAAAGAGTAAAAAGCTGGCACCGACTCTGTCACTCAGAGCCGATGGCATGCATCATTTAGGAGTACAAGCTTCCCATGCCCATTGATTCATTCTCTAAGTGGGGGAGTAATCATGTAGAAGGGCCACACAAACAAGCAACCTATCATTCATGCTAGTGTGATTATGTAACAGCTCAGCATGATAGTTTTTAATTTGCCTCAGTACAACTTGGCCTCGTTTGGAGTGAAAATGGAATCTGAACAACAACACAGTAAACAACTTGTACGTCTAATAGAGACTAAATGGAAAACATTTCCTGATTAATAGCTGTTAATTTAAATTTCTTTTTAAATCAGAGTGCAGAGTGCAGGCAGAGGTCAGCCAGCATGCAAACACATTCAATGTCTGGTAGATGTGATTAATTAAATTCTATGAAGACTGGATTGCAGCCAAAAGTTGTCTTATTTTAAACAGTAACACAGATCCTTATGGGTTAAAAGGTAAACTAAACACTAATTTCAATCCCTCAAATATTCAGGAATCTGGAAGTTCTTTTTTCTTTTCATACATCAAAACAATGGTATATTTTCACATGACAAAATAATACTCAATCAAAGCTGTATTTGTTTAAGTGGATGTAGCTACAGAGACAATATTGGCTGATTTATTGATGACTGTTTTGAAGCCACCTGTCCTACATTTTGGTGGTCGCCAACCTTTTAGCTTTAAGTGACCATATTTGGATAACAGGGTGGAGACTAAGCTGCAACCCCAGATGTTAAAAAATGATGCAGCAGTGCTAAAAACTGCTGTTACATGAGTGTCCACTTGAGGCTCGCTGTAAAAGCCCAGAGAGCCCCACTAGCACCTGTGTTATAACGTCCATCATTACAGCCTGAAACAAATACGGTTTTAGTCTGAATAGTCAATTTCTCTGTTTGTACACACTATAGGTGGAAAATGAATGGTATGACTAATTCATTTTCAAGATATCAAGGGTACATTTTGTCTAAATAGGGGCGTGGGTTTCTTGACTTACAGGCAGGCACATTGAAGCTCTTAGCAAGGAGGATAAAGACTCCCCTCAACTCCATCTCTTTGCTCCTTGCAAGGGTTGACTCAGCACTTTCCAATATGGCGTCAACCATCTTCAGGCAAGAAATCAATGGGTGACATCACTGAGACTACTACTTCCATGTTTTATACAGTCTACGGTGGATACACATAGTTTAAGCTTTAGTTGCTTTTATTTATTAGGCTGTTAAAAGGTATAAACGATATTGCAATTATTGATGCCTTTTTGCTGAAAGTGTTTACCTTGATTCAGCACTGAGTAACTTTGAGAACCACTCAAGTCATTGTCATTTCTATTTAGCATAACCACCCGCTCACAAAACATAATCCTTTACACAGAGAGGAGCGAGTTAGCTAATTAAACTACAGATTTGGGATTTCAAATTCAGGCTGTATAAGACATTTATCCAAAACTAGCCTGTGAAAATAATCCAAAAATACATCCCCAAGTAGGCTATCATTTAAATATGTACAAGTTTTTTTTAATTGTGTTGAGAATGAACATCAGACTCTTCTAGAGACCGGCTTAAAAGTGTCATATCCCCTCTAGAATCAGTGTAATCACAGTTTATGTGCAGTCTGCTGGGGAAGCATTACAAAACACAAGGATGCGAGGCGACTGGACAAACTTGTGAAAAAAGCTGGCACTGTGATTGGACCCAGGTTGGACTCACTAGGGGCTGTGGTGGAGAGATGCACACAGGAGAAGCTAGAGGCCATTCTAAATTACACAGATCATCCACTTCACAACTTCTCTGTGGACCAGAGAAACAGCAACAGTAGACGGCTCATCTCTGCGCTGCAGGACTGAGAGATACAGAAAGTCATTCATCCCTGCAGCCATTAGGCTTCATAACTCTCTAGCCAATGGGAGATGAGCTGGCAGACAACTGAATTACTTGTTTTATACGATTTTTATAATTGTATCTGCCAGACACCTGAATTTCCACCTAAGATAAGATAAGATAAGATGAGATATACTTTATCTGTCCCCCTTTGGGGGAAATTCTTTTGTCACAGCAGCTTACAACACGGGACAGGGGAATACAACAATGTACTAATATAGTTAGAAAATATAATAACAATAATAATAGCAATGACAAGGGTAAAATATAATAAAATAAAATAAAATAAAATAAAATAAAATACAATAGAATACAATAGAATAAAATAAAATAGAATAAAATAAAATAGAATAAAATAAAAATAGAATAAAATATGGCAACTATTACATATATATACACACTATGTACACTTCTATCTGATAAATAGATAAGATAAGTTACTGCATGATAAAAATTGCACCAGGTTATTTAAAAACAAACATACACAGTATGAAGAACAGTGTGATTCAGATGGATACAGTAGTTATTTGTGAATGTGCCAAGTCACATAGTAACTTCCATGTAGTGGAATGAAAGATGAGAACAGATGGGGGATGAATAAAGTACATTCTATTCTATTCTATTCTATTCTATTCTATTCCATTCTAATGTAAGCTATCACAGCAGACCATCTGTTTCCACATGCTACACACATGCTGAGCTCAGCAGTAAGTGCAGCATCGCCTCTCCTGCAGCGTCCTGAAGGTGTGAAGTTCGAGGAAAGAGTGGGCGGATGAAGCGTGGAATCTCTCCAACGTGAAATATGTACATTTTTATTTCACAAATGTGTCATTCATCCAACATGACCGCACCATGAAATCCTATAGGCAGCATACCGACATACATTTCCCTGGATATGAAACTCAGGTTGCAGAGTGTAATGTGTAATGTGTGAAGAATCCTCCTGTCTCCCTCCTACATCTGACCTGAGCTCATTTTTCACATGCGCGCAGAGAGCCTGCAATCAGATCTCTGCTCTCATCTTCATCCTGATGCGTGCCTGCCGTTTAGAGACAACTTCGCCTGTGTTGTGTAGCGGGGAGAGAGGCAGGGAGGCAGGCATGCAGGCTGCAGGCTGAGGGAAGATTCCTTCTCTCGGCCCGATCAGTGCAGGTTTGACAGTCCGGTTTGGAGACCACAGGACGCAGGCGCGACTCCCGCTGCGGATGAGGAGGATGGTGGTCTAAGTTTAAGCGGATCTAACTGGGACGAAAACGTCGATTGAAACGCTGCAGAGGGAGGATTTCTTTTCTCGATTGTTTACCAAACACTGGGACCAAAACTGCAGTAATCATGGATATTTTTAGCGTGAGTAAACCAGATATTGCTCTCAGATTGTATCTTCATATGCCGCATCGCTGACGCTGTTTATCACATGATTTAGAGTCATTCAAAAAACCTGCAGATCAGAAAGAATCCGATCTAGCACCAAAATGAGGAAATACCAAGATGTTATTGCAGCAGGTGCACCTTCAGTTCTCTCCTCACTGTAGGTCAGAGAGCTGAATTTCAGGTGTGGCAGTGTACTGCAGCCCTAAGCCTTAATGGGTGCAGTTCTGACCCCTAAGTTTTCAGGGAGTGATCCAGACTTGACAGCAATCTCTGTCAAGTGATGATCAACAGATCCACTCCTAATGAAGTCCATCAGCTGCTCACAGGCTGGAGGATAGGAGACACAGAGAGAAGTGATCCTCAGTCAGCTGTCAGACTGATTCATGTCAGAGTCTGCTCATACCAGCACTTAACTTCCTCCAATTTCTAAGTCCAGAAAGTTTCAGGAGCATGCTCTCTAATGCTCTTCAGGGTTGCCTGGTAACTACGGATCACCCTGATGCTTTCAGCCTGCTTGGATGAAGTCCATACAGCAAAGCAAGGCCCCTCTGAGCAGAAATGGGTTAGAAACAGGAGCACAGAAGTGAAGTTTCATTGTTATTCAAGATGCTTTGAGGGTCTCAATTACCTCAGAGTCAGAGCAGCTGTTATTGCGTGGTATGACTGAATAGATCAGGGCTCTGCAGTGCAGTGATGATTAATTCAGAGGGATGATGGAGAGCCAGAGAGATCAAACAGAGCACCAACTTTGATGCTCGGTGGATTTCTGTATATTGAGACTATGAAAAGGGAGTGCAACTACCAGTGGTACCTCATGCAAACTTTGTTTCTCAGCTCTGTGCAGGAGCTATTTTGGAAGTTATGCATTTTTAACATGACTCCTTACTGAAGTAAGCTCTAACCTTTTAAAGAACCCTGACTGCTTTTACCTGAGGTTAGTACAGTATTTAATGAAGATGTACAATAGACAGCCGCTTTTATCTGAGTGGTCTAATAGTGGCAAATCCTCATGTTTACATCAAAACAGGCTGATGAACTTTAAAAGGAAACATATGAAGGAATATGAACTCTGCTGCTTAAACTTGTAAAACTCAAATCCCACTTTAAGGCAAAGTTACACGCAGCTTATATTATGCATGTTATGTTAAGGTGTTCAATGTCACGCTTCCTTCTTCTGACATCTTGCAGTAAATGTGCACTGGGTTGAGCTGCCCACGTTTGACACAGGTTGAATTTATATAAGACACAAACAGTGAATACTGCAGCTCTGACAACAAACAGCAGGAAGCCAAAAATAGCATTTAGCTAAATCCTAACCTGAATGTGAAATGTCTCTGGTGCACTGGAGACTTCACTCCTGGGACTGTGGTCCTGACTGCTCCTGTCCAATCAGAGAGAGGCAGTGGCGGTGCAGCCAGCGCCCCTGTGGGGAGCATCCTGCGAGCTGGATGGTGACTCAGCTAAAAAAGAATGAGAGAGAGAGAGAGAGAGAGAGAGAGAGAGAGAGAGAGAGAGAGAGAGAGAGAGAGAGAGAGAGCAGTGAGAGTGGTGACATCATACAGTGCATCAGCAGCACTCTAGGACTGTGGTGGAGAATACTCCACCTTGAGACGGCAGACAGGCCACTGACCTGCAACATAGAACTTTGTCCCAGTGTGCATGCAGGTTTAAATGTAGGAACTGTGAGACAAACATGCAATCAATCATTCAGTATCACCCTTTCTTCAAGTTTTAGTGGAGTCATCATGTGATGTAATTGTGCATTGTTGTGCCAAAATATGGAACATTATTCAGTATGTAACAATAAAAATGAGTCATTAAAGTTGGTCTGACATGTTGCAAGAATTCAGCAGCAGTGCAGTGAAACACAGTCAGATGCACATCATATAACATTAATTATCTTTCATAAATTAATTAGGGATGAGTCATGTTTATCCAATATTTAAATATGCTAATTTATAAATAAAATCAAACTATTCATGTGACTATTTTATAATTCTTATCATCTTTCTTCTTATTATTACTACCAGTGCCTGGGTGTGATGCAGCACAATTAACATACTGTGACTGTAGCCCTTCAGAAAGCTGTTTGCTAAATGCTTCTATTAATAACCAAAGAAGAAGAAAGCATTAACGCCATGCACCGGGTTATCAAGTGTGGTTCTGTGAAGATTTGAACCACTGAAAATTTGCCAAGACTTTTTCAGTCGGCAAAAAGTTTAAGGATCACTTATTAAAAACAAAAAACAAAATTGAGACCAGGAGAAAATTTTGTTTGCTCAAACTAGTAAAGCATAAGTCTACTACAACAACACAAAGAGAGTAAGGCACCCAGCAGAAGGGGAAAGACTATTCAATAAATCATCATCTCTAATATTAATATCAGCTATATCCAAAACAAAAGTAGAGCTCCCAGCCAAAACACAACGTGGTACTTTACTTTACTTTAATAGATGGAGGTCATATTCACAAGTACTCTATCCATATTCTGTTTCCTGACTCCTGTGTTTACCTTTGCTTATTTGAAATGACCCTGTTGCTTTAAGAGAGTGTTGCATTATGGGTTGTTTGGGGCATGGTGTATTCCAGGTGATGTAGAGAGCACCAGTCCTTAAAGTTGTATGCAAATGTTTGAGTCAATCACTTTAATGTTTTTGATATCTACTGTGTGAGTCTGATTGTTGTTCATTGAAACTTTGTGTTGCTGCCAGTCTTTGCAAAGTCTTCTGGGAAAAGAGATCTCTTATTTCAGTGAGACTAAGCTGACTAAAGAAATGTAAAAATCTTTGATGCTTAGGGGGAACCAGGTTTATAGTACATATGGAAAAACCCTGTTTACTATATTTGGTCGACTTTGTTCTTACTTTGATTGATTTGATAAATTAGCTTTTTAATCTTTTCTTACTTCAAATGTCCATCCAGACTATGGAGGAGGTGAAGGAGAGGCCCAAGAGGAGACCTCTGGTCCGGGCTGCGTCAGAGGAGAGCTCCACTGATATAAGTTCATTAAGTTATACTCCAGCCCCTGGTGACACCCTGCCCTGGAACCTGCCCAAACACCATCGCATCAAGCGCTCCAAGTCGGCTTCTGGAGATGTGCTGGACCCGGCTGAGAGGGCCGTCATCCGCATCGCAGGTAAGAACAGAAACACTGAAACCAAAAATAATCATGATTACAGGTGAATTCACCTGTGTCTCGACAACACAGACTTAACATTTGAGGAACAATCAACTAAATGAAACAGCATATCAACAAAAAAGATCCTTCTGAGCTGCGAGTGTGAGCTCAAACACTTTTCTTATTCAGCAGGACTTTTTGACCTTGTTGTTGACATGACTTACTGAGCCCCTCTGACCCTGTAGAAGAAAAAGGCAGAGTGGACAACAAAGATTTCATGCACAGGCTCTATTTTTAGAAGCCCTCTGAGCCCTCAGATCCTGTAGACTTAGATTTCTGTAACCCACTCAGATTTCAAAATGTTTTCCAAATATATAGAAACAGAGCTAACGGGTCTTCTTTGATTGTTTGCATCTATCTCTAGCTGCTCTCCTGCAGATGAAGAAGCTAATAATGGGTGTTATAAGAGAACTGAGGTCTGAACTGGTTGTTAACATGACTATTGTCTTTTGAACCTCGGCTCATTCATGTAACTATCCCCCTGTAATCTTGGTGTCATGACTTTGCCACCTGCAACATGGCCAATCTCATTCACAGGAGAAGCATTTAGTCAGAAGTAACGGCTTTATGCGACAGCTTGTTTATTACTCTTTATATCATAATTACATCGAAACTCCTGAGGTTCAATTTACACTACTGCTACATTTAGCCACTCTCTGTAGAAACCTTAATATATCTATGCACTAGGCCTGCACAATATTATGTTTAAAAAAGGGATATTACACTCATTTTTCAGGCTTCATATCGTCCCTCTGATAGCTCTGTAGTAGCTTTACATGATTTGCATGCCAAAAAAATCTTCACTCTTCTCAGGCCGGAGTCTTTGCACCCCCTTTTTTCAACTTCTGTCATTTGAATGACCCTCAGCATTCCATAACCTAGTATTCTGGAAGCCTCCTCCACTGTTGCCATCCAACAAAGTTGTGTTTATGCCTTTATAGTGACAAATTTGCCCTTTTAAGGTCGTTCACCATCTGGTCATGTCATGATTTGAGCAAATCTTGTGATGATCCAGCTGAATTCTCGTGTGACTTTTTGAACAAGCCATTTATAGAGCAACTTGCAGTCTCAGGTGGGGATTACTCCAACACAAGTTTACCCCACAATTTTGAAAAATATTTCGATGTAAAATATGAAATAAGCACAACACTACCTCTTAAAATCTCACAACTGCGGCATAAACATGTGTAGCAATTGCTTTGCAGGACATGAAATGTCAAACGTATGACCTGAGACACATCATGCTGCTACTTCTGTGTTACTTGTAAATCTTGCTAGTTTCTTGTTTCATCAGTGCAGAGCCTTATACCAGAGGTATAACCACACTGCTTATAAGTAAGCACAGGTTGCTGCTGCTGTCACAGGTAATCACTGTTAGTCAGTGAAATGCTCGAGGCAGAGGCACAGCTACATGAGGCAGCTTTTGAATGAGTGTATTCCTGTCCTCAGCTGCACATCACCATGTTAACGACCTTGAAGTAACACAGCTGCAGCCCTCAGGTCTACTTGTGGACTTGATCAGAGACATGTCGCTCCACCTGTTCTCTCTTTGCCTGTTCATGCAGGTGACAGTGTTGAGTGTGGTAAAAGTAAGAGAAAGAAAAGAGACACGAAGTTCCAAATTTTGATTTTATACATGCACAAAAAACTGCATTTATCTGATATAATTTCCCCTTTTAGTGCAATATGTATCTCAGAAAGAAAAGATATTGCAGTTTACATTACTATATGGTGATCAGCTGCAGCACATAAACAGCACAACAACAAAATTTCAGAAGCAGATGTTGTTTACTTCAAATCATACCCTTAAGCAACTATCTGCTGCAAATATGAGTTCCACGCTGCAGCAGCTGATAAGATCAGTAGTTATGATTAGATATCTCTATCTTTAGACACTAAAGATAGAATTGCCAACAGTGGTGAGATGTTCTTCTAAAAAATGTGCTTTAATTCAATTGAAGAATGAGTAAAGGATCTTTTGGAGCAGTTAAAAGAGACCGATTGTGTAGGAACATTACAACCATCTCTCATTATACTCATTCATTTCCCTGGGGTGGTTTCAAGCCACCACAGAAGTCTCTCTATCTAACGGAGGTCCTGTCAAGGTTCTGAGGCTCCTCCGTCTCTGTTAAATATCTGACCACTGAGGCCGAGCTCAGATGATACTACTCGCTGCCTCAGCACTTCCTGTGGTGGGTGTTGAGCTCATGCTGTCTCTTTGGAGCAAAGACGGCACCACCACCCTCTTTCTGCCCCTCCCTGGTCGTCTGTGATATTGATTTGATGGGGTGGGGTACTGCAGCAGTGTTGTGTGTCTCTGTGTTATTGTCTCTGCACACACGACAGCAGCAGTGGAAATTTGACTCCTGGTACTTCTGCAGAGGTAACTGAAACACTTTTCTTCAGGTAGCTTTGAGGATAACCATAAAGTTTATTACTGGAGTCTGAAGTTTGTCCTTCACTTTACTTCCTGTTGCACCTCTAGTCGTGGGTAGGATGCCAGGATTTGGAGAAACGCATAAGATAAATATCAACATTGGATTGCTGCCATAATGGCCCTGGCCTGATTCATTAGCCTTGGGAGACATATACAAGGCTTGAGCTGCAGCTCTATCTCACCACAACGGGAGACAAGACTATTTGTTATCAAGCTGCAGACAGTTTGAGAGGCAGAGAGTGCTCAGTGACACTAAATAAGATGTCAGTCTCAAGGTTTCTGGAGCTGTCTAACATGCTAGTTTATCGATCTGATATCTGGGACTCTGGGCGGTCGCTGTGTTGACGTCTGTATGGAGTGATAGGGCTAAAACAAACACAATAACGCACTGCTGAAAGAATGAACACACTGTGATAGACTACACAGGTCAGCAGAACTGTAGAGAGGGCAGAGAATGGTCCTGGTTCAGCATGTCACGTGTTGTTGTGGCCACGGCCCAAAATGACCACCAGAGGCTGATGGGAATGAACGCTTGGTGTGCTTCACATCTAAACAAACATACAAAGACTGATCTCTCTCCAGGAGCTGGAACCAGCTGGATTAAAATAGCAAAGTACATCTGCTACATGATGATTTTCTTAAATGCTAAACAAGCAGTGTGAGTTATTAAAGAATTAACTGAATTACAATATGCAAATAACATTTCTCTCCCAGCTCAGGCTTTCACACAGTAGTAATAATAATCTTCATTGCTTGCTAGAAATCTTTAACGCTCAAGGGTTAAAGACATTTTATCAGCATGGCTACAAATTTCCCCAAACCAAATTTCCTCACAAACATTTGATGATTTTCCTGTAGATGTTGCACAGACATTTATGGTGCCCAGAGGATGAATCCCAACAACTTTGTGGTAGTCATTTGTTTTTCTTACCATCATAAGGTTATGTGGTAGAACAGTTATCTGTAGAACTATTGAATAAAATTTGATAAAATCAGATATAGAAACCTTAAAAATAAACTGTTTAGACTTTGATAATTCTCCAACTTTTCCTGTAGCAGCATCTTCAGATCCAAAAAATGATTGTTTGGTGATCAGATAATAACGAAATTACAATATGGTACGGTAAAGTACAGATTGATGCGATTTGATACGGTACGTTACGATACAATATGATATATATGTAGAATGATACGATACGAAATGGTACGGTACGATACAGAACGTTACGATATGATGCTATACAGAACAATACAATGCAATACAGTATGTTAAAATATGATACTTTACGGTATGCTTCACTACGATACGATAAAATGCGGTACAATACGATACGGTGCGTCACGATACAGTGTGTTATGCTACGATACTATACAGAGCAATACAATACGGTATGATATGGTACGAAGGATGGGATACATACCATAAGATACGATCAGATTCAGTACAATGGTATAAGATATGAATGTCAAATATGATTTAATACAATAGGGTACAGTATGATATTATAGGATAAGGTATGATACAATGCAGTTCAACAGGATATGATAACCAATACATTGCCCTAACTGAAATATTGCATTCATATAATGACACATCAGAAGAACATAAGATACCTGAAGTATACAAAATGCCCATAAAAGGTAAAGTGCAGGATTTATGCCATTGGCGCCACCATGATTAGTCAAATTAGTGAGTCGAATTAGAATAATAATCAGTTTACAGAATCATTTTATTTATTATATTATATTTGTCCATCCCATAGTAGTCGTCTCAGGTTAGCATTCATCTCAAAGCATCACGTTGCCTCTGAACAGGCTCCAGTAAAGCAGTAAATTGCTAAGATGCCTCATAAGATGATACAACGAGCAAGAAGTGAAAACACCTTGCTTGGTTCATATAATAAGTATAGTATTTAAAGCTTTTTTTGCATCCTCTTTGTAGATGATTACCAATAATTCTGTAAGTTTAAATCTCTCTTTGCTCTGAACAGACCAGCTGCAGACTGTCTGGAGTTTCCCTGCACATTACTATGCTGCTCCAGTAGACATAAGGAGCCTCATTATAATATCCAACAAACTTTCTCACTTTGTTCTCTTGCCTTCTTTTCTCTTGGGTCTGACCAAAGGGCTCAGTCATATTACATAACCCCTCAGTTAATTTAGCCACTTTCTGTTATGTCTGTAATATCTGAAGCTTACCAGAAGCCCTCAGAGTGATAATGACTTTCAAACAGACTCATTTAAACTAGTGAGATCATAACTGTGGTTCAGCTGTGCAAGCTGTCATCATTGTGCACCGTCAAAAACAGCAACTACCAAGTTCTGTGGTTACCATGGCTGTTTATATTTGGGTACACAAAAAAGAAGTTGTGTTTATCGTTGTTGTTTTTTGAGGTTCTAAACTTAAAGTCTGTCATCCTGCTTCTCAGGAAGAGATCAACATGACTCATGCCGTTTCATGCACCATAGTGTGGGAGAGGATGTAACTGTAGTTCTAGTGAATTCGCCTACATTTAATCCAGAAACAGACAAAAATAAGATAACGCTGAATACAGGAGTGACAAGTCTTTTCTTTCTTACTCTCTTAATTTGTACTTCCTTTTCTTGAAGTTCGTGTTAAGACTCAGTTTTTCTGCTTTCAGAGACTTCAGTGCTCAAAAATACAGAAAGGAGTCTTGAATTGTATCACTGTAACGTCTTACTATTCTGTTCTGCTTTCAAGGACGTGAGCAGAGAGAAGTTGTATCGTCTGCTTGTAACAGATTGAGATAAATAATTCAGAGCTGCTCTCAGTGAGGAGCCCTGTGATATATTTGTCAGAACACTGAATCATGGATCCATTATTGATTTTACATTTTATAGTCATTACGATGGCTGAGTGAGTCAGCAGTGTGATAGGGTTTATTTCAGACCCTCTTGATCACCTGACAGGTGCACACTTCTGTTTCCTCTCTCTTTTAAACAAATATATATTTGTGTTTTGTTTCATCACCACCTGTAAGTCGCTTCCAGATAAAGAAGATTGCTTTTGTTCCTCAAGACTGAAGAGATAGTGCGATCCATGTCAGAATCAGTGTCATGATGATGCAGCAGACAGAGGAGTCAGTGTAGTATACATGCTGGACACTAGAGGACAGTATCCAAAGATGAACAGTAGAGTGTCTGCATGTTTCTGCAGCCTTGCATTCACTGTGTGCAGTGTTCTCAAAGCATTGACTCAATGTTGAGGTATTTGTAATAAATCTTCATTGTACAGGGTGTTATAGAAATTCTCAAACTTACTAAGCTATGTTTCAGCAGAAAAAAAACAAGCAGTAAAATCCTTTGCAGGGTCAAGAACTCACTAAACGAGGTTGTATATCACACTTTACTCTGAGAACATAAGGAATACATTACTTGCTAAATTACCATATTTGCTCATTAAAACAAATATGCCAAACTACTTTTGTTAACCCAGCCTGCAAATGGCTCTTTGATACTCAGAGCTTAAAAGGTTTCCCATAATAATAACTCATTTCTAACTTAATTTATGTTCAAATTGAGTCAAAAAGTATTTCTTTTCATGCCTTTGCTACATCCTCTGTCCTGCTTATTCATGTATGAAATTTGGGAGTAAGTGTCATCAGATTGCATCCAGTGTTAGCTTAAATACCTGTTTGTACGTAGATATATTTTTAATCTAGTTTCTCTGTAATACAAAACGACTTGTTGCACAACTTAGATCCACTCATCCACGCCTTCATAACCTCCAGACTGGACTACTGCAACAGCATCCTCTATGGCCTTCTCACCAGTGACCTCCTAAAACTCCAATATGTCCAAAACTCAGCTGCCTGTTTACTCACCCAGTCCTGCTCCAGAGATCACATCACAAACATCATTCAGCACCTTCACTGGCTCCCCATACAGCACTGAAATCCACTTCAAGGTCTTGCTCATCACCTACAAAGTCCTCAATAACCTGGCCCTCTCATACCTAGCAGACATCCTCAAATACCACACCCCATCTTACCGTTTCAGATCATCAGATGCTAACTTTCTGTCCCCGATCAGCAAGACCAAACACTGCAGCTTGGGGGATAGAGCCTTTGCCATCCCTAACTTAACTCTCTGTTACTCCCTCCCTCTAAACATCCTCAACTCTGACTCTCTTCACTCATTTAAAAGTCAACTCAAAACCTACCTCTTCTGGGGTGCTGGTGGGCTAGCGTACTAAGCACCCCACATACAGAGGCTATAGTTCTCGTTGCAGAGGTCGCCGGTTCGATACCCAGACGCGACCATTTGCTGCATGTCTTCCCCCACTCTCTACTCCCCACATTTCCTGTCTCTCTTCAGCTGTCCTGTCCATAAAGGCAAAAAAAACCAAAAACCTACCGCTTCAAAAAGCCTACAATTACGGGACCTCTACTCCCTCCCCACCTCTGTTTTTTTTAATTTAATTTTTGTTTTTTGCACTTCATGTAAAATGACTTTGAGTACTTAGAAAAATTAAAACTGTTCACTTTTAATGTTAAAGTGCTGCACAAAAACTTGCAGGCTTAGCTTAAAGAACATTTCCCATGGATTTAACACTGAGGGGTAAAGAAGCTGAACATTATGTCCTGATTATCTCCCTCCACAGTCACCCACTGAGTAACTGACTTGAGAACAGTGATGCTATTGTGATTACACTAATATATTAACTTTGGAACACACTATTCCAACACTAACTATACTTTCCTCTGTAAATAGCATCCGGGCTGCCAACCTGTAAGCAAGCAACAGAACAAGGCCTTACACACATCGTGAGTGAAAAAAACACAATAACAGTCAGTGAATGGTGAGAGGAGAGACAGCTTCCTTCCTTAGATTTGTTGTTATTTTCTTTTCTTTTAGCAGGGGACATAAATTAGCGGCACATAGGCTTTAGTTTGGTGATCTGTGGGAGGGCCGGCTGGCACTGCAGTCAGACACTGGAGCCAAAAGCCAGACGAGCAAACACGGAGACCAAAGTGAGACTTTCTCTGTGGGAGACTTCATTCACGGACCACAGATCAGAACACAGAGGGACGGTTTCTGATTTGTTCTTACCCATACTGCGACAACTAATACATTTCATCCATTACATAACAATGTTGGAGCTGAACTGACTTGAGCCCTGTGGAGAAGAATCATAAATAAGATAACTGAGCCCTTAGTTTGACTTGTTTGTGTATCAAAGTGTGTTTTTCTTAGGTTTATTTTGACACAGTTTGACTTTCTGCAGGCGGCTCTCTGTTAAAAATAATCAGTTTCTTCTGTAACCTTCAGGGTTCATGTAATGTTTATTAGATTCAGTGAAAAGTTTTCTAAATTCAAAGACCTACTTTTTTATTGCCCACCGAATGTATGAGAGCTTGATGGAGTTGGAAAAAGCTCCCCTGAGATTGCTGCAGGTGCTGGAAGTCATTACAAAAAAGTGAACACATCACTGACAGACCTTTTCGTCTCTGTTCAGTTCATAACTCACTGGTTGGGTAACACTGAGTTGGGTGGCTTAAAGTTTCTGTATTCATTTGAGTCAGAGTGTTGAAATCTTTTTTTCACATTCCTGACTGAGAGATTTATTCGTGTAAATTTTGCAATTTGAAGTTTTGTGCTGTTGAAAGTCTCCTCGTTCTGCTGAATGCAGAGTAAACAAACTTCCAGCAGTATGAGAAAGTGATAACACACACACATGTGCTCAGACTGCAGAGATACAGTTCTGACTGCTCTGACTGAAATGGTGCATGTGATTAGTTTGGGTTGAATTTGGGAAAGTTTTCACTCTAAATTGAGGAATCCATGAACAGTGATTACTGATGCCAAGTGAAATTTCTTCAGAGTCTTTATAACAGAGGCTCTGTTATTGTAATGTTTTAAAGCTTCTTTTTTTTCTTTCTAGAATTTTAATGGTCTAGATTTCAGTCTTGTTCTTCTGATTGGCTCAGATTCCTGAACACTACACAAAAGCCTGATTTATACTTCTGAGTAGAATCGACGGCGTAGCCTACATTGTAGCTCTGCGTAGCCCCCGTACCTACGCAGAGGCCTATGCACGTAGCTGACATGCACTTCCTCCAAAATGTAACTACACGTCGAACCAACGCCAACCACAAGCCCTATGATTGGTCCGCTCTGCAGCATTGTATTTCCCACTTTTATATCACACATCGGCCGTATTTAATCCCCTCCGATGTGTCCTCTCTATTCGTCCCTGTAATCATGTCTGTATGATAAACAGCAATATGTATCAGCTGTGAATTACCATAATACGCTCTGAATTGCTGTAAAAAAGTAAATAGAGATTGTAGCGGGGTGACCCGACTATAAGAGAGACCACACTGCCCCCAAATGGTTCTGCTGAGAATTGGTGCGCGTCACGGACACATTCGACGCTCAAGTATCTAGAGCTCATGTCCGAGTCAGCCATTGCTGTGTAGGATCAACGCATAAGTATAAACCAGCCTTAAATATGATCTATGGAGTGACTCACGGTACAGACCATACAAACTGTGAAGTCCATATAAGCAGAGCTCCCCCTACTGACTGGATGCAGTATAGTTCATAAATGCTGCCTCCTTTATGTTAACAGATGGAACATGAGTCAAACTATGAAATTAAAATACAAGTCAAATACATCATTTTCAAACATTGGTTCCGTCATTAGAGTTGCTTCTTATCATGCCTTTTTATGTCTTAAGTGCTCATTGTCTAAGAATTTTAATTTTAATTAGTTATTAGACTTTAAAATGATGATTAATTGACAGCTCTGTTGACCAATGAGGGTCTTGTAGCATTCTGTACCAGAGTATCAGAGTAGAGGAGGAACAGCGAGAGATGATGTAGAAAAACACGAACACAAGAGTCCTTGAACTTTCTATAGCCATGAATGTCTGCTTCAAACCAACACAAGCATCTGTTCTTTCTGTGGACTGTACCAACCCTGTTTTGGTTACCTGAAGAGGTGTGATGTCAATCCCGTGGCCTTGGCTCAGTATATCAGCGCCTCAGTCTTTTGGCTTCACAGCTTGTAATGGAAGGAGCATGGAGGTTTGGTGTCCATAATAATATACACAGCCAATGGTCCCTCAGATAGTATGCGTCCAATATGCCTGAAAAGGCACCACCTTGCCTCTGCCGGCTGTGTATTAGCTTGTATGGTAAGGGCTGATCAGTCTGCTGATGTGAATACGTTTAAATAGCAGACATTTATTGATCAGTAATTTTGAATTCACTTCATTCATAATTCATCAATAACATTCACAGTTTCTGACAGATGCAAGTGTAAAAAGTCTCCCTTGTGGACATGCAGCTCTTTGGCAAGAAACTGAGTGACTCAGTGTATCTCCTCTCCAAATTCCTTGTCAGAGTTTTTCAGTGTTTCGTCTCTGCACGACTTCCTTTTCAGAAGATCCTCGTGTAGCAGCAGTTTTTCTTGGCATCCTGATGTACTATAGTCGCTGCTTTATCTGTGAGGGCCTGTGATTTCTTTGAATGTAGCAACTCCTTTGAGTCTACAGCCTCAGACGTGAACTTTTTCTGAACTTACACAGTGTTATGATAAGAGCATAATTTCAAATGTGAGTGAAAATATGAGTGTGAATGTTAAAATACAACTATGTCAAATTAAATCAGAGCAGGAAGTCATAATTGTTTCATACCGTCAGGTTTAGTATGTGTTGCTCATGAAAGTCCTCAAATAGGAATCAAACACACATTATAACATCAGACTTGTAAAATATGAAATATCAAACACTTTTGAACACATAATATTTATTTTCAAGGGTTTGGAAGTTGTGTCTCTCCATTGTTTGTGTAGTTTCCCTTGTGATGCTTGTATTTTCAGATACTCCGAGCTGTTTATCTTGGAGCTGCGTGGTGCGTCACAGATCTGGTGTTTTTTCCTGAAGAGGTGTGGCTCTCTGGCATTAAAAGTTAAAAACCTGTCGTCATCCAGCTTTGGGAATATGACGTGACATTGTGGAGAAGCGTGTAAGTGCTGTGGGAGGTTATTTTAAAGCTGTGAATCGTACAGGATCCACTTGCCCCAGTTTCTCTAGCAGCAGGAACTCAAGTAACCCCACACTGTGCAGTCATTTGTTTTTTCACGGAGGTAGCCATGTGTGTGTCTGTATCTGGGGTGGAGCTGGCCTGTTTGCTGTGTGTGTGTGTGTTTGTTAGATCTGTGGCCTCAACTGGTATCTCTCCTTGCGGTGTGTGTTTGCCTCTGTGCCTTTAAGAGGAGGGTCTGATATGAGTCCGTGTGTGTGAGGGTATTTCTCAAGCCTGGGAGGGGTGTGGCGGTGGTGGTGGTGGTGGTCTGGAATGAAACCTACAGCTTTATAGAGGGAATACTGTGACAGTGTGTGGGTGAGGGTGAAGGTGGGGGACTGACAGATAGGTGGACAGAGAACTGAGGGAGGGACAGAGAATCAAAAAGAGGCCCACAGTGCCAGAGCAAAGTTAAAGAGAAAGTTTGAAGAGAGAGGGAAGGTGCACCTATCTCCAGCTGAGTCTCAGCCAGGCCATGTCCATGCCCATGTTTGACCCGGGTCAGCGGCTGGCAGAGGAACAGGACTATGTGCAAGCCTATGAGAACGTCAGGGAGAAGTATAAAGGTAAAACTCATCTCTTCTTTTGTAGCTTACATCTCACATGCTCAAATGATGTCTGAATAGAAAGCTGGTTGTGGGTGAGAGCGTGCTGCAGTGAGTGTAGTACCTTTAATCACTTATCAGCATGAAGTGCTTCCATATTGGTTTGATGTGCACTGATGTTGTTTGGTTCAAGAGGGCTCTGTGGAGGCAGAAACAGAGAACACATCTAAATCTAAAATAACACTGAGACATGGGATACCATAGACTGTATGAAACATGGATGTAGTCTCAGTGACGTCACCCTTCAGTTTCCGAAGAGGTGTTCAAACCTAAAGATGGTGATCGCCATATTGCAAATGCTGACTCCAACCATCTTTTGGCTAATCTAGAAACAGGTAAAGAGGTGGAGTTGAAGCCAAAGCTTTGCAGCCTGGCAAACAACTTTGATGCGCCCACCTGTTGGTCAAATTTAGCTACGCCCCCAATTGGGTGTTACCATGCGTTATTCAATAATGAAAGAAGAGAGGTAAGGACAGCAAGATTTTTGTCTACAAGGTTGTAAACATGTTATTGTGGTACTTAAATATGGTTCCAATGGGGTCTCAATGGCTTTTGGAGCCAGCCTCAAGTGGACACTTGAAGAATTGCAGTTTTTTACACTTCAGCATTGGCCTTACTTTTTAACACCATAGGTTTGCATTTTGACAACATCTTTGCTAAATAAAAAATCGTAAATTTTAGCATCCAGACTTTCTTATTATTGTAGACTCATCAAAGTGAATCACAGGGGTGTTACTTTAAGTTTACTGTAAAACACAAGCTTTTCACAGTAACATTTCCAATACAAAACAGTCATCTACTGTTGCGTGTGGCTGTTCATTTACACGCAAGTGGCGTATTCGGCTTCTGAATTCTCAAACCTTTGAATCCAGGTCCCAGAATGGAATTATTTGGAAAACGCAAATTTAAATGAGCGCTACATTGGTCCCCTGAAAACTGAGAGGTCACAGCTCCATTTTCGAAAGTTGTTCCCAGTCAAATAGCCATGTGTGAGTTGGAGCATAATAACTAAAATCCTGGACTACAAAGTTATGTTTGTGACCAAGTGTATCAACTCTTCTCCTCACAGTTAATGGTCTTTGAACATGAGTTCACTGTTGTCTTTGAGTTTGTTTGCACTCACTGCTCTGTTGAAGAACGGCTTTATGTGCACGCCATAGACTGTGAAATGAACGGATGTAGTATCCGTGATGTTACCCATCTGCTTCTGAAGCGCTGTTTTGAAGCCGATTGTTGGTGGGTGCCATATTTGAAATGTTGAGCTCAACCAATCTTCATCCGAGCTGGTGTGAGGTAAAGAGGCGGGCCTTTAGCCTTTTCACTAACAGCTACAGGGTGCCCGCCTGTCAATCAAGTCAGCCATGCCCTTATTTAGGCAAAACTTGTAGCTTTTCTAAAATCATGTTCTAAAAAAAATCACGCATGGTCTTCTTCAGTGGTGTTTCATTGCAAAGTTTACCATGCAGAACAGAGGCACAACCTCCAACTACTGGTCTGGCATGCATACACAAATGGAAGACTTTTCCGTTTTTTATGTTCTTGTGTCAACAAGGCTTAAATTTTCCTCTTTGGTTGAGATGCACGTGTTTTATCTATGGCCTTCAGGTTAAGCAATCAAATATCAATACACTTTAAGGGGCTCGAGAGTCTTTGTCCTCTTGTCTCATCTGGCAGCCTCTTTTGAGTACAGGGGAATCACTGGGCAGTGTGGGCACCGAGAGGTGAGACATTTGGCCCTATGATGGAATGACAGCGGTCCAACAGTGCAGCATGAATGGTATGAGAGTGCAGCCAACAAGGGACAATCACCTGATAACGTCAGGTTACACACTGCTATGACTTGATTTTTTATTTCAGAGAGCAGAGACAGGAAGCCGGACCGGCCTAGAGATAATCCTGCTGCTCGTTTACTCACAGGGTTCAGGAATCTGAGTTTGACCAATGCAAAACCAGGAAGGGAATCAAGGCCTCTGTGCTGCACGAAAGAGCAGGTTGAAACTATAAGAGCTTTGTACTGGTCAGATGTGTCACTGTCAGGCTCATTGTGCAAGTAAAGATAGGTACATTAAGGGACATCTGGAGGTGGTTTGGGTTAGCTTATTGCCTGACAGCCTGGTATCTGTCATCTAGGTCTTATGGGAAGAAGCAGGTATTTTTGCAGAGCCAGGATTAGTTTGATATGTGTAGAATATTGTGTCTTTGTATGTAACTGTATTGGTTTACATAAGAGCATTGTTCTTGAGAAGCTGTCTGGGTGTTCCACAAAGTTTCTGGTTAAAAAAAAAAGGTTTAAAAATAAAAACAGAAACCATCACTGCGGGCAAAGTTTCCAGCCCACTTACAGCAGACACCCGTAAAGACAAAGGGGCCTAGTCTTGGTCCCGATGTTGGGAACAGTATCGTTCCATCCAGTCACAACAGTCTAGTAATTTTCTTCCCATGCGGCTGCCCACTGTGCATGTCACTGTGGGCAGTATTCCTGCTGTGCAGCTCTGGCACCAGTCGATCTCCACGCCCCTCTTATAACCTCCAGCCTTTATGCCAACATCTCACTTCCTGTTACTCTCTCTCATTGTTGGTTTTGACTTGATTCTATTTGTTTTGGATAATTGGACATCCAGACTGACTGGATAGTCTGGAGTGGAGTATAAAGAGAGGGAAAGTTGTTCTCCGTGTTGTGAGGCTGATTCTGTTTTTTAGTTGAAGTGGTTTTTTTTTATTTGTTTTTAAGGTCTGGAACAAGATGCCAGCTCTTTCTCAGAGGCAATCACTTAAGTCTTTGTTTGTGTCTGGATGTTTTTGTGTAAAATGAATTACTCCAATATGGCCCACCCCGTCTGCCTGACACAAATAGTGTGTTAGTATTTGAAAGACACACTTTCAAATGGAGTCACATTAATAAGTTAAAGAAGTCTTCCATTGATATCCTGCAGCTGAAGTATGTTTAAATGAAACCAACTGTGTGCAATTAATCTAATATCAGGTACTGCTTCACAACGTATCGTGTCATATTGCATCATATTGTTTCGTCTGGTATTGCATGGTATTGGTAAACAAGACAATGACGAACCTCCATGCATCTCTCTTAGTTTCATTGACGATTTTTACCCCCTGTGTGCGTTAGTGACAAAAACACAGCTGGGGGACGTCTGTTTAATATTTGACGTTTGCAGTTTTTGCCGCTCTCACCGTAAAAAAAAGCTCAGCATCTAGAGCTTGATGTAATCCAGTTTGGTGATACATCAGACACATTTAATAAGTTTTGATCAACTCCCTGGCATCAAAGAGTGCCGTGAACTGACTGTCTGTCTAGAGCGCCTGTCACTGCAGGTGCATTCAGGGACCGTCGTAAAAGTGCAATGCAGACGTGTATTTTGCATTCATGGCATTTTTATTTGAATGAAGAGAATCAGATATAGTGGTCACATGAGGAAAGTTCTCTTTTGACTTTTTTTGCAGGCTAGATTATTTAACTTAAGATATTACAAATGCAAAAGTGTTAAGAGTGAAATGTTGCAGATTTTAATAATTGGTAAAACCCTGATACCGATATCTGATTGACGACATGAATTATTTTAAAGATAATAGATAGATAGATAGATAGATAGATAGATAGATAGATAGATAGATAGATCGATAGATTATTCTTTATCTTATTGTATTAAATTCTGTCATATTAGGATGTACAATATTGTGTTGTATCATATCATAATTGTTTATATTAATGTGATCTAATGAATAGTTCTAGTTCTTATTCACCTGCTTTGCTGACAGCGAAGGATTCTTTTCTATTCCTACCTCTCATGTTGACGCCACCCAAAAATGTACATCACCATCGAGCGACATCAGATCCTGTACAGCCGCCTCCACATACATCTCTTTACCACTGTAGAGCTGAACATGAACTATGTTACACACTTCATCACTTATCACACGAGCATGGCTTTATTAAGTTGTTATTCTTTGACTGTCTTTCGAGTCGTGTTTGTATCGGGTTAGTTGTTGCGATGGGTGAAGTTCAGTGATTAAGTGTGTTTGAGTCGAGCTCTGTGTTATGATAGCAACTGAACAGATGCATTAGTGTAAAACATGCAGCACAGCTTTAAATACTCACTGCAAATATATCCCAGGAGTTTACTCTGTCAGTCTGCAGGTTATTCTGGTGGAAGGACTTCTGACATTTAGATCAATGAGATGTTGCTTAAGAAGACTGCAGAAACTTATGCAATGAGAAAGGAGCTTTTGCTTCTACAGATTGTATTATCTACAAATTGCATTAGTCTTGCAACTTCAAAGTGTATTTTTTTTTGTTGCAGTTATTGTCTTTGAAATGCAAGTCACATTTTACCAATATGAGCTCCTGAGGCTCCATGTGTGTCTGAAGAGTTCATCCTCTCTGTTATGAAATAGGAAATACAGAAGCAGGATCATTGCTGACTGAAGGGACCTCAGTGATAGACCGCTCAAGTACTGTATGACAACTCTACATCTACTAACAGCTCCACTGACCTCACATCAGACTAAGGTGATCCTCAGAGGACCTTCCCTGAAACCCATTCTCGAGATTGTGTTCTTTTGAGGTTAGCTGGTGGTAAAGCTACCAAATATTTAGCATTTGCTGTTACACTTATTTAATTATTTCATAAACTGTTCTTTTTTTAGAATTAAACTTAATCTAAGAGGAAGTATCCATCCATCCATTATCTTGACCGCTTATCCCGCTAGGGGTCACAGAGGGCTGGAGCCTATCCCAGCTGGCTTCGGGCGGAAGGCAGGGTACATCCTGGACAGGTCGCCAACCTATCACAGGGCTATCACAGAGAGACAGACAACCATTCACACACACACTCACACCTATGGGCAATTTAGAGTGATCAATTAACCTGGTGAGCATGTTTGTGGACTGTGTGGGAGGAAGAAGGAGTACCCGGAGAAAACCCATGCATGCACGGGGAGAACATGCAGAGAGGAAGTAATTATTCTAAAACTTTGACTGTAAGCTGAAAAAGATAGATATATAATTGGCAATGTAGGAACAACATTTTTATATTTATAACTTTAACATTTGTCTGATTTAGATGCAGAGAATTAACAAGGAGTGACACAAATACCTGAGAAACAAGTTGAACCAAAATAGGAAATGCAATCAAAAGTCAATTGAAGTTGAAAGACTAACTCAAAATTCTCTAGCAATAAAAAAAAAAGAAAAAATCTTCTTTCTATTCCACAGGTAAACAGACTTTTTACCACAAGACAGTGTCTGTTTTTTATTTTTGATGATGTCATCTTTGTGTTTGCCCTGTAAAGTGCAGGTCTGTGATTCAATCTAACAAAGTGGATTTCAAATAGATTCAGTCTCCCACTCCCTCTTCTTAAACCCTCTTAAACAAACACACTAAAACACACTGATACCTGTAGCAACAACAAACCCTGTTTTTGCATTTTGACTCTGCTGCACCTGTGTGTGTAAATGTGTATGTATGTGTGTGTAAATACCAACTGTGTCTAAACTGGCTTAGATGAGTTTGTCTTGTGAATCACAGTTGAGTCGGTGCATCCACACAGAGAGACCCCCTCTCCACTCTTCACTTCCAGTATGCCTCAGATCAGTTTCATGCAACTTGACCTCAAATTCAAAAATAGGAATACTCCTCCAGTCTTGCATGCATAATGTGCACCGAGAAAATCACTCATGCACACATGCAACGAGTCAGAGTCTCTCCAACGTGCGTGTGAAAATGGAACCATAAGGAGTAAAGCAGTCACATCCAGGACACCTGCTCTCTTTTAGAGGTTTCATCTTTTAGAGGCACGGTGCAGTGATATCTTTCCTTCTTGACCGCTGATAATCAAGACACACAAGTCCTGTTACGTTCCTTTTTTCTCCTACACTTTAATTTCTTATTAAGTATTGATGATTGGTGTGAGCCTCATATGGAAAACAGAATGGAATTTGAATTATGCAGATGGAGGGGAACATCCCAAAGAGCCTCTAGTCTATGGCACCCAGTACTTTGTACAGTTTTCATAATGCAGTCTTGAGCCGTCTCCATATAGTGTTTTTCATTGGCAAAAGCAAACCAGTCGTCCTACATTTGTGGGGTTTCCTGCAGCTACTTTCAAGTAATTGCTTTCTTGTTTGCAACCAAAAGCACTATACAAAGTTATTTACCTGTGGCCTTCAGGTTGTCAGGGAATTTACCCAATTACATTGTGGCTAAAGGAAAATAAACAACTGTTTCATAACACTTCTTATTTCTTTTGCAGTCTCTTTCCAATATAGATGGAACGTTAACGTTATAATCACTATATCAAATTTGACTTAGTCAGTGACCTTGGTGTCAAATTCTTACATAATGTATTACAGCAGTAAGTCATCATTGAACTAGTAGTTCAAAATAAAGGACTATGCTTTTGTAGTAGCATAACCACATTTTTCGTTACAACTTATACGATACTGACTGAAAAGGGGTCCAATGGATTGGTGAAATGTCCCGTCATTACTCCCTTAGATTGCAGACATTCATACTTTACTTTTTTTTTAAGATGTGTTTTTTGGGGGCTTTTTTTTACCTTTATTGATAGGACAGCTGAAGAGTGACAGGAAATGTGGGGAGTAGAGAGTGGGGGAAGACATGCAGGAAATGGTCGACTGGTTGGGAGTCGAACTGGCAACCTCTGCGACGAGGACTATAGCCTCTATACGTGGGACGCTTAGACCGCTAGGCCACCAGCACCCCGAAATTCATACTTTCCTGAATATGTAGCGGGTTTCTTCTGAGCTGCTTCTGATGCACTGACAATCTTTCTTTAGTATCCATATGCAGAACCAGAAACATCAATGTTCTGACAGATCAATCCTCAGGTTGTTTCACTTTGTAACCAATCAAATAAATACTGTTGAGTCAGGCTGTGGGACATACTGTATGTGTGGGAAACTCCTTCATGAATCAGTTTTTCAGTTACAGGCTGTGTTTGGTGGATCCAGGGAAAACTTTCAGTCATGGGCGCAATTTAGACTGCAGTCATGAAGAGAAACACGAACAGAGTTATTGTAGAGGAAAACTTGTTCCATGGAAGTTTATTCTCACCTCCATGGAACAAGATTATCGTCACTGTCAGAGGAACACCTTTGTGTCTTTTGGCTTCCAAATCTCAGTCTTAATGTGTTAAGCACTGGGCAGCAGTCACACAGATGCAGGTTAGTTCTTCTCTGCATTGTTGTAGTACTTCTGACCTCCTCTGACAGAGGACACTCATTTATTATCACGACATATGTTCACACCTACCCACAGTCCCACTGTGAGCTGCCAACAGTGCGGCTCAGTCTACTGTAAGTTATCCATAACTCTGTGCTGCAGAAGAATCTTCTCACCTGTCCGCTACTTTACAGGAGATTGTAAGATTGACCTGCTCAGCCTCTGTTTGTTCGCATGTGCTGCTGAAACATACTGTGGGTGGGTACATGAGATATGTGTGTGCCCATGTGTGGATTAATTCAGCATGTGTGTATCAGGAAACATTGCATCCTGATGAAGTCAGTTAAATTAAGCCTATTATATCTATAATTTGCACCCTGAAATGAAATAAACTACCATCTATAACCTCTGCTATGACATCCACATGTCCTCTAAGTGCATACAAGTCTTCAAACCAAGGATTTTGTTAGACTCACTTGGATTAGATCAACTCTTAGAATGTTTTCACACTTTCAGAGACAGTTCTGAAACCGTGCATTTCCCCTCCTTGGCTCGTATCGCTTGCACGTGTGTGGAAACAGCGAGCGCATTGATGCGGAACAAAACAAGCAACCTAAGATTGCCTCGAAAAGGTGGTCTTGGCTTTTTTCCAATTGAATCCTGGAGCAGTTTGTTCATCCCTTCAACACAAACAAACAGCTGCTCGACTCTTCACACCAGTGGTAGTTAACCTAACCCATAATAAATGCAGGAATATGGCTACGAGGCAGTATTAATTGCAGCTGATATTTAGCATAAGAATAGCGATAATCTAACATCACTCGCCGTCTCCTTCCATTCAACATCGGCAGAAAAGCTACATGGAGTAACATCATAGGACTTCTGTAGTTTTGTGAGTGATGTCCAAGATTTCACACATTTGTCCATATGTCGATGATGCACTGACGTACTTGCAGCTCCAAGTCGAACCACGACACAATTTAGCATCCAGTGCCCCAGGTAGGCATAGCATTTGTTGACTTGTGCCATGGGAAAAGGACTGTGACGTAATGATGTGAGGATAACCCTGTGATGATGTATTCTTTGGCCCACTTTTCAGTGTGAACACAAAACGACTGGAGAATAAAATTAGATGTTCTTTCTTTGTTCGTTTCTTAAAACAACAAGCTTGAGAACCACGCAGAAAACCCTGACAAAATATGAAGAGATTATTCTCACAGTGAGAACAAGGTCTAAAATGCTGTGTGGCTGCAAACTCTGGAAAAAGTAACTCTGGGATCATACTTTCTGTATCGGATAAGCATATCACAAAATCAAAGCTAATAACACTGAAAACAATCTAAAGGTAAAACATGGTCACTGTAAATGCTTGATTCTGATTAGTGAGAGGCCTTGTACACGTATTAAACATCATTGGAGAAGCAAACAAAGTTATTGTGACAGACAAAAGCAGGAAGTTATCACATGGGCAGACAGAATAACTGTGCTGGCAGTGAGGTGTGATGCTGCTTGTTCTCAAACAGCTCTGTTCCAGCAGAGAGAGCAGTCTTCCTGCACAGTCTCCATTAGTCATGCCACCATATCTGCCAGGATTAGATGAGTTCACATTCCTTCCAAAGACCCTGAATTCGCTCTTATCACAGAAGCCATCAAAATGTAATTGGTGTCCTTCTTTATGTCAGGCCTGCAGAGGAATATATATCTGAACTCTGAGCCACCATAAAGTCAAGTGAACTCTGCAGAGTCTGTGGGTGGGTCCGGAGAGGACAGAGAGTGGAGCTGCTGTAATTGAGACTGGATTTGTGGTAATGCTGAGGATTAGTGTCTTCCCAAACCAAGACTGTCAATAACAGCTGACTTTAATTATGATAACACACTGTAAAATATCGTACTATCAAGTTATTTTAATCTCAGAGTGAATCAGAGAAGCTTTCAGCCTTGTCTGATGGTCTTTTTTATAGCCTGAGAGAAGATGGACAGCTCCAAACAACCCAGTCAACAAACGCCTGATTTCAACAAAACTTTTTCCTATTTCGATAAAGTGTCAGTCTTCATTTTAGACAACATTTCAACAAAACACAGAGATCTAAGCTTGGATTAGATGCTCAAATATGTTGAATGTGACCTGCATTAAACATATCTTAATGATGTAAAGGAGAAAATATCAAAACAAACATTACATTCATTGACTTCAGTAACTTCACACATTATAAACGGACGAATGTTACACCCCTCTCTTACTGCTCATGGTTCATCTGCATGTATTCTATCTGTACCTGGTTAACATTTACCTTCCCGCACCAGAGGAATCAATGCATTTTTTAACAGCTAACCAGAGGTGATTCAAAAGTATGATCTCAGTGTTGACTTTCCCACACTGCTGCAGACACAGACGTCACACCAGCACCACGCTACACCTTGTAAGATTCCGATTGCAGTGACTCTGTGAAGGATGACTTTCTGATTGGCCTGTGTGGGTGATGTCACAGGAAGGGGAAACTGTTGGGTGGCAGGGAGGTTTTCAGTCTCCAGGATACAGTCAAATAAGAAGTGTCACTATAGTCCAACTTGCACGTTTGTACGAAGCTGTACACTTGTTTAATTCCACTGTAAAGTCTGTCATCTTAACATGGAGCTCTATGATGGTTGATTTGGTTTTGGAGGTGGCCCAAGTGGCCATTTGAAGAACTGCACATTTTTGGACCCCCAGATTAGTTTTTCAACCCCACAGTTCAATCTCAATCGATCTTTATTTATATAGCACCAAATCACAACAAAGTTATCTTAAGACTCTTTACAAACAGAGCAGGTTCAGACCATACTCGATGTTACATTATTAACAAAGACCCAACATCAAGACAGGACAAGATCCAGTCCCATCTTACAGACAGGACTCAGTCTGATCTCATCTTAATCCAACATGAGCAGAGCACTTTGCAGCATTTAGCAAGTTACAGTGGCAAGGACAAACTTCCTTTAACAGGCAGAAACCCTGAACAGAACCAGACTCGTGTTAGACAGACATCTGCCTCGAACGAGTTGGGGAGTTGAAGAGAGAGGGAGATGAGGAGAGAGAGATGATAGTGGTGAGATGGATAGTAGTAGTTGTAGCCACAGTTATCCCTGCCGGATACATGTCACTGTTTCTGTTCATCCCTCAGCCCAACCTGTGCACGGTATGAGGGTATACAGGGATCCTGACCTCACGTTGGCCCTGGTTATGGAACAATAGGGCTAACACCCTGGTTCTGGCATGCTACAGTAAGCCAGACTAATGCCAGGAATGTCAGTGGTGAGCTGGCTGGCATGACTCTTTTTTTCTGTATTCAGCAGGGTGCCTGAGTTTGAGCATCACGGCTGTGGTTGCCTGGCTCTGCTTCCTGTCTCGCAAATTTATCTCTGAGCAGCCAACAGATTGAACAGTCATTTCAACCGAAACTGTCCCACCCTTTGATCTAACTTTCAAACCTGAGACAGGATGAGGTCTAAGGTGGTGAAGAAAATCTAAGAAAACTGTCTTTTGATGTTTGGGGCTAAAATTATAGACTTAATGCTTGTAACATGTATGTAACCCTTTTTTTAAATTTAAAAATACTGTAACTTTTAATTTCAACTTCAATCAAAGAAGCAAAATCTTCTGAGAGCTGAGAAAATAGATTTTCTGAAGGTCCATGTTGAACACAATGAGGCTAGAAGTAAAAGTAGAAATGATATGAGAAACTCAACAGGCATCTGTAGTTTCTTATTTGAGAGCTTAGTGATTCAAATTATCTTCACCCTCATTCACTTCACTTGTAAAGGTCACATTTATCAGTAACTCTCTAATTTGTCTGCTTTTGTTTGGAGAGTGTCCTTCAGGCCTTTAGTGGGTCTCTGTCAGTGCTGCAAAAAGCACAGCCTGAATGTGTCTCCTTCGCATCTGTAAATCACACTGATGGTGGGCCTCTGAGTACATTTCTCATCGTGACACATTCTGTGAATTCCTCAGATGGCGGTGTCTTTTGTTAGGGCCCTTTTTTCCTTCTCTCTGAAGGAAAAGCATGTTAGGCCTGATTTATACTTCTGCATTGACTGTACTCCATAGCTACGCACTAGTGGCTGACAACATACTGAGCTCTACATACTTGTGTGTTGGAGTGTTTGCGTCACTCTGCAATACTCTGCTTAAACACTAGTTGGCAGTGCGATTTCTTTGCTAGTCACATCGTCAGTTTTCGTCCCGCACATTCTGTGATTGTTTGTGCACAGGAAACAATGTTGACTCTAAGCTGTGATGAGGGATCACAGTTTATCTACTAGCAACTACTGCCCAGGCTACGGATGCTATGCTAATAGTTTAGATATATAGGAGGGGTGCTGCTGGCCTTATGGTGTAAGCAGCACTCTGTCCTCCCCCTCTCTCTGCTCCCTACATTTCCTGTCTCTCTTCTTTGGTCCAATCCATTATAAGCAAAAATGCCCAAAAATATAACTTAAAAAAAAAGAAATACATATACAGTAGGAGAAGCATACATTCTTTTATTCCGACAATAAATTGCAGAAGCTGTCTGTGAAGACAAAAAACATTGTGACGTATCACTGAGGGGACTGGAACACTAGTCTAGCAACTGGTGCCATGCTGCAGAACTACCTGCATATAGCGTGCCCACTTCTTGGCCACTTTTTGATCACACTCACACTGAGACGGGCTCCAACCCAAACACTACTGTTAGTGAAAGTGTACGCTCAACTCAGAGTTTTATTGTTGAAAGCCCTTTTTTGCTATTTATTATTTGCAGACACGACACAGACATGTTCTTCACCCATAATAAAAGAACTGGGGAACACATAATGAAGTGTGAACAGCCAGACTTACACTTAGATGTCTGTCTAACATGAGTCTGGTCCTGCTGGAGGTTTCTGCCTGTTAAAGGAAGTTTGTCCTTGCCGCTGTAACTTGCTAAATGCTGCAAAGTGCTCTGCTCATGGTGGATTCAGATGAGATAAGACTGAGTCCTGTCTGTAAGATGGGACTGGATCTTATCCTGTCTTAATGTTGGGTCTTTGTTAATAATATAACATAGAGTACGGTCTGAACCTGCTCTGTTTGTAAAGAGTCTTGAGATAATGTTTGTTGTTATTTGGCGCTGTATAAATAAAGATTGATGGATTACAGGAGGTTTCCCTGTTCTTATATCCTGCTATAATTATTTGACTTCAGTGTTGGATCCTGTAAGATGTGTATCTATTAAAAAACACTGGTTACTGATTCGTCAGAAAGTGCTTGTTAAACATCGATAACAGTTTAGTTCTGGTCAGCGGTATCATTGATTTTAAATCAGGGTGGAAGATAAATAACTTTGTGAAAACACAACAGCAGTCCTTTAGCTTTAGGTAGTGATTAATTCCCCCTGGTGCAGAATGGAGTTATTACACATGACCTAAGAACAATATTCACGAAATGGTTACAGTTACAATCATGCATGTCTTGTTTAGTGTGTGGCTCTGTTTGAACTTTAACAAATCAGACTTTCATACATTTATTTTGTACCACAGTCTGTTTTTATTTATTCAGTTTATAGGAGGGGACTGGCAAGTTAACTGCTAAGTTCTCCACACCCCATCACTTCATCAAACAGAGACCAAAACACACAAGGGTGAAACTCTTGAATTTAATTTGTTTTGTCTTCATTTGTGGAAATATTACAGAAAAACCTCACTCAATGCCGTAACACCGTCCTTGTGCATTATCTCTGTGCACGATGACACCTTTAGTGCATCACTGTGTTGGAGGAGCAGGGAGTGGCAATAGTAAACAGGTTATTTTTAGCCGGTGACAGTCCACACCCTGACTAGTTTGTCTGTTTGTGTAGGTGCAGGCAGATGGGCTGCAACAACTGCAGATGGAGTTTGATATCACAGGCAGCACAGTATCACCTCCTCCCGGCTACTCTGTTGGTCGGTCTCAGACCATGACCCAGTTCACCCCCTCTCACTGAGTGTTCTGGTCCAAGTCCAGCTTGTAATAACTTAACTCCGTGATGTGATGAACCACATCCCAGAGAGGGGTGTAGTGGGTGTATCAGGTGTTCCACCTGTGTTTTTAGAGGGGCATGAGACTTTGGCTGCAGACCGCATTTTGACACGTAAGTACTGAACAGCTGCTCAGACACAGAAGCACCAGCTCATCAGGATGAGGGGTCAGGTGGTTCAGTGTGTCACGCCATGACATTTAGCCAGGTAACTCAATTTTCTCTGTGCTCCAGAAGACTTACAACAATATTTATTCTGTGCTACTTTGTAAGAATGATATTTTTGAATCTGATGTGAGTGTGTTGCTTTGCATGCAATACTCCTCCTTAACACTAGTTGGCAGTGCAATTTCAATGCTAGTCGTATCTGCTACATTCTCACAGACAGACAGACAGTTGATCTTACTAATAATTACAAAGACAAAAAGAGGAGAGATGTCAGAGGATATTAAATGTGCGGTCAACGTACAGAGTTACCAAAAATGTTGTAAATGCAGTAAATATGATGCTACCCAGTGGACCAATCACAGAGCTTGTGGTCTATGTTGCATCTGTGCATAGTTATTCTTCTTTAAATGGGGATTTTCCACCTTTATTTTAAAGGACAGCTGAAGAGAGACAGGAAATGTGGAGAGCAGAGGTTTGGGAAGAAAAATGGTCAAGGCTGGGAGTTGAACCAGCGACTCCATCGAGGACTGTAGCCTCCGTATATGGGGAGTGCACATTAGGCTAAAATGCCTCTGCACAGGTACAGGGCTATGCAGACATAGGGCGCATGCTGCAGCATAAATTTGACACAGGAGTCTAAATCAGGCTGAAGGAAGATAGACAGTGATTTAAAAATAATCACTCACAGATGTTTCAGATATCTCACACGTCCTCTCTGATTATTAGAGTTAATAATATCTCATCAGTCACCAAAGTAAACATGCATCCTTTAGCTTATTTTCCTTAGTATAAAATAAGTTTGTTCCCTGTAGTATAAAATATATACTGTAGCATTGCACCTTTATACTGTCATATACGGTAATGCACATTTTGAAAAGGAAGATGTGTGCGGCTGCAATGATCTGTGGAATACAAGATGAGCAGAACTATTTGGGTGAATCATTTGAGTTTCAAATACAAGACAACAATGTTTGACACTTGAATGTGGAGATTTACTGATTTGTATCCTCTTGTTTCGTATTAAATTGAATCTCTCTTGGTTTTGGGCTGACAACATATGACTTTATAGACTTTAACTCGTGTTTGAAAATCTGTGATTGACATGTTTCATCATTTTCTGACATTTTAGACCATTTATTGATAACTCTAGAAGTAGTAAGATGAGTTGTTAGTGACATCTGTTCATGTCATCCTTCGAGGTGCGTGATGGTATGTCTTATGCAGAGTGAGATCCTGATTAAGATGATGTTTCAGGTGTGGCAAGGCCAGCTGGTTCGTAATGTTTACCACCTGTCATCACCCAGTGCTTCATGTCTGCGGTGTGAGGCCCTTTGCTCTTCTCTCCTCTGCTCGGTCTTTGCAGGCTGTATTTCTCATCATACTTTTCCAAGGCACTGATCCAAGAGGACAAGAACTGAAGCATAATAATCTCAAACTCCCCCGTCTATCTATGAGATAGGCTTAATCCTTTCATGATTGAAGCATCAGGGTGATCCGATGGTAGAGAGGTGACAACAGAATGGACTTGAGTTTGGTATCACGGTGATGAATAGCAGATCTTTTGACTTGTGTAACTGTTAACCATGTCTGCATTCCATCATGGCGTGCTGTTTCCAGGCCTGATATCATGCATGCTGGCTCACTGGTGCTGCCAACAGCCACACCTTAACAGAGCTGATCCATCACCATCGTGATCAGATACACCTGTTGTGGAAAGTCAAAAATATGTGTGAGAGAGAGTGGTTGTACACAGGGATGCCAATTAGTATTCTCTGTGATCGATCTTTGGAAATGTTAAAGATCAATCGATTAATAATTTGAAAAAATATATCAATCAATCTTTATTTGTATAGTGCCAAATCACAACAAACGTTATCTCAAGACTCTTTACAAACAAAGGAAGTCTAGACTGTAATCTATGTTAAATTATTAACAGAGACCCAACATCAAGACAGGACAAGGCACAGTCTTATCTCATCTTAATCCACCATGAGCATTGCACCTTGCAGTATCTAGCAAGTTACATAGGCAAGAAAAAACTTCCTCTTAACAGGCAGAAACTTCAAGAAGAACCAGATTCATATTAGACAGACATCGGCCTCGACAAAAAAACTTCCACAGCAACCAAATGCATATAACTGACAGTATTGAATACGGATCATATAAAGGGGTATACACCTTTAACGAGTACTGGTCTGCAAACATAGTGTGCCAGTAACTAGGGATGGGCATTTCAAGCCAGAATACTATTTGATAATCATTGGCATCTGTTTGATGATTATTCAAATAGATGCACCCCCTACACATACACGCACACACACACACACACACACCATTAACGTCCCGTTTCTGTGGCAGTCACGTTAACCAGCAGCAGGACGAGGTACTGCTAGTTGCAGGCAGCGTCGGTCTCGATCTTTATGTCAGTGTTTCTGTGATGCGGTGTGGCGTGTGGGTTTACATTTTACAGCCATGCTCAGCCTCTGGAAATACGTTTGTAGTACCATGAGATTCAGAAATAGAGAAAATCGCTGCGACTGTCGCAAATGCTTTCTTCTTCTTTTGCTATTAAATGCAGTCAGCATTTTTCATCTTCTGTTTCTTACTGCGGTTAGCAAACAGCTTTAAGACGCTCTATAGCCACCGTCTGGCGGGAATACCGTATTACAACATGGCACCGGTAAAAATGATGACAATTTTACTTTTAGGATGAGAAAATATTCGAAGTAACTCTTCGATTATTACAAAGTGATTGAATATTGGAATATTTAAAAATCATTGCCCATCCCTACCATTAACATCGATGCCATCCCACCGGTCTGTTGGCTTTGAATCCAAAGATGGGGAAATGTCCTGTGCTCATGTTGTTGTTTGTGGCAGTTTAATTTTTGCTCTCTATAAAAAAGCGCTCGTGGAGAGCTGAGCGTCTTCGCTGTGCTCAACACTTTCAGCCAGATGATTCACATTGAAACATGCTCTAAAGTTAAAACATCTCCCTGATAGCTGAGTGAATAAGAGACGACTTTATGTTTGTTCCATGTGATAGAAAATTGAAAACAAAAATGCGTGTTCCAGTAAGTTCTAAGTACTGATTAATTGTTAACATCCCATCATGCATGCCAGCTTATCTTTAATTCCACTGTTTTCTTAAAGCATACACATCATCAATAAGTCTTAAAGTTAAAGATGACTCTCAGAGTTTTTTCTGAGGGAGATTGTTTTCTTTTTTTGGGTTGTTTACTGCCTCGATGAGGTCTGCTATTAAAAAGCTCTCAGTGCAGGATGGCTTACTGCGGTGTTAAAGACTTAAAAAGAGTCTCACCAGGAAGGATTTTAGAAAGTTCTGCCTGAGAGTCCCACATTGGGAAATTAAAGTCCTCTGGTAACCACAACAAAGTGAATCATGTGATTGAAGTGAATGGACCTCAGTGAGTTGGGACAAACTTTGTCTTTAACCTTTAGATGCAGTAATGTACGGGGCAGCTTTCTGAGCAGGAGTCAACTTCCTGTTTACAGTGATGTCCTAAATTTATCATCAAACAGGAGGAGTGTTTAAAGGGTTAATCTCTCAGTCATTCCACCTGCAGATACTGTGCCTTTATTCCTCCCATCACCGCTGCTGACGCTGCCTGAAACTGGATCTGTGCATTACCTACAGCCTGACAAGCACGCATTGATTGCATATTGATCTGAGAAAGGGTCATTACAGTCCCGGGTGAATTATTTCTTGGCAATCACAGCAGAGGGGTGAAGCAAACCCTGGGCTGAAATGATACAAACAGTGTTGCACAATTTGTTGTACAGGTGTTGAACATTGGTACGAGTTTTCTTACACGCTCGGCGTAAGTGTCTGGCAGCTGAACTTGGAAGCAGCACAACATGAAGGATCAGTGTGTGTGTGTGTGAGAGAGGGAGGTCAGAGGCAGCCTGTTGAATTTAGCAGCTCTGTGTTAGAAGAGAAAGAACTGCAGGTTTGTCCTTTACCAGGTGGGACATGTAAAGACAGAAAACAGAAGCCAGGTTTGCCCTTTAAGCGTTCAATTATCCACTCTCTATCTTCACGAGACAATGACTTCCATTTGTGTGTGAAGGATTTTAAGTAATCTAATGTAATGCATGCTCTATGTTTGTGATTTACCACAAAGACTGCTTTGTTTTGTTTCAGGGCATTTCCAAATTCAGTTATCGTGATTTATTGTCTGTGCTCGCTTTGCAGGCGATGTGAAATATTTCAGCTATTTATCCTTTATAACGAAAGGCAGCTGTAAAACACTTTGCTTTTTGGATCTGTGGAGCTTTGCAGACATGAAGAGCTGACAAACCTTTAACCATGTGTGCTGAGTTATGATAGACACTGTGCTCTTAAGTAGTCTGGCCAATGAGCACTTCATTAGGAGGAGGACAAACCTTGAGCAGTAAGTGGCATCGACTGTGAAACATGAGCTGGTAATGATGCATCAGACCACATGACCACCTGTCCTTTGGAGCTGTGCGGTTCATCAGACCACATGATGCTGATGGAAGAAGCAGGAGGAGATTCTCAGCCTCTTCATCATCACTGAAACAACAGAAGCAACGCAGCAGAATGAAAGATCACATAGAAGCCCAACACACCTGCACAATAATCCACTTATGTACTAAACACACAGGTTAGCCTCTAATTTATTGTTCTCTTATTTACTTTAGCTTTGAAGATTTTATGATGGATTAGCTTATTCCAAAAATGTCAGTCCAAGATCCACCCAAAGCAGGCAGCAACTTCCATTAGCTAAAAATTAAGACGAGTGCAAAAAACTGCAGTTCCCAGAGTGTCCACTTGAGGCTAGTTCTAAAGGCTAAGTGAATCCCATTAGAGCCCATATTAAAACACCCAATTTCGCAGCAGAGACAAAAGGACACATATTTCAGAATCAGGAGTACTTTATTTATTCCCACGGGGGAAACTGGTTCAACATGCAGAAATGCATTCATTTAATATTCATAATAAGACATAATTGGGGGAGTCAATGTTTGACTGACAGGTGGACACTAGAAAAAGTGTAGTTTTGTTTCACAACATGATAGAGGCCATCGTTCCATGGGTGCCCATCTTCCTTTGCGCTTTGCTTGCTGCCTTCCAAACGGTGGAGAATGGTGTTACTGGCAATAGAGAACAGAGGGACAATTTTGACAAGTGGAAGCATTTTGGTTTCCCGTGTCAAGATTGAGAAAGGAGAAAAGGTGGTGGACGGACAAAAAACACTGTATGCAGACACCGTCAGGCTTAGGTGACCAACAAGTCGGGGAACATGAGTAATATGAGAAGCCAACTAAGCAAATCGTCACCTCAGAAAGATTTGAGAAGATGCGAGGAAAAGAAACCAGCAAGGGTGAAAGACTCTAAAAGAAGCGTTTACAGCCTTGCTTCCCCCATAATTGAGAGCTGAAGAGATCACAAGATGTATCACAGAATAAAAGGCCATTTTAAATAATTTACAGTGGCTGACAACAAAGGATTCAGAGGGTGAGTGACCACGCTGGAGCCAAAGTAGAAATAAATGGCTTTTTTTCCCCGTCTTTATTTGTCTTGTTTAAAATAAATGCAATAATCATTGTCCTGTGGAGTTGGTATTTTCGCATTGGGAGATTTTGATGTTGTTACATCCCAAGTGGGCGTGTTGTATGTGTTCGACAGCAGCAGGGCTAAGGACTCATCTCTCTTTGCTGGTTTTAGATCAGTCCAAAAGGAGGAGTTGCATTTCCAACAAGGCGCATTTCATCTTTGGGCTTCATTACGCCTCTTCAGAAAACCACGTGTGATGTGACTGAGACTATGTCCTTGTCTTATACAGTCTGTGGCCAACACTGCTTTCTTACAACTTGACAGACTCCATGCAAACACTTGCAGAGTGTCTTGCTTTACTATGAAAGAGCTACTGACACGCATTAATATATTTCTATGACATTACAAGCTCAAGAGCTGGAGCTGCCGACAATAAAAGTTACCCTGCCTCAGATATCCACATACTTCGTTCACTGCAGGTCATGTTTTCTGCCACAGCTCAGTGTCTTCAGAGTGGATGCATGTAAGAATATTCAAACGTAGGCAAAACAGCCTTTTATAGTTCTGCTGACTTCAGGCACGACACAGCAGAGCAAAGCAGACAGGCACTGGAGGCTCGAGGAGACAGCTGAGTCAAAGTCAACATAACCTTCGTTGTCATCTAATAAAACCGTACTGTCAGGGATCGAACAAATGAAATCACATCTTCTTTTTAATAAGCCTTTTAAAATTATATACAAGTCCTCATACAGCTGTGTGTTAAACTATTTTTGGATGGGACGGCTTGAGAGAGTTGACCAAATCATGTCCGGACCACAGACTGTACAATAAATGGACGTTGTATCCGTGACGTCACCCATTTGTTTCTGAAGCGCTGTTTTAAGGCCAATCTTTGTAGCCATATTGGATATACTGAACTTCTGTCCAGCTATTGTGAGGTAAAGAGGCAGGGTTTGAGCCTCCTTATCAACAGCTAGTATTCCCGCCTGTCAAGCAAGTCAGCTGTGCCTCTCATAATGAAAAACTTGTAAACTTAATACCTTCAAAATCGCCGCGTTATGAAAAAATTCACCCCCTGTACAGTGTCTGCCGATAGAGAAATGATCTATCCTGACTACACTCGTCTTTTGTACCAGGATGTAAACATGTTTATTTCTGCTGTAAAGATCGGCTTTTTGAATGGGTGTGTATGTGGTTTCCAGTACTTCTGGAGCCAGCCTCAAGTGGACACTCGAGGAACTGCAATTTTTAACACTTCCCCATTGGCTTCAATTCTCGCTGCCGGAGGTTGGTGCTTGGTCCAGACCGGGAATCACTCATGTGATCAGTTCGACGAGGACTGTTGCCTCTCTACATGGGGCACCTGCTTTACCAACTGAGCCAAACTGGCGCTTCCAAACTAGCTGATTCTAGTCTTTGTTTTGCAGTTCAAATCAGTGATTGCACTATGGATAAGATGCAGGTTGTGTAAACTTTTGCAGACTGCATTTTAAATTTTCATGTTTAGTAAAGTCATGTTCTTAAAGATGCTTTTGTGTAGTTTGATATTTTGCAGATTGCAAAGTTTAGCTTTGCCTGAAAACTGCCGTGTCATCCGAGCCCCTCTGAGGACCGAGGTCTCCTCTGCAGCAAGTTTCATAAAAAATAGAGAAGCTGCCTTCGTTCAATGGCCGTGTATTCTAAAGGCAGAAATGCTGAGTCACTTACACCAAACACTGTCACCTTACATTTTCGTTTTGAGTCATTTCATGGTTTTATAACTCGCAGTTTCAAAGTGAATAGTCTATTTTTATATTCAACCACTGGTGTAATAGCTCAACATGGAATTATATTTATACTAAAGGAAAGACTCCCTCAGCATTTTCTTTCCCATCACCTCCCACCTCATCTTCACTCCGCACTTCACGTCAGACATACCCTCTGATGACATGTGATGGGATGGCAGAGGGTTTCTGTTATTGGTGGAGGCGCCTCCCTCAGTTCTTTGAGGATGAGACGGGACAACATCAGGGAGGGGTGAGAGGTTGAGAGGAGGGAGGTGTGATCCTTTTCTTTTACGGTTTCTCTGCTGACGTGCCTGTCAGTGTGTCTGTGTGTGTAAGTGTGTGTGTAAGTGGGTAAGAGAGAGAGAGAGAGAGAGAGAGAAAGGGAGTGAACAAAAACACTAAGCTGCCAACTCCTGTGGCAGCAGCAGAGTAGAGAGAGTGAGTGAGCGAGCAATAGAGAGAGAGAGGGGGATCGAAACAGCCTGCAGTTAGCAGAGAGACGTTAACATCCTCCAGCGTGGTGTTGTCGAAGCTGAGCTGACCTTGCAGAGCTCAGACTCTGCTGCTTGGAGCCTCAGGGTGTTGAAGCAGGGACGTTACAGGCATGGATCCTGGAAGGTCTATCCAGCATGAGATCAGCTCTCTCAAAGGTACTCTTCTTGCATCTTTAATACTTTGCCTCCTCAGACTGCTGTCATCATCACCATCATATGCTTTCAGGACCGCCTTGTTTTCCCACAATCCCTCTGTGGTGAGGACTCCCTCGTTGTCTGGACGCAGGTTGAGCAGAAAGTTGAAGGTTTTTAAGGCTGCTGAGTTAAATGGAAACACTGTAATCCTCTGTTCTCCCTCACTCTCTGCATATTTGTGTGGATAAAAGGAGTGAAAAGCTTTTGTTCTCCTTTGTGTCTGGGTGGAGCTCAGGACCAGGGGGTTGGTGCAGGGGTCAGGGGGAATGGTTGTGCTTGGATGGTGTGTTTTATGAGCGTGTGTGCGAGATGCTGCTGCCGCTGCTGCTGCTGCTGCTACTGCTGCAGCATGCGGCACAGTGAATGCGTCTGCGCCGGGAGACTTAGAGCGGATCTGCTGCTGCAGAGCGGCCGCTGCTGCATCACCGCGGTAACAGCAGTGATACGGCCAAGTGCTGCCCTGCCCCTCAGTCAGGGGATGGGGCTGCTGCTGCAGAGAGCCTGGTCAGACGAGGGCAGCTGCAGGTGTGCTCTGCTGTTTGCAGCATGGTCGGATGTCAACTGCTATAAGTGCTCCTGTTAGCAAAGGTTGCTCCTCCCCCCTCTCTCACTCAGAGGTGTCGCACTTCATACTTCATGTGGAAATCAAGAAAACTCTGGTTCTCTATTTTCTATTGGGTGGCTTTTTTTATGTCAGTCAGGATTGCAAACTTGTTGACCTTTCTTTGATTTGACTGTCTGAAAACATGACTTTCATTTTAATAAATTAGATCAACTGTCTTTTTCTGGACTTTTATAATTCAAGGATGAGATTTTTCCTTCATTATCTCCAGATACCTTTTTTTTTGTCCTACTGACACCAAGTTGTTGGTTGACTAACATATTAAAGTACAGTCTCCATTAAACATGACATATTTTCTGATCTCTAACCAAACTTTAAAACCATAAACTCATTTTATGTAGGAGAAGTTGTTGCATGTATATACCTTAAATTTCCCCCAAAACTTTGGCCTCTTTTATAAATGTTAAAATGAACATTGTTCATTGACATTCTAGAGAGCAATCTTTTAATTTTTCTTTCATGCAAAAAAAACCCCCAGTACTTAAAGTTCCTGTAACATATTCTTGCTATTACTCAACATTGAATAGATCTACCCAATGGAGTGCCACCATTTTTCTGAGGCTATGCCCAAAGTGATTATTTTCTTGTCGTTTTAAAAAATAATTTCTGTCAACACCCAAGATGTTTTTTGAATATTTCACTCTCCACACAACAACACAGGTATGTTGAAAACGCTTGTATAAGCATGCCAGACCAGTAGGTGGCGATAATCTGTAATCAGTCTGTCACAGAGACACCACCGAAGAACAGTGTTTTGAGAGCTGCCTTGAGGGGAGTGGTATTGTGAACATTGTTCTTCAAACTGTGAACTGTGAATGGTGTGGTGACTTAAAAGTTATAGAGCATGAAATATTTATTCCGCTCCATGCCGCTGTATAGTAGTTTAATTAAGCTAGGTTTCCCCCTTAGTAGCTCTTGTTACCAAGCGGATGTAGACAAACCAATAGCCCGCCATACAAACATCAGCTGCCATGTGCAACTTGAAGTCAGGAAGAGTTTTCCAAAAACTCAATATTCACTGTCCTCATGAATATAGACTGAACAGAGTTTTTAAAAATCTCCACCCATGAAGACGTTTCTGAAAAACTCAGTGACCTAAATGACGAGAGGTGAAAAGGCAGAGCAAAAACTTTTTCAAAAATACCTCGTACATGCGTGTGAATGGGACCTTAATTGCTCAACTTGTCATGTTAAACTCTTACTTTACATTCTGTTTTGTCTGTCGAAGTACTAATTTGTTTTTGGCGTACATCCAGCTGTGTGGATATTCTGTGCATGTTGTGTCCTCGAGGCTTCTTAAGCTACTCCTCACCTCCACACCCTGCAGGTACTGTCTGCATTGCTGGTGCTTCCAGACTGACTTTATCAGCCATGGAAAGTGTGCTGCTTTTATACCAATCTTCTTTGCAATAAAGAAAAGCATTAACAGCAAAGTGACTTACATTGAGCGGGACAGAAGACCTTCATTTAAGGCGACAGAACCCAACCAGACTGGTGAAACTGGCTGGGCCTTAAAGGAGAGTCTGTTTTGAAGCGGTTCTGTGTGGATTAGAGGTTTTGTCTGGAGCTCTCTGGCCTGGTGAAATGTGGTAACAGTTTGGAACAACTTTCTGGGCGGTGGAGGCATTTAAATGATCCTGGAGAGGGATCTGAAGGAGTCCCAGCCACACGGACAGGCTGAGAATGTTTTCCCCAGAGACCCGAGACAAAAGCTCCCTCGCTTCAGTGAGCGCTCCCAATAGACGTACTTAATATGTTGAACACTGAAGCTTACTCAGTGCAGCTCAGTTCATTTGTAAGCATTTCGTCACCTCGACACCAGTGCTCCCATTGTCCATTCTTGTCAGCTATTTTCAGACACTTGGGACAGAATCATCTCTTTACCGTAAGAGCCTTTTGATGCTCTCGTGCATGTGTTCAGGCCACTTTTGATGTGTGGCCTCTGAAATCCACCCATTAAGATCACAGTGTTCTCCTCCTTATCCTCATCCATCCAGCAGTGGGTCTTAACCAAGATATTCTGAGCTCATTTCAGGCTTATGCAGATTTCTGCTCAAGTTTTTTGGAAGACACTTGATGGAAAAATAGACTTTTTTCAGACATGTCAACTTTTGGTCGAATTATTTAATAGAACTTCAGTTAAATGGAAAAAAAAATAAGCTAATGTTTGTTCTTTACTGCCTAGCTCGTGTTACTTTTTCTCTTTTTGTATTGTTTTTGTTGCCTGATTTTGTGTTTTTGGTTATGAGCCTTAATGCTACTATTCTTCTTAAGAGGTTTCCAAACTATAGTGTGCTTACTGGGGGTGGAAGCTTCACAGTCCTGAAGATACCAAGTGTTACAACACCATGCAATGCAATGCAATACAATGCTAAACCATACCAAACCATCTCACATTATTCTATCATACAGTTACGTATCGTATAGTATGGCTTCGTATTGTATGGTTTTGTTTAGTTTCCTATTGTATTGTATCATATCGTACCGTGTTGTATCGTATCTTATCGTATTGTATCGTGTATCCTATCGTATCATTTTGTCTCATATCCTGTATTGTGTACTCAATTCAATTCAATTCAAAAAACTGTACTTGTCCCCGGGGGGCAATTTAAGGCACGTATGAGCAGCATTGAATACAATCGCACTGTACTGTACCGTATCTTATCTTATCGTGTATCATATTGTATCGTATTTTTTCGTATCGTTACGTATCATATCATATTGATTGTATAGTTACATATCGTTACGTATCATACCGTACCATATCTTATCTTATTTTGTATTATATTGTATTGTTTCGTTACATATTAAATCATATTGATCGTGTAGTTATGTCGTATCGTATTGTATTGTATCATATTGATCGTGTAGTTACATATCGTATTGTATCGTATCGTACCGTAGCGTATCTTATCTTATCGTGTATTATATTGTATCGTATCGTTACGTATTATATTATATTGTTCGTGTTGTTACATATCGTATCGTATTGAACCATATCATATTGATCGTGTAGTTACGTATCGTAACGTATTGTATCATTACGTATTGTATCGTATTGTTTCGTATTGTATCGTATTGTATCGTATCATATTGATTGTGCAGTTACATATTGTTACATAATGTATCGTTACGTATAATATCATATTGATCGTGTAGTTACGTATCGTTACGTATTGTATCGTTACGTATTGTATCGTTACGCATTGTATCGTTACGTATCATATCATATTGATCGTGTAGTTACGTATCGTTACGTATTGTATCGTTACGTATTGTATCGTTACGTATCATATCATATTGATCGTGTAGTTACGTATCGTTACGTATTGTATTGTTACGTATTGTGTCGTTACGTATCATATCATATTGATCGTGTAGTTACGTATCGTTACGTATTGTATCGTTACGTATTGTATCGTTACCTATTGTATCGTTACGTATCATATCATATTGATCGTGTAGTTACGTATCGTTACGTATTGTATCGTTACGTATTGTATCGTTACGCATTGTATCGTTACGTATCATGTCATATTGATCGTGTAGTTACGTATTGTATCGTATTGTATCGTATCATATTGATTGTGCAGTTACATACCGTTACATATTATATTGTTTCGTATCATATCATATTGATCGTGTAGTTACGTATCGTATCGTATCTTATTGCGTCTTTTTATTGTATTGATGTTTTTTCCCACACCTGATTTTTACCTGCCCCTCAATTTGTAAATTCAAATAACAATTGCGGTCCAACATAATAACAATATAACAGGCACGAAAGACATTCTTCTTTTTTAACTGGGTGTTAATTTACGAGCCGCTCTCCTCTCTGTATCTGTTTTTACTTCTGGTCTTTAAGAAGCTTTAACCATCAGCTCTTTGTGTGTGCTTCCATACTCCCTGTACTCCAGGGTTTCTTGTCTCGCCCCTATCAGCATGTTTCCACAAACAGCACTCTGTTGTGATTGATGCTTTCCTGAAGGTTATATGCTGCTGGAAGGATGATGTCTGGGCTTTTAAGCAGGTCAGGGTCCAGACCAGGGATATCTAGTTAAAAGGAGTTCAGGTCAGGGGTCGATGCACTTGACATCTGAGGAGTCTACTGTTACAGACCTATGCAGCAAAAAGGCGAAATTGCCTCTGGGCATTTAGCAGGTTCATGTTTGAAGTCTGAAGAATTCACCGCAATAATCTCTGCAGGTTTATATACATCACAGATTAATTCTAGTTCTCCAATGAAGAAGTTATATATAGTGAGGACATAAATAAGAGTGTTCAATGTTGTTAACATATCGTAGAACATTTGTTTATATCTTTATATCCCCTTATTTGTGTTCAAGAGGAAATATATGGCAATGCAGGTTTATTTATAAAGCACCATTCATACAAAGAGCAATTCAAAGTGCTTTATAGAGTTAAAAAAACTATTACATTAACAGCATTCAGAGAAATTAAGCAAACATAAGCCTTAATACATCAATTGTTTTAAAATATAACAACAAAAAAGCAAAAAATAATTCAAATATTTCATTAAAACTGAAAAAATTGTTTTGTTCAGAAAAATAAAACCTCAGGTTTAACAGTGAGTTTGCATTAGAGGATAGAGTAAGCAGTATAAAAGAGGAATATTTTTAGTCTGGACTTAAAAGTGGTCAGAGTTGGATCTTGTCTAACATCATCTGGGAGGTTATTCTAGGTTATGTGCTGCATAATAACAAAATGCTGCTTCTCCATGCTTTGTTCTGACTCTTGGGACAGCCAGTAGGCCACCCCAGGATGTTAAGAGTGTCATAGCGTCATAGAGGGAAATACAGACAGATTGTTCTATTAATTGGTATTACAGTTTGTTGACCTACCGTCAATCTTAGTATATAAGACACATTTCAATGCCTTATTTTCCATCTAGAAAGTGGGCTGTGTCTTATAAACTGGCGTGACTTGTGTGCGTGATTTTACAGTAACTCTCTGCAAGGAGTAATGCAAAGTGAACGGATGGTTATGCAAATTGAAATCCTGACAGGGTGAGTAAGACCCTGAGTTGAAGCAGAGGAGTCTTGCATCTGTATCTGCACCAAGTTATTTCACACAGCTGGGTGATAATGTCACAATAACCAGTAATAGGAACCACACTGCTGCAGTTGATACATTTGGATGCATGTCTTATCTTGTTTTATGATTTTAAACATAAATGTCATTGCCATAAATAAAGGTTAACGTTGTGCGATAACTGGACCATTATATCCTGATTCTTGCAGCCCAGGTTTTATATATCATATGCAAATGATTTGGATTTGATAGTCAAGTTCAGGTGAACCTCACGATGCCTTTCACTACCTTCCCTGCTTCACACCAACATCGACTCCAGTCGACCTCAGCTTTTGTTTTTACTGTACAAACAGTTATGTATTGTATATACAGACACTGAACAGGCAGCAGCTGACAGCCTGTTAGCCAATGAGACCTGCAGATGATCAGGGGTCATCAGATATCTTTTCCCAGCTTTAAAGCCTGAGGGCAGACCATCATGTCTAACAAGACCAGAGAGAGACAATAACTTCAGGACATTCAGGCACGGATGTTTGCAGGAACTTGACTTTCACACCTTTACCTCACAGCAGGGGAATTTCTGTGTCAGACGCACGCTCACCAAGGGAAGTACCCTGTTTGGTTTAGATAAGGGGGCAGATGTGTGAAGCATGCAGGAGGAGAAGGAGTGTCTGTCATAATGGTGACTGTTTCTGGGATAGCATCACTACCAGATATATTAGGACTCTTCCTACAAAACAAACACAGGGAGGTGAGCAGCAACAAGTATAAACAGCAAAATCTGCTCATCGTGAATGATGGAATTGCCCCGCCCTCATGGAACAACTCACCCTGACTTCACTGGGACATTTTTCTCAGGGGGCCTTGAGGAAAAAGTGAAGTTAAAGTTGCCATTTGCATGACAATGTTTTGGAAACCCCACCCGGATGGTGTTGGGAAAGAGAAGTGCAGCGCATGTGTGACAGGGGGGAGTGTCAATGAGACATTTCTATGCTACAAACACATTTTTGATTATTTTTTGTGTTGCTTAAACATTGCACTTTGGGTGTTTGAGGTCAGAAAAGCAATATAAAGCATGTCACTTTACAGATCATGCCATGAAACACCCTCTGCTTATGATGCCTTCATGCACAGGGCTGATTCATGCTTCCAGTATGTGGCCTCTCCTTTCATCAAATTAGTAAGGCAAATTACAACGTACATCACGACTTGGTTATTATGTGGTTTCCTGATGGGTTGATAACTATAACTTCAGATTGGAATCTGTAATCTGTATGCCCTCACGACATCCTGTACATGTGTATCTGCAGTCATGCTCTGTTTGGCAGATAGCTGCTCAGTCCAGCGTCAGATCAGCGTTTTCTCTTCGCTGTACTGCTGCACTCTCTGCTTGCCAAGAACTACCAGCATAAAATGATCCATGAGGACAATGCAGGGGGGGAAATACGCAGCGGCTGCAGTTGGGACAGGATGGAGAGAATATGTGATCAATGCACTAAATCATGCATGTGAGAAATCTAGATGTTTTATGTCAGGAGTCATCATTTGTTCATCGTGTCTGCTGCACGGTGCTGATGCATACATCCTGTCTGCAGAGATGAAGAGCTCGTACAATATTAGCCTGGTTTCATTAGCAGCAGTAGCTAATAGTTCAGTAGCTCATAGATGCTTCTGCTGCTATTTGAGGTGCAGAAATATGTGGACAGCCATGCTTCAGATTCCTCACCTGTCCCTGTCAAACCAGGGAATGATTCACTCCAGATGGGAAAAACTTGAGTCATGTTGTGCAAAGTGTGTTTGGCAATTAGAGACTTTCATCCATAGTTTAAGAATAGACATGTAGTTGTTTGTTGTAGGGATGGTAAATGAAGGGTAACTCACGGTATGAAACAAAACAATACAATACGATTTTTTTAACGTTCCTCATGTCCCACACAAGCATCAGAGAGAGGGCTTTCTCTTTTGATGCCTCAATACTCTTGAACTCTGCCTTTAGACACCAGAACGGCAAGCTCTCTTTGTGGTATTAAAACTTAATTAAAGACCTATCTTTTTCAATCTGGCTTTTAATTTTGAGTAAATCTGAACTGAAAGGCCAAATAAGTAACAAGAGAAGGCTGGGGCGATGTGCCACGCCCTTAGTAGCAACTGTCAGAGGAAGTGAGGAGGGCAGTCAGAAGGGCCATGGCTGAAAAAAAATTTATCCTAGACTCCACTTTACAGCTTTTTTCACAATAGATTTTTTTATGGCAGGTATTAATTTAATTTAATTTAATTTAATTTAATTTAACTTGGGCTGAAATGCATGAAAGGTGCTACTAATTATGTGATTGTTGAAAAACTGCAAGAAAATCATGTAATAATACATACATCATTATATCTGATTACCTGAGGAGGAATACAAAATGCTCCTAAAAGATTAAGTGCAGGATTAAAGTCATAAGTGCCACCATGATGAGTCATGAAGTCTTGTTTTGAGTCACATAACTGAAGACTCACTTCACACTAACTGGCTGTTCACTTAGTGACAGACTAAGTTTACAGAAAACATCACCAGCTAAAGAGACAAATAATCTTTGAAGAGTTGATGAAGATGATGATGAGTGAACTCTGGATTGTATTCAGGAGATGACAGTTAACAGTACCTCAGTCAGTCAGCTCACCTTGTATTGATAAAAACTTGCAGCAGAAAATTATCTGTGTTTTGCATCGAGGCTCTGAACCCCATCACTCTGCAGAGTTTAACTTTACATGCAAAAGTTAAGGAGGGATAAGATAATATCTTACACCCCCTGTAGTCAGAGCCTGCAGGTGGATGCTGGAGCTGAAAGTTTGAGCTCAGCACTGGTGCAGGGCAACAGTGGTGTTGGCAAAGCAGAGGCAGAGACCGGAAATCTTGCAGCTTAAATAGAGCTCCTGATTGGGAGGGTACTATCAGGTGATTGTGAGAATGACGCATGGCAAATGTGAAAGTGGTCCAGCTTGAATTGACTGCCTAAACTAACTCGCAGGTGTTGCTCAATTTAGAAAGATTGTCTGGTTACTTGTGTCTGCTGGATAATTTAATTGACAGCTTTAATACTCAGGTTAGACATATGATTACCACTCATCTCAGCTGCCCCCATGTGGCCGAGAAAACCAAGTGTTACAGGCTTAATGAGAGAAACACTGCAGCATTTTCAAAGTGTTTATTGAACAGAGGGAACAAGAGGAGGCAAAGGGGGAGGATTTTATTGATAATACTGAAAATAATGGACCAGAGCAGGGCCAATCAAATCAAACGGTCACATATCCTGACTCTGTTTAGTGTGTGTCGTAGGTGTGTAATCCAGTCAGTGAGTAACAGACGTGGTTATTGGCCGTAGGTCTGTTGTCCTCAGTAGTTGTGAGTGTAACCCTGTTAGAGCTGTCACTAACTGTCAGTCATTCTGGTTGATAAGTCTGGACTCCATCCTCACAAAGCGGCCTCCTAACTTAGCTGATGTGATTACATAATCCCATTAACCTCAGGTTTCCTGTAATTAAGAAGGGCAACTGCCTGGGTAATCTCACACATCCTCCCCTAATCATCCACTCCTCCTTCTAATCCTCCTCTCATTGGGACTCCAGCTTTGTTTTGTCAGAGAGGGGCGAACCAGCTGGGTGATTGAATCCAGGTGACTTTTGAGCCGCTGGTATTTTTAAAAACACTGAAGTCTGAGTTTGTAGTATTTCCTTGAATGGCCAGAAGGTGGCACTGTTAGTGAAGCTTCTGGAGGGTGAGAGAAATTGGTGGAGACCTTAATGAGGCTGCATTCACAGAGTAAAATGCTTTAACATCGACCACTGTTATCCTGATACTGCACTTTAATTCTCTCTCTCTTACCCCGTCTGAGTTAGGTTTGAGGTGAACACATTAATCTGCATCCTCTGCAGTAGGCCTGGCAGCATTCAACCCTTAGTGTTTGTGTCAACATTAGTGAAAAAGTTCTTACAGCCTGTTAAATTTTAAAGACTGTGTATTAAAAAAGTGAACATTTGACTTTGAAACCTGTTCATTAACTGTTTGTTCTCCTCTCTCTTGTGTTTTTTCTCTTCTAGGTAAGTCTCTTCTCCCTCCTTTGAAGCTGTGTGTGGGCTTAAGTTTGGGCCGCTGCAGGTCAGTGTTGACTATCACTTGGCACAGAAAGGATCTCCTTCTTTTTATCCCAAAGTGACCTTTCTTTTCAGTCTAGATGTTTTTTATGAAACTGTGTCCTCTGTGCCCATAAAACTGATCCACGCCTGCTCTTTTTTATGGCTCGGCCTTCTTCTGAATGCAGCTTTTGATCTGAAATAATGGTGATAGTGACTGTGGAGACTGAGCTGTACTGTTGTCGGTGGCGTAAAAGGCCACAGGAGGTCCGTGATTATGTCAGACGCATGGTTCGCTCTGATGCAGAGCCAAGTGGATAACATGGGTCTGATCCGCAGCTCCAGGCCATTTCTCTGTGTTCTTGTTTGCCTGTTTTTAGTACTTCTGAATCAAAAGTGAATTATTTAACCCCTTCCTTTGAAGAAAAATCACCAACATCTGTTCCAACTGCATCCGTGTCTACTTTTCTATAACAATCTATAAACCCATCTGCAATCATCGTCTATCATTGTCTGACAAAAGGCGATCTGTGCCTCTGGGTACAGATGCTGACCTTTAAGTAATTCAGGTGCAGCTAGATGTTGTATTTCATCATACGCTGTCAGTTGTTTGTCCATTACACTTGCCCAGATAGCAACCTGTGCTTTCATCCATTTCACATAACAGTCTGAGTTCAACAGCAGACACACAGTTGCTTCACTCTGGCTTACTATAATGGTCTGAACCCCAAAATGAAACATACTTTCTAGTGATTTACACACAATTTAAGAATCTGAAGTATGCCAAAATAGAAATAAACCCGATAAAGATCTTAAAAAAATCCAAACTTTGTCATAAACATTACTGATATAATTGCAATATTTATGGGGAACTTAGAAAAAAAAAACAATGGTATTAGTCAAATTGATGAAAGGCAAGACAAGGGTGGAGCAATGTGTCACTGCATTTACATGTTGTCCGTTTCTCATGGTGTTCAAAGTAATGTTTATCCACATCCGTGACAGAAACCTTTAATAAAACGAAAACTCATCGCCTTCTTCTGCGCGTGATTCTGTGTGACACCCTGTCAATTAACACCCCGTTTTTAGAACAAAATTCCCCAAACTCCTAAATTGATGAGGAAACTTTTTTGGGTGGGGGTAGAGAACCTCACTTTAATCTTTCATATCCTCCAACATGATATACGCTGTAGTAGAAACCACACGCTGCAGTTAGGGCTAGCTAGCTGGTTACTGAGTCTTCTTCTGCTGCGGCTGCTTCTTCTCTGTCTTCTGTCTGTTTTATGGAAGGTGTCAAAAAGCATAAAGAACCTGTACTGCCTCCTTTTATGAACCAGTTAGTTACTCAATATGAAAATATGCTTATTTTTGGCACAATATCAATATTTATTTTTGTTTTACATGACAGTTATTGTAGATACCGGTATGTAGGGACAGCATCAGTTCATTGTTTCACCAAAATTGAATTGCAATCAATTGCAATCAACTGTGATGCAGTTGTGTGTTCTTTTGTAATTCAAGATCTGCATAAATCTATTTTTAATATAAGTGTCACACAGCCACACAACTAGGACCCAGTAAAGATGATATTTTGCTCATGTAACTAGTGAGAGTTCTTTCAGGCCAAAATTCGTACTCCTGAATTTGTGTTCTTTTGATTCCACTTACATTTGGGTTTGTCAGTAATTGTAAGTCATAAAGACATCGTCCATTTCTAGAACTTGCCTGGCATAACACAAAGTTATAAAAGCTGCAGGGGCTGTTTGTTAGCCAACCCTCACCACAGGCAAAACAGCCACCACAGCCAGCGAGGCGCCCCGCCATTCAAAAAAAATCAACTCCTCCATCATAAAATGTCTTCTTTGCCACTCCGCTGGAGGCAAACTGAAGCTACTATCATGCATTTTTTCTCAGGGTGTTGCAAAGTGTGGGAGGGGTCTGGAGAAGGACAGAGGAGAGGGGAATGTGGGGCAGAATGAGGAACTGGACCGAGGGGACGTGGAGGACTTAGTGTCAGGGTATATTTTAAAGCAGCCCCTCTCACACTGTCACAGTGGGGGTTATGAGAGGTGCGAGGTGATATACAGTAGCCCACTAATGGTATCTCACACATATCATGCTGACAGAGTGGCCTTGGAGAGTTTCCTGGACTAAAGAGGGCTGTTCCTGCAGGAGTGCCATCTCTGCCAAAGTGCTGTTAAGTTCCACTGTTTCGCCACTGTGGATAAATTCCCCATTATCTTAAATCCCTCTCTGTGAAATCTGTAGAAAGATCACAGTGATGGACAAAGTTTCTTTTCAGTCTGGTAGTTAGTGTCAAAGAATTCAGTGTTCAGAGTCTGAGGATGAGGGGATTTTAATGAGCCGTGGAGCTGGCTAATGAAGGCACTTAGCCTCCATGGACTACACACAGTACGCTTTAGTTTATATTACACGTTTGTATTAGTTTTTTTTCTTTATTTGTAGCAAACCGGGCAAATTCAGTAAACCTTTCCCATTAGCCTCTGAAGCTCCAGCAGTGAAACCCCCCACACATACTTACTTATTTCCCAAGATTAAGAGCTTATCTCTTTTGGCTTCAAGATGGAAATTGTCCACATGGTTGCAAAATTCAATGTACTGTAGTGGCGCCAAATGTTCTGTTCTCAAATCTAAGCGCATCAGTTCAATTTTACACCAAAAATCCCAAGAGACGTACGATCAAAAGTGGAATTTGGCGTCTTTAACGAGTTTGGATTCACAGCAAAACCAATGAATTCCACTTAAGACCCAGTGTCACTGCGAAAACAAAACCTCCAAGGGTGCTCAATGTTGGTGGAATTTTTTTCTGGCCACTCCTTCAGCATAATAGACAGCTCCTCTGTTGATTGGTATGCACAGTATGTTTTAACAATCCTCCCCTCTCCAATAAATAACTCAAAATGATGCTTTTAGAGGAGGGTTTGAGCCGCGCTGAGGCGAAAGCACAGGTTGTGAAAACAGTTAGGACACTGCATGCTTCAGATATAACTTTGGCTTCCTGCGGTCATGTTTAAATTTTGGTTTTATGTTTAAAAAGGAAGGATGTGACAGTTTGTGGATGGCAACGCTGAAAAAACACCCTCTTCAAAGCCGTGTCAGACCCAGTTTGCACTCTTTCCTGTCTCTGTGCTGCCAGTTTGTTTGTTCTCTGCTGTTCAATCATCTGAAACTTTCTGATGGTTAAGCTCTGAATGTGCGGCTCTCACTTCCAGGAAGAGCCTCTCTATTTTGAGTGTTGCCAGTAGCAGTGCTATCATCTCTGACCACTGCTGCAGCCTTCTTCATTTACTCATATTTCGATGGTGTGTCATGTTTCTATGGCTACACACATTCTCGGCCGACCACACCCTGCCCTGAGGTTTTTTGATGACTCACTGCACACACACACTCAGAACCTCTCATATTTCCTCTTCTTCTGTTGCCATGGTGCACTTCCTCTTCATCACACGATACTCTTGTGATCTGATTTGGCATGCTGGCAACTCTGGCAAAGTGCAGTCGTCCATTAGCAGCTTTCCAAGTCGTCCATTTTAGTTCAGTGGGACAAAGTCCCACCTCCACACTTTCCACTGTAACACTTTAAATCTCTGTCCACGCTGCAGCAGCTTCATGCCTCCCTGCGATGCCTCCAGGGGGCTTGTAAAAAAGGTTCAGTGGTTTTAGCTAAAATCGTGGTGCACAGTTGTTGTTTGTGCCTCCATTAGCTGCTCCCTCTGATAGACATTTTACCTCAGTTGCCCTCCAGATGGATCATATTCAAGGCTTTTATGAGGCATGTTTACAGTCCAGCCTGAGTGGATTGTACGGATGACAATTTGGCCCAACTGGTTTGGGCTCTTTTGCTGTGTCATGTCCAATATCCTGTCAAACATTTAGCTTTTCATTCCCTCATTCCCAAAAGAAAATGTGGCATCAGTGTTTCTTTACAACATCATCTCACCTGTATTACCTATCATCCTGCAGACTTGTTTGAGTTTCAGACATTTCTCTTGTCTTTTTACACTTTGTCAGCACCCTGCAGCTGGTCCTGTTCAGCACCTTGTTCAGGGTACATTTGAAGTCAAAAGGTGTGAACATAAGGAAAGCCTGGGGGGCCTCACTGATCTAGCTGTCCTCAGCTGTGTGCTAACTTAACTTACAGTGACGGCTTGGTGTCAGTCCCAAAATAACTACGTCAAACATCCATCATATAAATCTGAGAAAACAAAAAAAAAAAATATGGGATTACAAAGTTAATTGGCATCACTGTTGACACATGCTTGCTCATTAAATTGTGTCCTTAAAAGTACAGTCAAAACCTCACACAGTGTTAAACATGGTCATGGCTCCAGTGATGTCTCTCATTGTTTTCGGAAGAGGCGATATGAAGCCCAAAGATGACAGTTGCCATATTGGAATTGCTGACACCAACTAATATTCAGCCACAGCTTAGCTGCCTGGCAAACAGCTACGCCCATCAGTTAAATCGTCCACACCCCTAATCATGTCTAAAATTGCACAACTCTTAACCCTGAACAGCTTTGTTTAAAAAGACAGACGAATTACGTGAAAGGGACACAAGACAAGCACAATTTGTGACATCACTGATTGGTGAACCTCCTTAAAAGATCAGAATTAACGTAACACTTGACACTTTTCACGTCAGCATTGGGGTCCAAAACATGTGGCCATATTTCATTATTTGTCATTTTAGATAGAGAAACACTGGATAACTCAATAACAACAAGTTTCTGGCAACAGTGGAGGCTTCTAGAGAGCTGGTTAGTCAAAAGAAAGGGGGCTTAAAGAGACAGTAGCTTAAATGAGGCGTTTCAGAGACACCAGCATGAGATTAGTAAAGAGTTAATTGAGCCTTAAATCAATATCAGAGGGATAATCAGGCCTGATCATGAGCAGATTAATCCCTCTTTTATCTTTGTTTTCTGAGTCAGTAAATTAAGAAACATGGATTAAATAATGTTTGAATTTTGCCCAGTCACTTTCATTTTATGCTCACTTGTTTCCTCTTGTCCTCATTTCTCATTTGTCATCTTCAAAGCAGTATTTGCGTGTTAAGAGAATAAAAACAAAGAGTGAGATTCAAAATATCGGATCATATTTGCCATTAAAAGCTGTGCTGTGGTTTCTCTCAAATCATCACTCAAACATTACTTAGTACAGAAAGCTTGATCAAAGATTCCGAGCATTGTTGCTTTATAATAAAGAACAGCGGCAGATAATCACCCTGCTTTGGGAAAAATATGTGCTTCAGATGAGTGAAATATTTGTGAATATGGTGAACATGAGGTGGACAGATGTAAGAACGAACTCTAGAACAAAGAGAACAGATGGAGAGCAGAAAAAGACAAATTCAGCGACACTCTTTGATACTGACAAATCCTGGGAAATTGGCTTTAACTCAGTTTACCTTACAGAACAACCTCCAGTGTTTCTCTACTGAACTGTGTTTATTGAGAGCTTGTTAAGCTGTGATGGCTGCAGAATAGTCCGAGATTTATCACCAGATGTGTTTGAATATTGTTTAAGCAAATTCTCCTTCCAGTATTTTCCCACTGCTCCTTTCCAAATGTGAAACTGCGGAGTTGCATTTAATGACCTGGAAGACAACCATATAGCTTAAACTACTCGCTATAAAGTCTGAACTGGAATGCTCTTCCAGAGATCTGCCAGAAGAGTTGAATAGGTTTTTCTTAAAGCAGCAACCGTCACCTTGACTTGTCTTCATTCCCTCGTCCTCTCCCACTTCCACCATGGCAATGAGCTTTCATCACAATGTACAGAGGAACGCAATAAACCAGCTTCTTTATTTATATCCAGACAAAGGTTTAGCGTGCTGGCTTCATGGTTACACAAATTCACATGGCGTAGCTGCTAAAGGATTATGTACTGAGTGTTAAGTTGAAATCTGGAAAGGTTTGACGCAGGTACCATCTGTTTCATGTCTCTCCATCTGCAGTTTAGTGTTAGTAACCAAACGAAAGTCTGTTGTTGCCGCTGCTCCCTTTGATTCAGAGCCACAGGACAGGTAATGGAGAGCACATGGAGATAAAGTCTCTGCATCCAAGGAACCAACTCAACACAGGCCTCAAGGTTTTAGATAAAACGAAATATCACTGAATTCCTTCACCAAGAGAGATCTGTTTTTTTCCATCACTTACATTTTGTCTGCTGCGTCATATATCAAGCCCTTACCCATGCTAGAGCAAAAGTTTTTCACCCATGGTTATAATTTGGGATTCGTTCTTCCAGATATCTTCACTAACCGCTTCAATATATCACTTCAAGTATTTCGTTGACATGCTATCAAAATAGCAGAGAACTGGCAGCACATGGTTCGTCTGGTTGAGCTTGGTCTGGCACAGAGATTAGTTACAGTGATTGTTTTGAAGCTGCCATACCCCAGAAGGGTGGGGTTATCTCCATCTGCAGAGTTCATTGTCTCTGAACTGACTTTTTAATACACCCAATAGTAAAAAACATCTTAAAAACAAAAGCTTATTACGAGACAGTGTTATTGTTTTGTAAATTTACATTATAAATCACAGCTGAACCAACACTTCAAACTCAAGTGTCCTTTGAGTTAAATGACGTGACTCAACTCAAGATGTAATGTCATGGGATCCGTTGAGACTGGTTTGCAGAACAGTTAAGCTCAACATGGTTCTCTCAGGACCACTTTAGTCAGAAATTATTTATTTGCAAGTATTGTATTTGGCGGTATGGTTTTGGCGCTGTTATGAGAACTCCCTGCCCTTCCATGTGCATACGTGGAATGCCAAGGCAGGGAGAGCAGCAGCAGCAAAAACCTGTACAGAACAGAGCAAGCAACAGTGACAATAAAATGATACAAATGCATCTTTTTTCAAATACACAGAACAAGTATTGGTGTTAAAAAGCAAAAGATATTTTTCTCGTCTATTACATTCGATGCTATAGCTATTTATTATCGTTACACATTTACTCCCTGGAACCACTATGTCTTTCTTTTTTCCCCACACTTTTTCAGGCACTAACTACTTCTGTTATAAGATTAAAACATTGACTGAGGGGCGTTGTTGGCCTAGCAGTCTAAGCATGCGCCCCATGTACACAGTCCACAGTCCTCACCACAGTGGTCGCAAATTGGACTGCCAGCCTCTACATGCTAATTAAACTTAAAATGAATACATTGACTGGCATACTGGCTAATAACCCACACTGACTGGGCTGATACTAATATTAGTATCAAAATAATTCCAGCAAGATGGTCATTCAAAGTGATTGTTCTGCTAAAACAAAGACATATAAACCTAACCCTTAGTCCTACTCTGCATGGAGCTTTTACTGCAGCATCACACATATAAATGCATGAAAGGAAAGGAATTGGAGTAAAACATAATCACCATTAGGTGCAATAAGTAGAGGACAACTTTACAATAATATACATTACAGTAGGACAAAAGTACCTGGCAATGTGAGAACACTTTAAAATGGCACACCCTAAGTGATGCATCCTCTTGTGTCTGTTCAAAGGTTTATGTGCCCCTGATGCCGCAGAAAACCCCTATTTAACTGTGAGATGTATTAGCTAATACTTCAAACTCAGACCTGCTGGAGTCATTATTAAGCCTATCTGCATTCTGCAGCTCCCAGTGAGTAGTTATGAAACCTTGCTCCCAGTAGAGAAGGAATCTGTTTCACATTTATTTATTTTTGACAAACAGAGTGACAAATAAACAAGCCAAAGGTGGATTTCATTAAGGGGGTTATGAAGCCTTCAACTGTTGGAGCAGATGTTCCCCTTGTTTGCAAAATGTGTAGCCACTTACTGACATCTAACTACAGTTCTTTGACTGGGTTCTGATGCTCTCAATATGCTCAGCAGAGGTCACTGTAGGTCGGCTTGTGCACTTCTTAAGCTTGATATTAAGGCGTTGGATGACAGTGCAACAGTGGCACAGTTTCATCACCTTATTGGGCATGGAAAAGGGGAAAAATCACCATTGCTCTGCAAACCATTTCCAAATCTCCTGCTTATATTTTTAGCTGTTCTGGCAACCATGCTGCTTTTTAGTATGGACCATTCCAGAGGAGGTTGAGCAACAGAGTTAAACACAGGAACTATTGTCTTCTCTTAAGGGAAAGGAATAACTTGATGGTTTTTCCATTTCAGTTTGTAGAGTTGGCTGGTTGGGGATGTGGGCTACGATGACTGTGGAGGGGAAAAATATAGACCAGAGATTATAGATTCTTTCAATACTCTGTCAGCAGTTGACCTTTAGTTTTAGTCTTTCCAGCAGAAATACAAGAACTCTGTGACGCAGAGGAGGAAATTTGACAATATTAAGTTGGCTATTTTTTGGCAGATTAACTTTCAAAGAGTGCTGCTTGTTTTGCTCCATAGCTTTTCGTCAAAGTGACATCTAAAATGCCATCGATCTCTTCCTTGTACAAGCTGCTTTCTTGCTTTAGCACTCTCTGTTATGTGATTGGTTTTTTGTGGGTGGTGGTTTGCCCCCAGGCCTGTTGAAACCAGTTGTGTGTCATCGTTGCTGCCTATCAGATGATCTTCCTCCTTATCTCTTGACTCCCTGCCTCTTTTGGATGCACTCAACCTGGTTCTTTACACAAAGCATCCGTTGTTCCCAAACTTCTCGGTTAAAACTGTGATTCATAGTTCTCTGTTATTTGTCTCCACACTCAAAAGAAGATCTAATGTTGCAAATAATCTCCAGCAGAACTGAATCAAACAAAAGCAATTAGTTCTTAGGCACACAGGGAAAAGTCCCTTTTTACTTTGCTCCCTCTGGTCCTTTAGTTTGTGTTTGCATCCTTTGTGCACACACCCCTTTCGATTCTCCTCCTTTCTTCTCTCTCGCTTCTCATCCTCACAGTTTCTGTTTCGACCGGGGACTGAGAAAGGTAGGAGGGGTTGTGGGCATCGCTGTCTCTCCATGCTGACTCATGGTGATAGTTTGGTAGATGCATCCTCTATTACATTGAAGCAAAACAGCCACTGACGAAAAGATTCTTAGAGAAGTCGTAGCAGTCAGAGAAATTTAGATCTTGAGCTGAGAGGGAAGTGGAGGTCAAAATGGTGGCTGGAATGGTAATGCCTTTAGCCGATTTGAGGGCTATCTATGAGCTTCTTTTCCGAGATGGCGCCATTGTGGCCAAGAAGGACAAGCGCCCACAGTCCATGCACCCAGACGTCAAGGGTGTTACCAACCTGAAGGTGATCCGGGCCATGGGCTCTCTCAAATCCAAAGGCTGTGTCAGGGAGACTTTTGCTTGGAAGCATGCCTATTACTATCTTACTAATGAAGGAATTGCGTACCTTCGCGAGTACCTGCACCTGCCACTGGAGATCATGCCTGCAACCCTTCAGCGTGATCGTCGCCATGGGCCTTCAGCTAGAGTCCAAACAGTGAAAGGCCCCACATCGTACATCCCGAAACCCACGCCTGGGAGAGGCTTTCAGAATGAAGTAATGGAAAGACAGGTTTATCGCCACAAAAGAGAAGAAGGGAGAGAACAACCTTGGAAAAGCTTCAGAGGCCTCCACCAGCATGATGCACTAGATGGCCTTCCAGGTGTTCAAACCCAGACCATTTTTGGGAGGGGCAAGGATTACCACAGAGAGCAATCTTCGTCAAAGGAGGACAACTTCCAAAACATTGAAGCTAAAGATGCCGAGCTTCCTGTCTCTTCAGTTGTGCCTAAGATTTCTGAAGGGGTACCAACAATCCACAAGACAGTCCATCAGGAATCTGTCAAGATGACTACTACCCGCCATCACGCAACCTTTGAAGAGTCCACACATGTGAAGAGGCTGGAAACTAGAAGAGAAACTTCAAAATTAGCCAAGAAGATACTTTCAAAGGTAGTACCAGAGGTAGAATCTGGCAAACATACACTGTTTGACCAGCAAACAATCCTTGTGCTACCAGAGCGTACTAAAAAAGGTGTTAAAGATGGAGAGAGAGTTCTTGAGGCAGCTGTTGTCTTGACTGAAGATACCGTCAAGAAGCTGTCTTGCGAAGTGAATACAAAGCAGGTGAATGTTGTCAATGTGACCAAAGCTAAGAACCCAAAGTCTGATCCTGAACATGACTTGACGACCTCTCAGTCCACAGTCAAGAGAGACCTGACCAAGGAGAAGGTGGTGGAGAACGTCATTGCTGATATGATGGATACCCAGAAAGCAACACGGAACACTAACCCTTCAAATGAAGCCGCCAAAGAGGGTTGTCCCCGCCAAGCAGTCCCCTCAGAGAGTCCATTGGCTCATATGGAGACCGCTTTGCTTCATGGGGAAACAGGCCTCCTCCCAGAGAAGGAGGATCAGAGGGTCTGGCCTGACTTCCTGGAAGGTTTGAGCTTATCTTAGTTACTTGTTCTCCTCCTCTGTTTTCTTTTCCATCTTCAGCGGTAGAGGCTGTCTGGACGTTGCTATGGGAGCTGGTTTGTTTGGACAATTGAGAGCGGGATAATTTAATCATCTGACATCACAAGTAATGCTCCTGTCATTTTCCATACAGCTAGACAACAACCAGACTGCTAATTAGCTTTCATATTACTGGCTGCATGAAGAATAGTGCCAATATTTAGTATTAGTATTTATTACTTTACATAATTTGAATTAAAATAATCTCATAATTCATTTTAACTGATGTTTACTCTCAGATTATTGCTTATTGTGTTCTAATAAGGGGAATAATTACAGATCCGTTTGCATGTTAAGTGTTCAATAGTTGTTTTGACTAAATAACACATATAGACTAATATTGTTCCCTCACAGTATGGAGAAATATAGAATTTGCTTACAGTAACTTCAAGGTTTGGATGGACTTTGACTGGACTTTCTTTTGTTTGTGGCTGTGTTCAGCATCATTAATATCAACAAAGTGAAAAAAGAAGACTCCACTGACGCCATGAAAACAATTTTGAAACTAAATTTTAGTTCCTGTTCATCAAAGATTGAGTATAGAGGCCCAAGTTTGCCTTACCTCCTTGTGGCAGAATTCTAATATGGCAGAATGGCATTCCCCTGTGCAGCTTCTTGCATAGGAATGTTTACTGAACTGCTACAATATGTGAATGTAAAAATCTCCAAGGGCTAGCTTGACTTTAGCACATATAAAGGCAACAAACTGGCATGAAGTGTCAGATGCAACAGTCATCAGAACAGTTAAGTAACTAGTATAATTAACTTGCAGCAGTTTTTTACTCGTCATGGGAAGGGACTGCACCTGTGAGTGATTTCCCAGTCATTTAAACAGATATTTAAATTTTGGTGAACAGACTAATGTGAAGGTTAGAAAACATCCAGACAACAGCCAAAATTGCTGAACACATGATCACATAGTTTCTGGGTAACTTTCTGGGTTGGCCTAGTGGTTTTTCGTGCACACCCCATGTACAGATGCTGTAGTCCTTGTTTCAGTGGTTGCTGGCTTGACCCTGACTCCTCCTTTGCTGCATGTCTTTCCCTACTCTCTACTCCCCACATTTCTCCCCGTCTTTCTTCAGCTGTCCTATTAGTAAAGGCAAAAATGCCCCTCCAAAATCAATACCAAAGAAAACTTGGTTTGCAGAGTGAGGCTAACCTTAGCAGAGCTAGCACCACCAGCCTTTGGTCCACCTAGTCCACATGACTATGCTGGTTAGTCTTAGGACAAGTTTAGTTGTTATATGTAACTACAATCCGATCAGTCATCTGTGTTTGTTTACATCAGGGTAGTGGAGTATAATCACATTATGGCAGTAGCCCTTAGGCGGAGCTATAGCCCCAGATAGTGGCAGGTCGCTGCGCTACAGCTTAGACGCAACATATGTCTGGCGTTTTGGGTCTATAATAATGAAAATATTAATACTTAATTGAATAACTCTGATGCTGACTAGCAAGGGTGACAACATTTTCTATGTGTTTTTGACTGAACATGCTCAAGTTCAGGGAATTTGGAAATTTGAGTCTTGAAAATTGGGAATTATGACATGGGACATGTTTCTAAACCCTGTGAGAAATGTAGAAATCCTAAAGCATGTGAGAATTTCTTTGGAAGCTTTTTATAGCTATGGTTGCTGAGTTAACATATCTGTTTAGTTGTGTTTTTTCTGTTCTATTTCCTTTGCCAGAAATAAGAAATCAGCTGCAGAATTAAGCAACACACTCCTTCCCTATATTCAGTGTGTGCCCGCTGGTGCTTTTCTTCTTCTCTGTTTCATGTACGCTGCAAATATTTATCAATGCATCCTGTGAGATGTTGAGAGAGGAAGTCAAATACAAAGCTGTGTTTCTGATTTCAATTTATGGAGCTCTGTGTTTGACAAACAGAGGCAGCAGACCATGGGTTTGGTAATGTTGATATATTTGTGTTTCATGCGAGTACAGACACAGACACAGAGACAGGCAGTTTGCTTATAGAGTTATTTTATTGTCTGTTCTTACAAAAGCACACACGGAGGGTTTCCAGCTTCCCTTGTAGAGAGGCGTGTCTGCTGCTTGATCACGCTATAAATCAGGATAAAGACATCAAAGCGTGGAAATAAATATACAGTTTAGATCAAGGAGCAAATGTGAGAACAATAGATGGTTAAGATATTTGGGATTTTAGTCTAAGAGGTGATATTTCAGCCTTTTACCACTTTTCATGGTTGGGCTGATTCAAGTCCATCACCAGATTTTGCAGAGACGTTAACCTGAGTTTTATCACTGTTGATATATTTTACTGCAGCATACTGTTGGAGCTCATTCTGCCATCTGCTGGGATGAGATTGTCCTGCTTTTAAAACCCTCCTGTCACTGTTTGGCACATTATTTCCATGCGTCTCAGTTTTCACCCCCTCCAGTCATTTCTCAGTTTGATAGAAAAAAAATTCTGAAGTATTAAGTTCACTGATGACCAGTGCTCCTTCAAGATTCGTATATTCTACTGCCAGACTTCACCTTATTACAAAGCCAGCCTGAGAACTTTCCATGGCCTGGGCTGATATATGACTAAGCAGAGACTGGGAAATGTGAGTCCAATTAAGCCACACTCAGCTTTTCCTGCCTCTGTGCCTCCGCAAGTAGGACGAAGCAGCAGAACATGTGCCACCTTTCATCTGCCCCTCAGTGTTTTAGCCCAGCCTGCTATGAACATAAACTCAAAACTGTACTTGAATGGAGTAGCCACAGCAGCACCCGGCTACAAACCTGCTGTGTCATAGTACTATGAGCTACATTCATCACCTGATACTCTGAGACAAATCAGAGAGATTTTTTTTTATTTAGTCTGCGATGGAAATGAATTATTCTAGAGACTTCATGGAGGCTTTGATTCAGCACGGCCAAGGTAGGAACAGTTCTGTCTTCTTACCAAAAGGTGTCAGCACACAAATGCTTTATGGTGAGTCTGCGCTTGTGTAGTGTGGACCAGAGAGGATGAAGCAGGTTTGGGTGTGTCTCTCTCTGCTTGTGTATCACATAACAGCCAGATAACAGTCCAGGATCAGGCTCTGAGTCTGTGATTAGGTGTCAGAGCATTGCTTTAAGTGTTGTTTCTAATGTCGACTACAATTGCACTCTGTCGTCCGGTTTATTCTGAGGTGTTCTGGAAGTGTTTATTTAAAGAATAAGCCGATTATAGCTCTTAACTTAACACTGCAGACCTCGACTTTAGAGCTTCAGACAGCACCCTCACTGCCTGGCATTGTCTGGGATCATATTCCCTGCTGGTGTTAAATCCAGGGGGTGTGGGCTGTGGGCCGGCCCCTGACTGGCTGCTCCACGTCTCTGTCTTGTAATGAGTGAGAGAGAGGCAACGGAGGGGAGTACCAGGCCTGGGTGGGCTCAGGAGTAATGCACAGCTGCATACATTGCATGCCTTCAAGATAGTGAGGCTGCACGATGCTGTAGACAGGACACTTTAGATTGGCTTATCAGCTGATGCTTGGGTAAAGTGTTCAGTTTAATAAAAGAAAGTGGAAAATAGAAGCTCAGAGAAAAGTGTGAGTGGTTAGTGTGAGAAACAGGGCTCAGTAAATGTTCTTCAGTCAGATTTCAACACAACAAAACTGCAGTGAAACTAGGAATTCTGGAGAAAAGGATGCCAAACATTAGCAAGAAAAACACAGTTGAATTTAGCTAATAAAACTAAATGTGAAATAACAGAGATCTAATATCTGGTTACTGGTTTCTGTTATTTTCCAGAGTTCGTAAAATATTCCACCTCACTGTTTTAAGCCATTTAAAGCCATAGTTGTCAAAGTCATACAGAATGACTCGTATCCTGTGGATGTGGGGGCATAACTGTCTCCCACTGTTTTAAACTTCCCACATAGAAGCCTTTGTTATGGTAGCATGCTGACAAATAATCAGTTTTTCCGCTCTTTGTCTAAATCCTGTTAAAAAAATGAGAAAGTCCTTCTGGGAGTTTCTGCAGCTCTGCACATGGATTTCATCCAATGACGCTCGTCAGAGCCCACCACGCATGAGATGCAGTTTCCACTGAGGAAAGCCTCACAAATTGAGTCAAACTCACAGCGCTGTCTGTTTTTACTCTCCGGCCAAGTCTCTCTGCTTCTCCTTTTTTTTTTCCCCTCGTGCTTTTTCAGCACGCCCCCCCCGGTTTTCATCAGAACACAATGTCGTGAGGTCAGATCTGACTCCCTGGCAGTTCAGTGTTTTCTCTAAAAGTTGTGGAGACGCTGAGGAAAGATGGACTTATGCTGCTGTCTCTGTCCAGGACCGCGACTCGGTAGGTTTTCTTTTTACTGGAAAATCTAATTTAAGACTGTGTGTTTGTGCTTTTAGAGATGCTAGACAGCAGTTAACTGAGTGGAGATGAATTCCTTGCATAATGCATGCCATCTGAGGACAGAGCCACTCCCAGCATCAGGATGGCTTTAGAGCACTGCAGATCAAAAACATCTCTGACATCCTTCTCAGAGCTCACCTAGCCTTACCTTTCTCTCTGGGTCGTCTTTATCATTATTGATTAAAGTGTTTTTACTAAACTTTGTTACCTATCAGTTTCTGGAGTCAAGTAGGGATCGGTTAAATTGCCTCCGTGTGGGTATGCAGAGCATGCATCACAATATGGAAATCATTGAGCAGACACATGTGAAGGGAGTGGGAGTGAGCTGACTCCTCCCCTGAAGGAGCGGTGGGGTGAATTTATTCCAGACCTCTGTACCGCTCCGTACCCTTTTATTCCCATCGCTCCCTCTTCCCTGTGACTAATTGGCGATTTGAGCCGCCAGTTTCTGAGACTTTGGGGTCTTGGTTGACATTTTCTAACTGGGATCAAATAAGGTTTCTACCAGAGCAAGCTGCCAAAACTTCAGACTAAAATCACTCAGTTGTGTCAGCCTTTCCTCTTTTTTTCTGACGTTGCTTCAGCTTCTGTTCCCAACTCAGGAAACTTTTAATGTATGCTTTTAACTTTGTGAGAGCACACCCAGGTTTTACAGTGTGTTTAAAGGCCTATACTTTACATGACTATTTTAAAGTCTCCCTGTATATAAGCTGAAGCTGTTCTCATGTCAAAGGCGACTTGAGGTCTCAGTTGTTACGTCTATTTCTGCTTCTTTTATGGAGCATAGGTAGCATGCTGAACAGAGCCGCTGTCCGTGTGATCACCACACCGGTGTTGGTGTTGAGTTTCTGCGTGTCTGTGAGGATGAAAGTCACACTGTTTCTACTGCACACCATCTGATGTTCCTACCCTGTTCAGGCAACAGAAACACTAGCACGGACGCCGTTTTGCCCGCAGCCAGATGCTTTTGATGTCTCAACAGTGAAGCGAGCAGGTGGTGTGAGTGTGTTTATGTAGATAGATGAAGCTGTAGAAGAGAAGATCCCTCCAGTGTTAAGAGTTTAGTCTTTGCACACAGCTCTGTGCACTGAAGTGGCTCTAAACATGAAGGTTGCACCACTTGGAATGCTCATGGGAGTTAGCAGATGATCCTACAGTGACAGTGATTATGGTTGATAGACAGCTGTACAAATATCTTAATTACTGACTCTGCTTCAATGCTGTTGGAGGTGTCTCCGTCTAATTAAGGAGACATTCTCCCTGAAGGCTGTTTCAACAACAGGGCATGTCAAGAGAAAAATGAAAGGCACTTCCTAATTTACGATAAGAGAAAAGCCTGTTTTGACAGAAGGGTCGTGTATAACAGGGACAATAAAGAACTTAAATTTTAAAAGGTTAAAAAGATCTCCTTAGAGTCAAGGGATTATGATTAATTTCACAGTCTGAGTTATGAGACACTGTCTGATTTAAGGCCTATAATAAACCCCTCATGATTCAAGGGTTATGAAAAACAGTTTCTGATTTAAGGGATGGAAAATCTAATTTTAAATTCAAGGTTAAATAAATGTGATGGACAATATCAGTGAAAACTATCTGTATCGCTTAAAAGTTAATTATCTGTATCAGTGAATGTGGAGCTTTCATAACATATGTAAGGCCGATAAGATGATGCATTAGTTACGTCTAAGCGATGACAGCTTAGGCGCACAAACATGTTGGCTCTAAGGAATTGTTTTGAAATGTCAGAAACAGACTTAAAAATAGCTGTTTGCAATGTTTTTTTAATAGAGAAGCGACTGATATGCGGGTCATTTAAAAGGAAATTAAATTTCCAACAAGCCAACCAGTAAAAAATGTTAACCTCCACATACCTGAGTTAGTTACGCATTGCTCCAGGCGAGTTTACCAGACACAGCCTACATAAAACTTTATCTCCCTTTTTGTAGATCAAAATATGCCGAACTGTGCCGCACTATGAGATGCAATCTTATCTGTGGACTGTGCTTGTTTAGGACCGGATATAAGTCGTCATCAACTGGAGCTACAGCTCCAGCTAGTGGTGGATGGCTGCATTGCAGTTCAGACTTAATGAATGACCCACATTTCAGGCTTACATTAATAAAAATAGTAATAAATTGCTTACCCTAGTAATTCTGGTGACTACTGGCGATAGCGATGATGTATAATCATGCAGTCGACTATACGTACACATCCCTAGTTTTGAAGCACTCCTTTAACCCTATGAATTTGGTTGTGAGTCTGAAGAAGCATCTACCTGAACAGCATCAAGAGTTTTTGAAAAGTAACCGAAAAACTTTGAGGCCAGCGAAAACCTGTCAACAGCCTCTACTTCATAACCTAGCAGGAGGCAAGGAGGCGACTAAGCTGCTCGCTAAACTAGATTGTGCCTGCCTATCAGTCAAGACAGCCACGCCCCTAATTAGGCAAAACTTGTAACCTTAATGTCTCAAAATAAATGAGTTGTATCCCTCACAGTGTGTGAAGATAGAGAAAGCTCTTTAGACCGAAATTTGTTTTTTGTACCACGCTGTGAACATGTTTAATTTTGCTGCAAATATTGGCTTTTCTGAATGGGTGTGTATGTGGCTTCTGGGGCTTTTGGCGCCAGCCTCAAGTGGACACTCAGGGAACTGCGGTTTTTGCCACCTCCGCATTTGCTTCATATTTTAAGACTTGAGGTTGCTGCTTGGTGACGATAAGAATAACAGGTAAACTCTGAAGGAAAGACTTTGTGTTATTTACAATGAATGTATCAGTATCAGTAAAAATTACTTTGAAAATATCTGCATATCGGATATCCCCAGATGTCCAATATTGTGCATTCCTGATTACTTGTTGTTTGAAGGGTTAAAATAAAGTGCTTTTCGAGTTCATGCTTCTGAAAAGTTCCTCACTGAAGGAGTTAAAAACCAGATGGTAATGTGGAGATTATGAAACAGTTGGTGGTAAAAGAGAATTCAGTCTAATAGTGTTCTGGGAAGCTTATAGGCGCTGGTTGTTCGGTCCAACATGAGGAAGCAATTAACATGTGGGGAAACATAGTGAAGTTATATAATGAGCATGAAGTGATAGAGAGTGGCTTATTATATGAGAGGGGAAAATAAAATGTGGAGGCATGGCTTTAGTATAAATATTTTGGAAAGGAGGAAGGGGTTGTCCTCACATGATCTATGACTCGTAAACCACGATGGAAACTAGCTGCAGGGGCATTATGGGTAAAAGAAAAGCCGATAGAGGGCACGAGGAGGAAACTTTGACACCAGGCTGAAGGTGGATCTCCCTCCTGCAAAGTTTTGCCTCTTATCTTGTCTGACCTGAGTGATTGTTTTGTGTGTGTGTTTGGGTGTGGGTGTGTGTGTGTGTGTGTGTGTGTGTGTGTCACACAAAACAGCCTCATATATTATTAACTCCTGCAGATAGGCTGCAGCGGGCGAGGACAGCAGTGAGACGGCTCCTGTAGGGCAAAAACCAGCAGAGTCACTCGAGCTGATGAAGAGGAGAAAAAGTTGTGCTTCTCAGCTTGTGTGGTGCGGTTAAGTTGCTTGTGCTTACAGAATTAGAGCTAAATTTAGAAAAGGTGAGACTGGAAATAACAAAGAAAAGTAGAAAAGAAAGAGGGTAATTGTTAGACTGAAGTACAGGGTAGAAAGGGGGAGGGAGGGAGGGAGTGAAAGAGATCTGCCAGCACTACCAGAAGGACTGAGTCACAGCGCTGAGAGGAGAGAGAGGGAGGGGTGCTCTTTTGCTCTTTCTCTGTTGTAAAAAGTCACGGATAACTTGGCTGCACGGCTTGTTTTAAAGTCCGGGATGGCACCACACCCCCTAGACGCATAACCCCCTCCCCTCCACTCCCCCTCACCTTTCAACCCCCCCCCTCCTCCCCAGCTCCCCCACCTGTCTTCTGAGCCGGGGACTCTCCACTTTTTACCAGGCCCGATGCCGGCAAGCCCCCCTGGAAGTGTGTTCCCAACCCTGGTGGTTGTGGGCCACATTGTTACCTTAATCGCTGTTTGGAAGTGGAGAGTTCGCAAGAAGCAAGGTAAGAAAATCTGGAAAAACTTGTCGCTTGAAGGCTTACTTTGAGAGAAGTGGCACGCTTTACTGCCTAAAGAGGAAAAGTTTGTCTTTCAGCATAGTTTCTTGCCGGCTGTCCTCGTCCGTCGTCTCTGCTCTCTCGTCCCTGTGTGTTTCTGTGGCGCACACTCCTCTCTATCTCCCCCCCCCCCCTTTTTTTTTTCCCTCACTGGTCTCGGTTTCCTGTGGTATGGAGATGTTGAAGTTAACCCTGTAAGTGCTGGCTGTGATGTGATGACGTAGGAGCTGGGGTATTCTGGTCGACTGGAGGGTTTTTGGCTTCGTCTGAGTTTTGTTGTGCACACCTCAGCACCAGCTTCGCTCCTCTGCTGGCGGTTTTCCTGTCGTAATGAGTCTGTGAAAAGTTGCTCCATCATTTCATCCAAGTCTTATCTTGTTATGATCTGCCTTGGGTTGTGTTGCTCCTTTGATGGGAGTCAAATCCTCTGACTAATGTCTTCTTTTGTGGTTTCTTCTTTTTGTTTGTCGGCTTGTTCGACCAGTTTTTCCCTGGAATTCTTTCTCTTTGAAAAACTGAAGTGTTTCCTCCTCACATACCAGACATGTGCAGCCACAAGGGGTGAAATAACTACTTATTATTAGACCCTCTTGAAGCCTGAAGGTTACCTGTAGACTTGTGTGTCTTAATGTCACCAGACACACCTCTCTCAGGCTCAGTTTTATGTTGACACAGCCTGTCACAATGGCGGCTGTCAAACGCACCTCTGCAGGCGGCACACCCTCAGGCAAATTAAAGGATGTCTGACTGACAGAGTGCAGGTGTACACTGAGGACAATCGTTTTTTTCTGCCTCTGAGAAAGGAACCAGTTTGGCCAGGAGGCACAAATTAGAAACGAGACAGCCCCGAGTCAAAGCATATCTTTTATACCTGTATGGAGCGTGCATTTCAGATAAGAGCTGCAACAAAATAATGCATTGAAGGTCATTTTTCAGACATATTCTAAACATTTACTGCATCTAACAGAGAGTCTGATTTATGATTGGACAAACTGTCTTCTTGCAGAGATCATGTTGAGCTGCTCCTGCCTTTTTTTTTGACATTTGATAGACTAAAAGATCAACAATATAATGAAAACAATCATTAGTTGCAGCCCTGCTTTAAGTGACTCAGGCTGCTCACTGTTTGCATACCACCTTGAAATGGTTCATTGTTTCGCTAAACTGAGGCCAGATCCTGTACTTTCCCCTGATTGCTCCCGCAGGTCTAGGTCAGATAATAAAGCACACATTCCCTCTTTAAAGGAAGTGAAGGAGGACACACCTTGAGTAGATAATAAAAGTTTTCACAATATCGACCTGCCTGCTGTTGTTGTCTCAGGATGAGTAACTTTATAAAGCAGTGACGAGTTTTTAGAGCAAGAATCAGACCTCAAAAATGAAAACATTCAGTCAAAAGAGATTGAAACCTTGTTTATTCCTCTCTCTCTCTGTGCAGCATGACTGCTCATACTTTGCAAACTCTCCTCAGGTGACCAAACAAAGCTCGCCCTGCTGAGCGGTTTGACTGGTAAATTAGGGGCAAACATTGCATTGCAAAACTAGGCCGCACACGATCTCTACCTTCAGTCAATATCCAGCCCATTTGCATTAGATGAGATCTGCTTTCAGCTCTGAAGTTGCCGCAGTGCAGACAACAAGTCTACACCCTGTACATCACCAATGGTCATATTCCCTCTGCCCTGTCAGTCTGCTCTTCAGTGATGTATTTAGAACAGAGGAGGGAGGTGTTTGCATTGATTTCTAGCCTGCGTGGAAGTGTTCTCATTGTTTACATTACAGGTCCTGCACTAGTCAAACACGAGCGCAGTCACATGCTGCATGTAAGGACACATGCTCGTCCACTTGTGTAAGGTAGAGCCTGAGTTTGCGTGCACACCAAGGTGCCTTTGACACAGTGGGAAGGTGAAAGTAGGTAAAAGGGATTTTAAGCTAGAGCCAGGTTTAAAAAAAGCTCAGCATGCGGCACACATGGCAGCCGCTAATGGTTGTAAACTTGACACTTGGGACGGTGGACTGTGTTTCCTGGCTACAGTCATAACAAACTGAGAAGGAGGAGGAGGAGGACTCTGGTTTTCCTTCACGAGGCCCCACGCTGATCCTCTGGACCTTATAGGCCTAGGAGTGCTGTGTTTATGCTTGCATAATTAGAGACTCATTAGCACTACGCGATTATGTGTTTGTATGAATCATAAACCGTTACGAGCTCTGTGAGAAGCTTTGGGCCTCTCCTTCAACAACCTTTTATCCCCTCCTGTTGTCTTTCTCTGATTTTTAGCCTCCAGATTTCCGCTGATTATTTTGTATGGGACTTTGAAAAGTCTGAAAAGATTAGAAAGCTTCACCCCCCTCAAAACTCCGGCCTTCACAATGAATCTGATAAATCCATTCAGGAAGCCAAACCCAGATCTGCCCCATGTGTAGAGGACCCACCAGACTGGCTGCTGTGTGCAGGATCACATCGAGCACACTGCAGGACTGAGTTTAGGGTTTTTTGGCTTGTGGCTTGCAGCTGTGACTCACCTTCCTGTCTGCTCTCTCTGTGGCAGTAATGACAGACTGAGGGAGGGAGGGAGGCCCCGCTCTGCTTTAACTGAAAAGTGAAAAAACAAGCCGTAATTGAAGCCAAGTGTGGAAAACAATGCACGCCCACCGTGTCCCTACATGCCCTTCACAATAAGGGATGTAACAAGAAACGCATCAGTGGTAAATCATGCCAATGTATCCAGCCTTGTCCTCTGTCATACAGAACACTGTGTACCCGTGTGGGGGGCCGACGCTCTGCCCTGCTCTGTGTTTACGTCTCAGGGTCTTCTTGACACAATGTGTGACCAAATGTGAATCACTTCTTTTAGGACAAAATACAAAGTCAAATTTCTATTATTTAAAATTAATTAATTCATATTTTAATAATCACATTTCTTGAGAAGTTTATATATTATCAAATCATTTTCTACATTTTGTTTAGTGGCATTTTAACGTCTTAAAATACAAAATCTAGTTGCTTTACTGTATACGCTTTTGTTACAGCTCACTGTTTTTCATTAGCTTTGTTGTTATCCAAAAAATCACAACACTCCTCCTCCTTTCTGTTTCCTTAAAGCTCCTGTCAGGAGTTTTTAGCTAGCTATGAAACATACTGAATTTAATATAAATTTAAATGTATACATTAAATATAATTTGATACCTTTTTATGACCTTAACAAGCAAACAAGACCATCAGAAACAAGATTTCGTATAGCTCTATATAGTTATCTTAAAGCTTCTTTGTGGAACTGTATGTTTGTGTTGATTTTGGCGCCCCCTGTGGACAAAGTGGACTAATGTCTTTGTCAGTCTACTCCTGTACTTGCATAAGTCGTGTTTTGTGACCAAAATCTCATCTAACAGTCCCTTATCATGTGGAGAAAGAAGAAAAGGGGCTTTTTTCTTCACCATGCTTTAGATGGCCTCATCTGACACCTACCCCCTCACAGGCGTCACTAGTATAAAAATTGCGACTGGGAAATTGTCAGGCTTTCTGCTAATGGTCTGGCTTTCTTCTTCTAGAACATAAAGAGGAATCACTACTAACTTCATTCTGTTTTATAACTAGTATAATAAAATCCTCACAGGAGCTTTAAAGAAGTTCAGTGATATTCTGTTAAGAGCCTCACGGGTATAGTTTGGTATGTGGTGTTATTGTTGACAGTAAAGTCAGATTTTATTTGGAAACCACTCCTCTGTGATGAAAGATTTTATTGCTGTGACATAAAATGCTCTTACTGTCACAGTCGCAGCCTCTACCTGCCTGTGAATGTGAGGTATTTCTCAATGTTATGTGGAGAAAGAGAGAAAACAAGCCTCCTCTGTGGGAAAAATTTATGACCCACAGCTGTTGTGTATGTGTAGAGAAAGTGAGGATTTAAGACCCACGGACAAACTGTGCTGTCAGACCTGCTCTGTGCCCCTCAGTGATCTCATAAAGACAATATAAAAACAAGCGACTCTTACAGGCTGTAACAATCGAATCAAAAATTGTCTTCTTAGAGGTTCTGGTCCCTGTTTCTGTTTTGCATCAAACTGCCTGAGGGTTATATGAGCTTGGGAGAGGCGCAGACATCACACATGCTAAAATAAGGACCAAGTGTGGAGTCCTCCTCGGCTGTGAATGCCGTCCTCCCCTCCGGTGTGTGTATTTCGGGGCTGTCCCTCCGCGCTTTAATGGCACGAATTACGCGCTACACATGAAGGCGACAGCAGAGCAGAATAAAACAGAGGGGAGTTATCCACTTCATCCAACTCCACAAAACAAAAGTGGGCTGGGCTTGGGACAAAGAATCTGCAATCTGAGACGACCCTGTGTTTTTTTTTTTCCCTCCATGTGGCTCTGTTAGAGAAAAGTTTTGAGGGCTGGTTCCACACACGAGAAACCCGCGAGTAAACCAGGGGGCGTTTTCGAGAAACTCCAGCGCTCTCCGCTGTGCGTTTACGCGCGGCACAAACGTTCATCAGTGTGGCAGGAGTTGAGGATACGATGCGCGCGGCTGTGCCGGACTGGCATGGTGGGCTGGAGATGATGTACCGACGAACTAACTACATTCACGAAATGAGCTGCGGGGAAGTGGGCTCGCATCTGTACAGCCGAATGTGCTGCGCAGGTAGGTCCGAGCGCTGCGCCGCTGCCTCCATCTCCCTCTCTCTGTGTCTGCGTGTGGTTGTAACAGGAGGAGGTTCGGGTTGGGAGGGGCCGATGGGGTGCTGATGGTGGTGATGTTACAGTGTGTATGTCGACACATGGTCGACACCCACACTACAGCAAGCCCAGAGGGTCAAAAGAGTGGGCGTTTCTGACCATAGCTTTGTCTCTTGCTTTATGATATTCAGTTATTATTGCACCTTTTTTTTATTGAAGTTTGATTTTATTCTTTACAATCAGTGATGACATTTTTGTTACAATTTTGGGCTAAATAACTATTTTTATTATTATTATTATTGATATTATTGATATTATTATTATTATTATTATTATTATTATTATTATTATTATTATTGATATTATTATTATTATTATTATTATTATTATTGATATTATTATTATTATTATTATTATTATTATTATTATTATTATTATTTTAGCTCTTTGTCTGCAACTTTTTGGTGCTGTGACAATAAAAACAGTCTTTTAGTTTTAATCTGTGCGTGGGCCAAAACAAGCAGTGAAAATATGTCCGCCTCAGTAACCTCTGATAACCTCTCTGAGGACTAAAGTATGACTGGACTAACAAGAAAGAAAGAAATGCCCCTTCTTCACTTTGATTGCTTTTTTGTTTATGTTTTGTTTATATGTTGCCAACTTTTGTTACGTTGATCTTTAATCAGAAAAAGGAAGAACTTGATGATTCATATGAAGCATTGGTTCCCAACCTGGGATCTGGGCCTCCTTAGGGGACACGCTATAGACCTCCAGGGGAGCATGAGGCTTTGTTGCTCTGAGGTTGTCAAAATTGTATTTGCACATATAAACTAAAATCATAATAATGCAGGTACTGTGTAAAAACAACGCTTCTCCCTCACTTTGGGGGGGATTAATTTAAGAATTGATGCTTAGCTTTCTAGGATACAAGTTGAAGAGGCTCTGAGGTTTTTAGAAAAAAGGGTGTGGCCCGTGATAAATAGGATAATAAGTGTGCTTCAGTACGTTACTGCTGCTCTTGACACAGTCACTGTGTCGACATTTGAATACAGTAACCGTTGATGCCTGAGTAAACACTCAGTTCAGATGCTCAGTTGAGTAATCAGCGGGAGTGGAAAGTTTAACTTCTTGTTTGTTTACCAACTGATAAATCCCCCTGAATGAATCAGAGATCGTGTGTGATTAATCTGTAATTCATCTTCTGAATATCTGTGTGTTGGCTTTGAGGTTGAAGGTCTGTGAGAATTTTTTTCCCCCCCTTAAGGAGCAGCTTCCAGATGTTTGAGGCCAAAACTTCTCCTCTGCCAACAGAACTCTGACGGACTCTCCGCTTCATGTGTTTGTGTTTTCGTTGTGTTGCCATAGCGACCACTCTAACAAATCACTCTCCCCTCTTTTAAAAGTCACAGCGTGTGAATGTAAGTCAACACCGCAGCTTCTCGAGTGACCTTGGACTTTCCGAACAGTAGCCTGAAGTCAGATTAAAGAGCAAAGAGTCTGCTGCTAGTTAGACATTAAAGTGGATTGTAGTGGAGCTGTCTCTGATGCTTGCAGTGCAGCTTTTACAACACAAGGGGGCGACAGACAGTGGTGAGGTGCAAGATCTTCTTCTCTTGAATTTGCCTCATCTGCCTGTCACATCTGATCGTCATAAATCCAGCAATTATCCAGTCTTCATAGTTTTACAACCATGAGGTTTAAGCACCACGTGTGACTAATTACAAGTGTTTTTAAATGCATACTCCACGAAAATTATCTCTTATTTATAAAGTGAGTTGGAGTCATCAGTCTTTCTAATTATTGAGAGAAAGATTGAAACGTCTTCTTGTTGATGCCTTCTGAGTTCACAAAGTTTATCACCCATGTGCATCATCAGAGCTTCTCACACCTCTGATCAGCGCCTCAGTTTGTTTTAAACAGGAATGAATTCCTCACTGACAGACAGACAGAAAAAGCCAGGTCTTCTTTTACGCCTTCATACCTCCTCCACTGCCAGCCCCAGGTTGGCTCTGCCCCATAAAGCCCTGCGGCTTCCATTCCTCACCTTTGGCAGTGTTCCTCCCTCACTCGTCCAACTTTCATACCATCCTCCCTCCATCACAAACCCCATCAGGACCTGCGAGCCAGATGATCCGCAGTGTGTTCACATTCCTGTCCTCAGAGGGGCTGACACTGCATGCTGTCACTTGCACACATGAACAGGCAGACAGAGTTTTTTATCAGGTTGGGGGGCTGTGTTATCACAGAGGGGCGGCTCCCCCTGTCTGTGAGGAGGGTGGGCGCGCCTTCGGCAGGAATGCACAGGCTTTGCATGAAATGTCATCGTAAAAACTCCTATCAGCTCTCACTGCTGCGGCTTATCAGTGCATGTTATCGGTAACTGGCAAAGAGGAGATATCTACACTGCACTGCAGCACGTACCTGCATGTTGTAAAGAGCATTTATTTATTATGAGACATGCTTGTGACACTTTTTTCTGTTTGAATTTCAAAATCAAAATCTGGGTTTCAGCCGATAAATCAAACCAAGTTTTTTGTCACGTGCATGATGACTTTTTTAAAATCAGGATTTAGCATCTTAAGTTTTTGGATCTCTACAGAAAGAGTAAAGATGAAGTTAAGATAGCAAAACTTGCCCCAGGTGATTGTTTTAAATTTGCAGTGTCAGGTGTCAGGTTCTTTTTGTTCCACATTTCAGCCAACATCTGTTTACACACTTTGCTAATTCTGCATATTCAATGCGTTCTGTGGCTGCAGATCAAAATCCAAATCTTAGGTTTGCATTTTCAATACATGCAGTCTATAAAATGAAGTTAAGATCTAGTGAAGGTGTATGAACATCAGCACTTTCCAAATCTCAAGTCCCAACAAGCCGCCTCCCTGTGCAGGCATCCGAAACATCTCTTCTCTTTACTGTCGTATGTCAGTTTCAGCATGGAGAATTGATGTTCTTATGGGTGAAAGGTGTTACAGGTATTCAAGTGTTATGTGACATGAATAAAGGCATGCAGAGGTGGTGGCTCAGAGCACCTGAATGCCAAACTTGCAAAAAAAAGAAGCAATGCAGAGGGATTCTTTTATTGCATGAAAAAGATGCAGATACATTTCTCCTTTTCTTTTCTAGTTAACACACATAGACACACACTGTTCAGTCAATCCACACTGAGGCACAATGGCTGCTTTGTGTGGGGGATACATTTCTGCAGCAGTGTGGTAACTCTATTAAGAGTTTTTTTTCAAAGTTCTGCTGCCTTTTTTTTGTCCGTTTGGGTTACTGGCGCAACAGAAGCTTTTTATTCAAGACTGGAAGTTCATCTAAGAGAAACTATCCAAACCAAATGCTTCAAATAAAACTCTGAGTCTCACAGGCTGTTCTCATTACAGTTTTAAATGCCTCCTTTATTCGTACTGCTAGATTGTCTACTGTGAACACCCACCCCCAAGAAATGAACGTCTGCTACATCTCTAGTGTTCGGAAACAAAACCCTCAGTGCCAGTTTATCCGGTAATTGCGTCCTGATGGAGGAAGAGCGCTCAAGCTGGAGGTTTTTCTTGTGATTGTAGCATGTCCAGAGATGGCATATGAGGCTGTTTCCACTCGTCTCATGGCCTGGTTTGCTCTCTGAGCAGGAACCGGCTTTTTATTGAGACTGACACATCAAGCCCCCGACCACACAGTGACTGCTAGCTAGCAGACGAGGAGTTCATCTGGGGTTAGCAGGCTCCAGTGGACTGTTTCAGTACACCTTGGTCTCCTTTTCTTTATCGTGATCCACAAGTTTTTTGGGACACTGGGTTAAATAAGGATAACTCCATGATTTAGACAGTCGGGTTCTGTTGATTATCATAGGTTCAACCTTTTGCTGATGATTATCTCCTTACACACTCAATAGACTTTAACATCAACTTTGTTGTTATGAGTGACCATATTGATGGTTTAGCTTAAACTGTGTTGAATTATTAACCACTAATTGGAAATATTTTACATAACTGCAAACATTTCTTTTCATTATTCTGTTACTATCTTACAACAGAAAAAAACATCTTTTCAGAGAGAGGGACTTTGAATGTCAACACTATCCCTCCCAACCAGATATCCTCTTAGCCCCCCAACACAGATCGGCGTGCACAATCATGCCGGACTCATAACCAATCAGAGGTCACCCCTTAACCAACCAGAACAGAGGATTTGAAATTAGCTATGATTGGTCCGTCATAAAGGGAATGAGGGGAATAATAACATTGCTTGATACAAAGGCATTGGAAAACACAGAGATTTTGCAATAGTCTCAAATTGCTTCACTTGCACACCGATGAGTGCAGATGGGTATGAAGACCTTTTCTCCAAACCCAGCAGAAAAAAAGTAACGTAAATAAAATTACAACTGGTTGATTTTACCAAAAGATGCAATATTCCTCAGACCATGAAGACTGTGGTGGAAAACCAAGTTCATGTTCCTTTTCTGACAACAGAAATCTGATGTTTTAAGAGTCAAAAGTTTAAATTTAGTTCAGTAACTCTGAGTTTTAGTCACAGCTTTTGCATCTTGGAAAGCTCTCCACTAGGGAAGTGTGTGTGGGATAGGCAATGGCACAATCAAACATGGTCACCAAAATTACTTGTCAGTTAAGCAAATTGTTATTTCATTATTGTAGACCCGAGATGCAGATTATATGTTATGTCTAAACTGTAGCGCAGCCAATCGCCAAAATCCCATTAATGGCTACTGCCATAACACTACCTCTGTAAATGAGCACAGATGAGAATCTGACTTGACTAGATCAATGAAAAACGTAGGTATTAGGACATTAACCTGCAAGGAGAAGCAAATGCTGGTGGTGCTAGCTCTGCTATCTTTAGCCACTCTCAGAAAATCAGTTTAACATCACTTTCTTCCACTCTGTGATCCTGTGTGTAGCCTGGTTAATTAAATTGAGCTCCATTTAAAGAAAATTCTGTGTTTTCTCGCCTCTAGACTAGTTAGCAAGTTGAAATTGAAACTTCTTTTGAAAAGACCATAAAAATTAGTCGCCACCATCCCTATTCTTCACAATGAGACGTAATGCTACTCATGTCGTACAATTTCATGCAGCTCAGCTTTTTTCAAGGTGATCACTGAATCAGTACCTTATTTAGTAGAATGAGGTGTGTCTGTGTTAAAATTTAACAGAATTGCATCCATTTGTGAGGAGCTGCTGATTTTAAGACATACTTGGAATATCTCTTAGTATCTTCCAGAGGTAGGAATAATTTACCATGTGCTGGGTTTCTTAGTAAAACATTAAGCTAACTTCCTTGTTGGAAACATTTTGGTTACTGTACCAGGAGCTTTGCGTAATGATTTTGTGCTACCAGTTTGGCACGGTCTCTCTTGCAAAATACTTTTTTTCTTTTATCTCGACGGGATTTCCTGCCAAAACACATGAAATAATTTGGGAGGTGTGTTTGAGCGTACTATTTGGAAGCAGCTGAAAGAAAAGTGATGAGTGAGTCACATTAAAGATTTCTGAGTTGATAAAATACACTTCAATTATGTAGAGCAACAAAACAAGAAAACCAAAGACACAAAAAAACAAAGAGATTAAAAGTAGAAAATGTGTTCAAGCACAAAGCAACATACTGTATGTTTTATTTATGTTAAACCTTTAAGTGATGGTCCTTTTAACCTCACACCAGAGACAGCCTGCTAAACTCTCAATAACATAGAGTCAAAGTTTATACAGAGAGAAGTTTAAACATGAACAAACATCCGTTTGAGCTTTGAAGAAGATAAGTAGCAGTGACAGAAATAAACATAAAGTCACTCAGTAGATCATCTGTGGGTTTTGCATGTGCGTGTAATTGACTCAGAGATCTTCTGTGGTCGGATGTTGCTGAGCGAGGGTCTTTGCTGAGGTGTGGCTCTGTGGGTGGGGTCTGGGTGTAGATGTCAGGGCGAGGCCTGGAGGAGAAGCTCCCCTCTCTCAGCGCTGACTGACAGCTCCTGACATCGTAGCCTGCAGGCAGGCATTTTGCAAGAGCTGGTGAAAAAAAAAGAAACAGAGGAGCATAGAATGCGAGAGGGAGAAAAGGGAGTAAAGAGTTGTGTTCAGGAACTGAATCAGTGGTTTGAACACTCCCACTTAACTACAAGATCCCACGCAGTGGAGCAGAGCAACAGCCGATAAGAAGAAGAAGTGTAGTCTTCTAAAAGTTAGACAAGATCTGGACCTGCATACGCTCCTGTTTTGATTTTGAGTGAAGTGGAGTGTGGAGATGGAGCCGAGATTTAGAAACTACTCCTCTGACAGCATGGGGAGTGATGGGGTCTTCATAGAGGACTCATACTACCAGGGGATGCTCAGATCCATGGACCACAGGAAAGGTAGAGCTGGTCTTTTTAACGTTGGTTCTTTGGAGATGTTCTGTTCTTTACCTGCCGTTATTTTCCTTGCTTGTTGAATTTAACTCACTGTTTAAAAGTTTATGTTTGTTGTTTCGTATTTTGAGGGAATGATCGTTAAAGGTCTACAAAATGTAAGCCACATTTGTCTGTGGTGGTCTTCTGCCTCTCTTTTATCAAACAGGCCACACCCCTTCAGATGTCATGGTTTTTCCTCATTTTATTGGTCAACTCTGCTGACACCCATTTTTCCTGAATAGATAGACTAATACAGAGAAGAGGTCTGACGGGTTCAGCTTTCAGATTACATGTTTGGTGCAGAAGAAGAATTCTGATCTGCATTTTTTTTCAGCTTGTTTTGATTTGACTTGCAGATCTTAACCATGCATGTTTGTCCTCTCATGCTGAAAACTAAACTATATACTGCTAAGAAAGAAACTAGAGATACAGTGGCAGCCTGGTCTACCATTAAAGTTAGATTCAGTGAGACGGGGATGTGCAGACTCTGCAGGGACTCTCCTCTCTTGAACAATGAAGTTCAGTTTATTTCTTTTAGTTTCTCTATCTCCAAACATGTCTTCTCTTGTGTGCAACTCCACATTACATCACCATTATTCAGTAACAGAGTGATGTGATGAATTGCTGATAGCATGCAGCTGACCTATAATAGCATTCTTTGAGGAGACCTGATATCTCTCACCTCATCTTAAAGAATCCTTGACTTTGAGGATGAAAGAAAACATCCAGCGCTCCGACTTCGGCTCCAGGCTACAAAAAGTCAGCCGTGCAAACACATTATTTGTCAGAGGGATCAGAGAAGTTTGCTTTTCTTTGACACAAGTTCTTTGGTTTGAGGTTTTGGAATGTAAAGTGCAGCTCTGCATCTTGGTCCGGTCTTAAACCCTCTCATTGTATGCTGTGAAGAATCAAAAGCGTCCTGCAGAACAGTTTTGTTTTTCCACTGAACTACTTTTTTCTCCATAACTAATTTGAATGGGTGAAAATATCTCCTTTACTCTTTATTCATTTCACTTCTCAGTTTCCACTCTCACAGTCACCATGTGTTTGTGACTCATCCGCATAATGCCACCCTGAAATGGGCGTCAATGCCACGCGATGAGCTCCTCTATGGTTTCTCTGTTCCCTTTTTTTCATTAGATCACTTCTGCTCTACGACACTTTGATGTCAATGCCTGATCAGACAAAGCAATCATGCTCCTGTTGCTGTGTTACTTCTCAGAAAACCAAATAATGAGTTGTAATCTGTAACAGGAAGTCACATTGTGGTGAATCAGAGGCATCACTTCAGCTTCTTTGACAGACGATGCCCTCGCTTTTTAACGGCCTGCGGTGAAGGAGTGAAAGTCTTCTTCCTTATGTTGCCTCCAAGAGATGCTTCATGCTTGATAACAGTTAAAAAGAACACTGCACACTGACAGCACCTCCTGGTTTATGAGGTGACAGCCTTGTTTGGAGTAATCAGACACAGAAATCAAACCAAAACAGCAACAGTCCAACAAGGTGGAACATGTTCCTGTGGAGGTGATAATCACAGGGATGTCAGACCTCATGTTCCCCCTGACAAGTACAACAGCCTTTGTTCCTGTGTTACCACAGACAGGTTTAATCCACCATTAGAGGGAGCACAGTCCCTGTCTGTGTCACCTGAAGCTTTTCTGTCGGAGTCACGTGTTCGGAGCTCTTACAAAAGATTTTCTGTGACTCTGGGAAAAACATGTAAAACGTTTATTTCTAAGCAATGTTTCCTTGTAAGGTCTCAGATCTGAATCAGATGAGAGCATGACTGTGGTTTTTGGTGTTTTATCTCATCAGATAGTTTATGTTTTCTGCCAACCATCTTTCAAAGCAGTGGTTCCCAGATCATGAGTGCTGCTAAGGGATCATAAAGTTGATTTTAAAGGTTATAGGATGAATAAAACTAAGGGAAAATAGTGCTTTTTAAAAGATTTTACTGCAGTTTCTGTTTTCTTAGAGACTATTAGATACTTTTAAATATTTACAATTGGTAAATGAATGGAACAATATGACAAGTAGACTTTTACCTTTAAAAAAATGACTAATCTGAAAGTCTAGGAATCACTTTTCCTGCTTTTTTTTGTCATCTAGAAGTCAGCTGTGTCCCATCAGTGTTCCAGTAGGAAGAGGTATTCTATTGTGTTATGATATTTAACCCAATAGATGGCGCTCCAAGAAGCAAGTGACTGCTTCGCTGTGCAAAGTATGTAAGGCGGGCCAGAGTAGCAATAAAACTTTCAACACTTCTCACCCTCATTAGTTTTCAATCGTGCGTATAAAGAAAATGGTGGTAAACTGACAAGTAAAAGACCTTGTGGAGTGATGGTTTGATGGGAAAGACTCCTCTGGTGGAGGGGCGTGGCACATGTTTCAGTGAATTGGATTTTAGGCAGTGGGTCCATCGATTCCTTACTATCTGTCAACGCTATCATAGGCTGAGCTCAACTGTAACCCAATGAAGGTCTTCACACAGAAACACTGTTGCAACCTGTTTTATTTACCAGTGTGACTTACATTCTGGATTTTACGGTAATTCCAAACAGTCACTGTCTCCTTTTCTTTACAGTGAAAGAAAAAGTAGCTTGCAGAGTTCGGACCCAGAAAATCTGAGCAAATTTGCCCTGATAGGTTCTTCAAAGATAACAGGCAGAAGGCTGTCTAACATGAGTCTGGTCCTGCTCGAGGTTTCTGCCTGTTAGAGGAAGTTTGTCCTTGCCACTGTAACTTGCTAAATGCTGCAAAGTGCTCTGCTCATGGTGGATTAAGATGAGATCAGACTGAGGATCTTATCCTGTCTTTTGTTAATAATATAACAGAGTACGTTGTAGACCTGCTCTGTTTTTAAAGAGTCTTGAGATAATGTTTGTTGTGATTTGGCGCTATACAAATAAAGATTGATCGATTGAGCCTCGGATGCTGGTTGGCATAGTGGTTTAGGCATGCACCTAATGTACAGGGGCAATAGTCCTTGCAGCAGCAGTTGCTGGATTGACAGCCACGACCTACTCTCAGCCTACTCTCTACTCCCCACATTTCCTGTCTCTCTTCAGCTGTCCTATTTAGTAAAGGCCAGAAATTTTTCTTTTTTTAAATGGTGTTATGCAACAGCAGCTTAACTCTAACAAGAAATGAAACATGACAAACATCTACAGTGGGTCTGGTAACCATATGTTTGCTGCACAGTGAGAAATTCCCAAACCAGAGTGTTACTCTGGCTAAACATGAGGAAAAACTTAAACTCTGACAATTTGAACTAAACTGATGTTTTGTTTGTTCTGTCTTTTCACAGATGAACGGGACCGAGTCCAGAAAAAGACCTTCACAAAATGGGTCAACAAGCACCTGATGAAGGTAAGATGAAGCAACACCTACCTACTCCCTGATTTTCATTTTAAAGGTTCATTCAGCCGAATAATGAAACTTGAACTTCAGCCAATGAGACAGACTGCCGCTGTCCTTAAACAACCTAAAGATCTCTTCAAGTCTAATTCCTGTTGTTACTTTTACTTCCTATCTGGTTATAATAAGTTAATTCACATAAAAATGTGTCCTCAGGAGATCATAGACCGCCTGATGTGACAGAGTCTGGATATAATTAGTAGAAAACACTAACAGAATTTAAGTTTCAAAGCTAAATCAGATTTGGATTCCTGACACCTCCCTTTAAATTTTTTTTCGAGAAGTTAAAAAACAAAACATCCCTATTCCTTCTGCGCACTATAAAATCCACACATGCTATTTGCATTAACTGTAGGCATGAGTGAGGGAGTGAGTCACACACACCTGGTCTCACTTTAGCAGGCACGGTGTTAACGTGGGCTGGGGCTCGAGCAGGTTTCACATCTGTGCTGCAGACCGTCAGGGCGGCTCCTCAGGGCTCTGCAGGGGAACAGGAAGCTCCGGGAACAGGACTAATCTCTGACATATCGTCTGCAGTGTCGGCACTGTGAGGCGATACAAGTGAAGCGATCGGGACTTTGACCCTTTGAGTGGAAACACTCTCTCTGTCAGGTGTAAAGGGCTGCAGTGGTTAAAAAACAATCATGTCATATCAATCACACAGTGCAGAAAGAATAAGTCAACATATAGCCCATTTAATACAGTAGAATTATTAGATTTAGAAGGTTTTTAATGTAAAAAAAAAAAAAAAGCTAAACATTCAGCAGTTTCAGCTTTTTAATAAAGAGGATTGGCTGCTTTTCTCCATAATCATAATTAATTTATTAAAAAATTGCAGCAAAATCTGCAACTTGTGGTGTTGCAATAGTTGCAGCTTTTGTCCTGAATTAGACAAATTGCAGAATCATTGCCAGAAACATTAACTTTATATTTATTTATTTATCTATTTATTTACTTACTTACGTATAGCTTTTATTAGACAGGAGAGAGAGAGAGAGAGAGAGAGAGAGAGAGAGAGAGAGAGAGAGAGAGAGAGAGAGAGAAAGAGAGAAAGAGTTGGGAGTGACATGCAGCAACTGTACCCTCTAGCTGTAGGGCGCCTGCTCTACCAGGGGCGTGTCCAGAGGTTTGGCCAGGGTGTCATGAGCCCCTTCAAAATGTGCCCTCCCTATAGGTGCCACCCAAAAATCTTAAACTGATAGAAAGAGATATAACAAATGTATTTCAGAAGACAGGTGCTCAGGAGAGGAACCAGTCCATCAAAGATCACTTCTGCACTCTGTTTCACTTCCAAAAACAGTTTTCGGGAGTTTCAAATTTAAACTTTAATTGTGAGAGGGGAGAAATGTTTCCTTTTTGAGTTCCTGAAGAGTTAAGCTTAGAAGATTTCAATGTCACCACTTCGTTGTTACTTTTTAAAGCTAGACACATTATACAGTCAAGGCAGATGTGTGTCTAACATGAATCTGGTCCTGCTCAAGGTTTCTGCCTGTTAGAGGAAATTTGTCCTAGCCACTGTAACTTGCTAAATGCTGCAAAGTGCTCTGCTCATGGTGGATTAAGATGAGATCAGACTGAGTCCTGTCTGTAAGATGGGACTGGATCTTATCCGGTCTTGATGTTGGGTCTTTGTTAATAATAGAACATGGAGTACGGTCTAGACCTGCTCTGTTTGTAAAGAGTCCTGAGATAACTTTTGTTGTGATTTGGCGCTATATAAATAAAGATTGATTGATTGATTGATTAATACACAGCAATATAATTGTATAATATCTTAATGTCAGTAGTTAAAGTAGACATTATAAGGGGAGACAGAGCAGTATAAAAAAATATATTTATTTATCTGTGTCTTGGCTCCCCAAGTCAAACTGTCTGGACACACCCCTGCTACCGACCGAGCAAAACTAGTGCACCCGAAACAGTTATAAAGAGATTTCACTCTTATAAATATGGAGAATAAAGAAGTTAGATAATGATTATTTAGAAAATTCTATAAATATATTGTTTTGTATTTTAATAATTCACCAATTAGCTTACTTCAAAGCCAAACCAACTCATCATATATTCGTTGTTTTTAAGCAGCTCTTAAACTTCTGAATGTCTCCACCTGAAGTGTTTCTCTGCTGCTTATCAGACCCGCTCAGGTCGGCGACTCCTTGTGTTCACACGGGAACTCAAGTGTATTAAACTGTGAGGAATGTCCGCTGTTCCCTCAATGTGCGTCCTGTGACACCAGATGACTCACAGGCCCTCGGTGCAGCCGTCTTTTCTTTGTCGGGAAATCCTTTTAGATTTTGGTCCAAGAGACTTGAACGGGTCGGCGATCAGACTGCCCTCGAGGCCCGATGGAGTCATGGTCACAACAGAGTCATGAGATTAAAAAAGAGAAAAACAGAAAGGCAGGAACGATACGCTTCTCAAAGTCTGACGTCTCAAAAGTGCCATCTACTGTAGCGTGTTGCACATCTCTCGTTAGATTACAATTCATGAAAACCAGACGTTTTTCTGTGTTTGTATTCGAAGCATCGCTCTGCAATCCAGAACAAACCATAAACAGTTTTTAATTCATTAAAGAAATCTACAAAAATAGTTTAAATGGTTTATCTGATGCTCCAAGTTAAACATCTGTCGAATCAAACCAGCGTCTGCATGTTTGTCTTGTGTTCTTCTTTCCCCTTACGATTCCCTGCAGTTTTATATCCTCTCTCATTAAACTGTTTCTTCTTCCCATCCTTCATCCTGTCCTCCCATCCTGTCCCATCAGCACTGGAAGGCAGAGGTAGGTGCTGTCTGTGCGCAGAGTGCTGAGTGGACACACATTCATTCCTGCCTGCATGCCTCTTTTGACCCTTGTTAACCCCCATATTTTACCAAAGCTCCTAAGACGGGCAGACCTTCAACCTGTTTCTTCTCTTTGTTTTAACACTCAGACTCTTTTCTAACTCCTGTGAGAAGTTCTCTGCTGTGCAGCCTGTCTTTATGTGTCCTGAAACTCACCTCAAATCAACTTAGAAACACAGGGACACAGGGAATATAAAATAAAACTTTGTATTTAAGGTATTTTACAATGTATCTGCTGATCAAAACAAAAATACTACCTGTAGACTTGAAACACACTCCTCTACTTGATACACTTATTTGTTAAACCATCCTTAGTTGTTATAAAATATCATTAACTGTCCTTTATCACATTTTTTTGCGCAGGCAGCATCCACAACCTCAATTTGAGAATACTTCTCACCTGTGCATACTGTTGCTGGGTTTTAGAAGTTGTCTTGCAGCACTTCTGCCTCTATTTAAAGTGACAAATAAGTCTGTTTTAAAATTCTCTATATGCTTTGAGGAAATGTTAAAAAGAAAATTTAAAAGCAACAGGAAGGAATTGTTTCCTGGCGTTAGCAGCTGCTCAGAATTTATAACCTTGACAAAGGACGGTTGTAGAAGTCCCGCCCCTTCTTGATTCTGATTGGCCAGTGATGAAGAATTGACATTGATGAGCACAGCAGTGTTGTAAAAGTTGAGCCTTGATCATGAGAGCACTGCGAGCTCAGCATCAAATAACAGCTTGCAACTATGACTTTACGCTTAGGACTGAAAATGCTGGACTTCATAGGTTTGTATAGAAATATGTGCTGCCAGCCAGCATTAAAAAACACTGTTAGTGGTCACAGGCCCTTATTCCTGGGATTAGGTGATGCCCTAACATCTCTATTCTCAAGAGGGTGATGGTAATAAAGTGATCAAAACACCAGAGATGTTCCAGACAAACCATAGCCGACAATTATTACCCATCAAAGATGATTGTAAGATTTTGCAGATCAATGCTACGATTCAACTTTGACCTGTGACCTGTCATGTGCACATGCTTATTTAATGACAACACCATAAAAGGGCTGCAGATAAAAAACTATTTGTATTTGATTACTTAGAGCTGTAAAGTAAAGAAAATAGTCAAGTCTCAGCAGCTGGAATCACATAATTTTTGCTTTTTGTTTCTTCTAAAATTGCTCAAACTGGTTGGTTTATTTTTTTCAGAGTAGTGGGTGTTCAACTCAACGGTTGTTAACTAAACAATTAAGATTGCAGCTTGACATCTTACTGAACTCATCTTCTTGTTTGTGGTTTATTTAAATGGGTTAAAGGGACTGTCTTGCGGGTTTATGCTCTCTCCAGTCATCATAAATTGTATCATTTAATACTTAAAAGTTATACAAATGTAAATGTTAGAAGAGTTTGAGAGAAAAAATTACACCTGATTGCCAAAAACAAAAGCAAAGAAGTCCTTTCCTTTGAGCTGTTTTATTTTGGCAAACATGTCTCTTCCTGTGGTCGTCAGTCCTGGTGCTGTCCATGTTTGTGTGAAGATTAAAGTTTTGGATTCTCTCATATTCACTGCAAATCTTGTCTTCTCCCTCCTCTCATCAGTCCCAGAGACACATCACTGACCTGTACGAGGACCTCAGAGATGGACACAACCTCATCTCCCTGCTGGAGGTGCTCTCTGGAGAGACACTGGTGAGCTTTGGTGATCTTTGACCCTTAGATATATTAAAAAAAACATCTGCTTCTGCTGTAACCCCCTGTGTCCACACCTTTCTTGTTGTCCCTGTCCCCTCTGTCCTACTGGATTAATTTGCAATGATATTTGTCCTGTCCAGTCACATGTTTAAACTCAGTCTGCTTTTAATGTCTACCTGCTTAAGATCGGATTCTGGTTCTTTCTTCTTTCCACTCTTGCATGTGTTGACTTCTTTAGAGGTTTTTGGACATTTCAGAACATGCTGAGGTTATGCGCACTCTTTTAATTTAATAACTGGGCACTGTTATTGTGGGGACACACCTTCTGGTGCTGTAACCTTAAAACACTAATTTTCATTCCTTGCTTTCATCTCGTAACCTCTCTGCACTGACTTGTTTGAGCCCTGGTTTTTCTTTATCTAATTCCTGTTTGCTGACCTTTGCCCTGACCTGTCCCCTCCTCTGCCTCTGCCTTCCTCTCTTGCGATGCTCTTGCTGTGGTAGCCGAGGGAGCGTGACGTTGTGAGGAGCGTGCGGTTGGTGAGTGGCGCCTGGCCTGCGGCTGGCCGCCTCCTGGGGGCGGGGCATGTGTCACCACCCTGGGTGGCTGCTTGGTGGTGCATGATGACAGTCTCACTCCGTTTGTCCCTTCTCTGTATCAACATCTTCCATTGAATCAGTCAGCCAGCACGGTCAGGCGTCATACGGCAGTCAGATTATAAGTGCAAATAAAGGGTTTCATGGAGTAACTTCTGTTATTTTAGATTATTGAAAATATTTTGTCTTTTGGTGATTATTTAATTTTTGATGTCAATTCAACACTTTTTTCAAATTTAAGTAAACCGTCACATTTCATTTGGAGGGACCGAGCATCTTAACTTTCAAAAGATAGGTGTCCCTGTTCATGATATAGTCAGTGGTGGTACCTGCCTGGTAACAGACCACATTCACATTGACTGTATACAAAGATGGGCGACACATCTCCACCCTCTGTTTCACAAAAGTGAAGCTAAAATACCCCCAGCTGACATCTTGTTCTGTTGAATCCAGAATCTGTTCAGCAGGGTAGCAGCTTCTTAAAGCTTACAAGCTAAAAGTTCCTCACAGCAGCTTTAAATAATAACAATAATTATTGTATTAGTATTAATGATAATAAAAAATAAATAAAACAATAATAATAATAATAGTAATAATAATACAAATTGTATTATTGTTATTTTATTTTATTTTGTATTATTTGTATCTCTTGTCTTTTAGCATTACAAAGCTTTTGTAGTGCTTTGTTGTCCTTGTCCCAAATTTTGCAACTCACAATAGGCATCGTACAAAATGTATACTTGGATATACATCAGCATGATGACACTTAACTGTAATACAGGAACCATGTTTCCAAATACAATTAATGACGTGTATTGTAATTTTAAAGTTTGACCCATGTCTCATCTGTTTACATGCAGGAGGCGGGCTTTAAGACCTATTCTGCAGCTTATCACTAGAGGGAGTTTAAACAGTTTTGGCTTCATCTTTTGGGGGGATGTCATACTGTCCCTCTTTTTGAACAGCCCATAATCACACCATACACCTTGAAAAACTTTGATATTTAAAATTTGATTAGTGGACAATGAAAAATAAGTAATAGAAGCATTTTCATGATTTATTTTCTTCGTTCCGTTATCTGACAAAATCCATGAAGTTCAACATTTATTTTATTTAAGAAAAGGAAGAAATACATATGAATCAATGTCCTGTGTGATGAAATATTTTGAGGATGAATCTTCTCTCTGAAAGTTGATGATCGAACAGTTTACAGATGAGTGCTTGGAGAGTATTTATACTTTGAAACTCTGCTTTAGTACGAGCAACATAAGATCAATGCAAAACTGTGAAGTCAACAGGTCAAAGGTCGCATATTGGATTGGCTCACTGCATAAAGTAAATGCCATAGTTTCATCACCGCTAGCTGACATGTTGGATATTTTTGCTGCAAAGCTTCTTTCTCAAAGCTGAAAACGTGGAGCACCAGTGCATGTCATGGCCTTCACTCCCATCTTTTCTCTGAAGGATTAGAGACTGTAGACTTGGATTCTGCTCCCTCAGACTGCTACTCATCTAAAATCTGAGACAGTACGAGATCATGAAAGTGTTTCACAGAGCGCAGGAAACTGATCGTAGAGGATTGTCACTGATGTTCAGAGGAATTAGATAGTGTCCCTTTCATCCTCATGCTTTCACCTGCAGACATCCTGGCTGGTTTGTTGATGCATTTCAGGGTCATGTAGTGGTCAGATCGGGTCAAACGCTTTGATCACAACCACGCCGAATTTGAATCCCACTTCAAATTTGCTGTATTTTCGTCTTTTAGTTCAGACCATGACTGTGATGATTTCTGTAGAGGAGTGCAGATCTTTGTTTTAGACACTGAAGGTGTTGTTGGACACTGCTCAAACACCTGTCCCTCAGTCATGGGGTCTTGCTGTTTGCTCATCATGAAAGCCTCATGTGTTCCCTCCTGCTCATGTTTGGTGTATTGTCGATTTTACAGCCGCGGGAGAAAGGCCGCATGCGCTTCCACAAGCTGCAGAACGTGCAGATCGCCCTGGACTTCCTTAAACACAGACAGGTCGGTAAAAAAAAATACACATTAAATGTCATATTAGATTTTTTTGTTTGTCTTCCTTCTTGAGTTTTTTTTATTTACTTTTGTTGTGAGTTTTATTGAAGGAAAACAGCTGTATAACACCCACACAGGTTATTGTCCTTTATGCTTCAGTGCTGGTTGCAAATAAACAAGCTTAGAATGAATCTTTTGTTTTATTCGTGCCACTTTCAGGTGAAACTTGTCAACATCAGGAATGATGACATTGCAGATGGAAACCCCAAGCTGACCCTGGGACTGATATGGACCATCATCCTTCACTTCCAGGTATTTTGACATTTAAATATCTGTAGTTTTGTCCTTAATTACTCTAAATTTAGCTGCTCGCATTCAGAGTAATTCTTCTTTCCCACCTCAGTGACACCTGTAGCTTTGTCTTTGCGTGCTAATGATCCAGCACCTGGTTGATATTCATATAAAGAGTCCTGTGCTGCTATTGGCTGAGGGATACTCACCCACTTCCAAAAGGTTGACACCCAGATTACCTAATACAGCAAAAGTATGAAAACACAGACAGAGTGCAGAGACTCTGCAGATATAGGCAGTACCAGACACTTATAGTGAGTCTTAAGAGGTGATGATGAGGGATTACTTCAGTGTGTGTGTGTGTGTGTGTGTGTGTGTGTGTGTGTGTGTGTGTGTGTGTGTGTGTGTGTGTGTGTGTGTGTGTGTGTGTGTGTGTGTGTGTGTGTGCATTTTTTTAGGACCGTCTTACTCATCGTGCCTTTAATCTTGGAGATCTGACAGAAATGATTGGACACAAGTTGTATAAATTGAATTTCCTTGCATTTTGCATGTATTCAAAGTGGACTAACTGAACCCTGCTGCTCACAGCTGGATCACATTTCCCCCCAAAATACATGTGGTGTTTATCCTTTAAACTGCACGCTGGCACATGAAGGCAGAACATCAGATTCTTCCGTTACACGAGTAACAGGCGTTTTCTATACCCTGCTTTCATTACATTGTGATTAGCTTGCTTCCTCTGCACTGTGAGGAAAATTAGATTGCTGTTCTCTCCATGGGGCTCAATCATCACTTTCAGTTTAGCTGAATGTTGACACAGCAGTTACAGAGCAGCGGAGTCCAGCAACCAATCATTTCCAAACGGGCTTTATTTGACATTTGGCAGCTTTGACATGCAACCACCACCGCTGCTTCTCCTGCCCTTGAGTGAGCGAAGACTAAACACTGAAACAAGTAGATTCATTCATTTTTTTCAAGAAGATTCACACGCAGGAGTTTCCTTTCTTACTCTTGGTCTTGGTTCAGTGAGAAACTATAGGTGCCGTTTAATCCAAAGGTGTTCACTCGTCCTGAATGTAAACAGTATTTATAGCTCATAGCTGCTATAAGACCACATAGAAGGAGAGCATTAGTCAGTCTGCAGAAATGTTCCTGATATTCTGGATCATGGAAAAACCGTGTGGGAGTGCATGGAGATTCTTTGATGCTATAGTGGGTATGATGGTTATGTTGGGATGTGGGATCCTGTTCCCTGCCCCGTGTGACTCAGTGGTTCCCTGGAGAAAGCTGGCAGGCAACCCGGGTGTTTCTTCCACTGCTGTGTGAGCAGTGATCTCCCTTCATTCAGTCTAACTGAACGCAAATGTGAAAATGTTTCCAAGCATGGACGCTGTTCAACTAATAAAACAAAAGAAAAGGTTGATGTTAATAATCTGAATCATCAGGCAGCTATTATTTCCGCAAAAACAGACCTTTAATCTCTTTGTTTTGGCTCATGCTAGTCACCACAAACAATGGTGGGTTTCCTGCGAGCTCCCCAGGTGCAGCTCACACTTTTCTGATCCACAGGTGACCAGTTAAATAGCAAACCTGATCGTGACAGAGAAAAAGTCAGGATTCTCTCAACACTCTTAAAATGAAAGAGTGCGAGGGCGGAGGTCCTGTTTCCATTCACTGAGCCTGAGTCTGAGTCACGCTGTGCCCACGTCCACACTGCAGCACCGGGGTTTCCCTTCTGTAGGGACAAATAGCAGAAGGAAGAGATGCCTTCGTTTTTTCCTCCTCCACCCTTTCCTGTAAAAAAAAAAAAAATGAAGGCTGCAAGTAAAATTGTTAGTTCTGCTGTGACTCATCAGCATACCCAAAAACACTCGAAATAGTGTACACTGTTTATAAAGCCACAGATGTTCCAGTCACAGTCTGGGGCATTCATCAGGACTGGAAGTGCAACTTCATTTAATGCATTTTGTACTTATGAGCTTATTGATGATATTTAAAGTAATTTTTCTCACTTCTGGATTTTTTTTAACAGTTACAAAAAACTAAGCAGTGAAAAAATAGAGCTGCACAATAAATTGCAATTTCATCACTATCACAATATGAGCATTAACATTAAACACGTCACATCAGCCTGAATTGATCACAGTAATGAGAATTATTTAATGCATAAAAGCAATGATTTCTCACTCAACATATGAACATTTTAGCTGCTGGTCAGAGGCCTGGGTTCAGTGATGATGCTTTCACACCATTACAGTAGACTAAGATGAAGCTCAAGCTAGCTATCAGCTACCCTCAGGTTAATTGGTGCCAATTTAGCAGTGAACAGCATAAATGTATGCACCTATAGTTATATCATGGCCGAGTTTTTCTTTTTGCATCACTTCTTTGTAATTCTTCATGCCTGTTTTTCAATTGAACTATGAGGTTTGATGTATTGAAACTGTTGGTGACAGTCCCTTGTGGTTCCACGTTTTAAGTCCCTCCTAAAACATCACAGGAACACATCTTACAAACCACATGTCGCTCATCCTACTCAGAACCGGGAACACAAACAAGAGTTTGTCCAACAGGTCAAATCGAAACCCTCCTCTCTGAATCAGCACTTACTGATCACTAGCTTGTCTCCAGTGATGTAAGAATCTGAGTTAAACACAAGGTACTGGTGCTGAAAGAAAGGAGGAGCGCTCAGTGAAGACACCCACCCCACAATGCCCTCTACTGATAAGTTTAGTAGCCCACCACACGGCTCCTCATGTCCCCCAAAGCCAGAGTTAGATGGGACGGATGGGCAGCGAGAGAAAGAGAAGATGTAATGAGATACGGATGGATCGGCTACTGTTATTGGTGCATGGCACATTAATTGATGATGAACTGGTGTCTATCAACAAGGCAAATAACCACCGGTTCTGACTCCTTAAAAAAAATTAAAACTTTTTGGGTTAATTTTGGATTCAGGAAGGACATGATGTTTCTGACGCAGGTTTTGTGTAAAACATGAAGAAAAGCAGGAAGATTTAAAAACTGAGTCATCTGATACGTACTTTCTAATATTACTTCATATGTTCTTGCAATATTGACCAATAAAATAACACATCACATACCTTCTTAGATCATGCAAACCTAATAAACACTAAATACTCAAGTTACAAATGAATTTGTGACTTGAGCAGTTTGAGTTTTCTGCATGAAGAACAGTGACTGAAAGGTTTCCTCTGATAGTTGCAGCCTTCACAAAACATGCATTGTATTGTCCGAAGCCCCACCCATCTTGTTGTGTATATCAGACCGAAAGAACACAATGGACTTTAATAATTACCATACATACATCTGATTATAGATGTGACACACACAGCGATGAACTGGTGATGGTGAACGCAAAATAGACATTACTAAGCAGCACAATCAAACTTAAGAATCCATTTCTGTTTTTTTCGATCTGTCCTCATTTTGTCTTCTCGTCTTCTTTCAAAAAAAAAGATATACTGCTGAGAGGTTTTCAGTTCAGTTATGTGCTCTTGTGACTCATAGTTCAGCCTCGGCGCTCTTATAAAAAGAGGAATTTGCCTGTGGTTCTGTTCCTGAGTCCAACATTCACTCACAGCAGTCAGAGGGTTTAATGAAAAGTTTGGTTTAAGGACATACAAAGTAGCTTTGTGAGGACAGTGACGCAGAGATGTTGTCTCTCTTGGGATTTGTGTTTCGCCCACATGTTATCACCGTGAAGTTGTTCTTGATGGATATTTATTCCCCTTGAAGTAAAAGTGGTGGTTGTTGTGTGTGGTTTCAAATGTGACTCATCTCAAGTCTGGAAGAAATCAGCGGAAAAAGTGGACAAAGAAAAAGTTATCCGCCTCACAACCAACATGTCGATCATATACAATATAAGAAACATAACAGAGGAAGTCAAATCTGGAAACTGTGTAAAAAACAAGTGGGAAGGAAGTTTTACTTTGTTTGTGGCTTGTTTTATTCATCAATCCTTGAGTTTTTACATTTCATTACACACATTTGAGCTATTTGTCAAACTCTAAATGATCAATAATAAGATCATTTTGAAATTAGTAGTACAACTCTCACTACTTTATATCACTGACCGGTTTCATCCTCTCCTCCTTCAGATCTCAGACATTCAGGTGAACGGCCAGTCGGACGACATGACGGCCAAAGAGAAGTTGCTGCTGTGGTCTCAGAGGATGGTGGAAGGATACCAAGGTCTGCGTTGTGACAACTTCACCACCAGCTGGAGGGATGGAAAGCTTTTCAACGCCATCATACACAAACACAGGTGAGACACTGATGCTGAGAAGGGCAAGGTTAGAGCTCAGACTTCAGATTTAGAGATTTGGGTCCAACTATGTGTGTACTAAAAATGTTTTATGTCTTGGATTGAGTTGGTAAGTCGAGCAGGAAAGAGCAGAAGATGAAAGATTTGATTTCACGTGAGTCTGATAATGCATGATGGGAAAAATGACTCTCCAAAAAGGGCTGCAGAGATGACGGTGTGACTCTGCAGCATAGAGAAGATTATGTAATAAAAAATGTCACAGAGATTTGCTGCTCTGATTTGCAGAGACATTTCCTGGTTGGAGAAACTTGCCTGGACTCGTGAAACCGCAGGACATAAATTTTCACATAGTGAGAAGGTCTTCACTGTGACCTCTCCATATTTCATGGTGCTGTGTCTTATTTTATTTATTGCTGTTAGTTCAGGAATGCCAAATTCATTTTTGACTTTCACAGCAGCACACTTGACTTGTCTGGACAACATGTGGTTTAGTTATATTGAAGTAAACAGAAATAAGTGAAGCACAGACTTCCTTAAGTCACTGCATTTCTCACCTGAAGTCTCAAAGGTAACACTTTTATCAAGCCTTCATTTAATATTTAGAAGCTTCACATTAATAATTCATAAGGGATTTTCAGAACAAGATATACTGTAGTTCTTAGAAGAACTAGAATAAATCTTCATGAGTTTGGACCTGAAGTTTTAAACCTGAAAGACTTACCCCTGTGAATATGAGCTCAAAAAATGTTTTAAAACATGCTCTAATAAGTAAGTAGGTAGGTAAGTAAGTAAATAAATAAGTAAATAAATGAGAAGGCAATTAAGCTAGTAAGTAACTAAGTAAGCAAGTAAGTAAGAAGTTAAGGAAGAAAGTATGAAATTGAGTAAGCGAGTAAGTAAGTAGGTAGGAAAGTGAATAAATTAGTAAGTAAGCAAGTAAGTAAGTAAGTAGGACAAGAAGTAAGTAAGCAAGTAAGTACTGTAAGTAAGTAGGAAAATAAGGAAGGAAGGAAGGAAGGAAGTAGGTAGGGATGTATGTAAGTAGGTAGGTAGGTAGGGAAGTAAGTAAGCAAGTAAATAAGTATGAAAATAAGTGAGAAGGCAAGTAAGTAGGTGGGGATTTAACTAAGGAGGAAATTAAGTAAGCGAGTGAGTAATTAGGAAAATAAGTAAGGAAGGAAATAAGTAGGTGGGGATCTAAGTATGTAAGCAAGTAAGTAAGTTAGTAAGCAAGTAGGTAGTGAGCTAAGTAAGTAGGTAGGTATGAAAATAAGTAAGTTAGTAAGCGAGTAAGTAAGTAGGTAGGAAAGTAAGTTAGTAAGCAAGAAAGTAAGTAGGTATGGATGTAAGTAAGTAGGTAGGGAAGTAATCAAGTAGGTAGGGAACTCAATAAGTAAGTAAATAATTAATTAAGAGAGTAAGTAAGTAGGTAAGTCAGTCAGTAAGTTAGAAATGAAGTAGTTAGCTAAGTAAATAAGTAGGTAAGTAAGTAAATAGTTAAATAAATGAATAAATTGCTTTCAGCTGCACCAGTGTTTGAACAATTTATCAAGTGTTTGACTTGGTAACAGCTTATAAATACTTCATTAGACTTATTAAACATTTCTCTCTTGGGTATGAGTTCCAAAATGTGGCTCTTAAAGGCAGCTGTGGTCATCTTCACTCTAAGTTAGAAACCGATTTTAATCTTTTCTCCCAACTTAGAATCCAAGTGTCCAAAAAAGATTTTAAAAAAGGGCTGCACAGCTTTGAGCTGCAGTATGCAAAGTAAAGGACCAGGGAGAAGTTTGGGTATTATGAGCACAGTAATGAAGTACTAAGCATAGTCTTTATACTGAGTTTGTCCCAAACAGTCACATTAAAGTAGAGCTAAATGCTCTGTGACTCAGACAGCAGCCAGTGGTTTAGACAGATTTGGACTTTTTTTCCTACGTTTTATAAAACTGCAGTGAGAAACAGACTTCCCTAAAGCAGATGATAAAATATTTCTGCACTGTAGATGCTTCCACACACTTTCCACAAGAGTAAAAGCCTACTGTAACAAACTGTACATGAATCAGCTGACCACAGCTGCTTTCTTTCTCATAAAGAAACTTCAAACTAAGCCCTGCATGAGAAGTTAACCATGTATGTTGGGTGGAGTCAGCGCCACTTTAAACACAGACAAACAAACCCTTCAGCATCACTCTCCTCACACCACAAAAACAACAAGAACAACCGGAGCTGGCATTATTCAGAGTGAAAAGTGAGAGCGTTTTCTTTGACGATGTGGGCGTATCACTCTCATTTGAGAAAAGGTTGCCCTGGAGGTATACTTACCGGAGGCTCGGCAGGTTGTAGCAAAACAGAGGTACGCTCACCGCTCTGCCACAGATTGTCTCCCGCTGGAGGAAGCGAAGGTCGTGCAGATTAAAGAGCTGCAGGGAGGAGTCCCAGGAATAATGGACTGAAGCAGGAACCTAACCAAAAGCTCACAATGAGAAGAGGATGGATGTAATCAGGACTTACCCGAGGACTTAAACCAGAGCGACATCAGTCTGGGAGCAACTTTTTTTATAACTTCATTTTTAGCTCAAACTTAAACTCTTAGAAACCTTTGGCACATCGACCTGGACCATTTCCACAATGCTGAACTTAAAGAGGAAGTTTCACTCAAAGCGGCGTCTGAACAGTGCATCCAGCAGCACTGCAGGCTCCGTCAGCGACCTGGAGGACCGGGTGATCATGCTGTGTGAGGACATCCCTGCTGAGAGCTCTTTTGACTCGGGACGAGGCTCCCAAAGCGCCGGGGCCCGCTCCAGTAGAGGCTCCCAGAGCGAAGAGCACGAATCAGGATCAGATCCCCACATCATGCGCCTGAGCAGGGACAGACTGTCCTATAGACAGGCCTGCTATGTGGAGAAAGAACCAACCCGGGGAAACAAAGAATACTACATCCAGAGAGTTGTGCAAGTGTATGACTGATTCTTCTTTGTCTTAATGTGTTGTTTTAAAAAGCTCTTTAAATGTGCAGCATCACCTGCACAGCAAAGTATCTTTTTTTCTGAGATGCACTTTTTAATGAGATGCTCTGTGCTTGTGCCTACATGCTTTTACACTGCGGTTATAATCCTGGCAAAGTGCACCTCAGAGGCAACGTGTCCGTCATCTTTGTGTATAAGATGTTGAGGGAATTTTAAGCTTCAATGGTTGTGAGAAATCATGTTTTTGCTTGCCTTTTCTGGCATCAAAAACCTTCTCACTACGCTGCCTCCAGCGATGTAAAAATAGTAAATATGCAAAGAAAAATTCTTCACCTGGCAGCCGTCCATTTGAAATTATGACTGCCAGGTTAGAAAACTCAAAGACAAAGCAGAAGCACTAAGTTCCAGGATAATTGATGAATATCTTTCTGGCTGACATTTTCAGCTGTCAGAGACGGTTTCAGCAAAGTCTTGATGGACAGAAAAAAACAAGCCTAACAAGCTATTTCCATTCACTGTTCTCTGTGTCTGCTCTCTGTCTGCAGGCCCTCTCTGATTGACATGAGCCAAGTGTACAGACAGAGCAACCAGGAGAACCTGGAGCAGGCCTTCAGCGTGGCAGAGAGGGACCTGGGTGTCACCAGACTGCTGGATCCTGAGGGTGAGCAAGTTAAAGAGCAGCCTCAGACTCACTGAGTCATAACTTGATTTAGAAAAGGATTTTTTTCTCATAACTGAAAATCATGCAGGGATCTGGGTTTGGTTAAGTATCTGTCACATCTGACACCAGGAACACTCCTCTTTTCCTCTGGATTAGCAGGGATCTCTTTTGACTTCCTTTTTTCTCCTTTTCCCTCTTTCTAGATGTGGATGTGCCCCATCCAGATGAGAAGTCCCTAATCACATATGTCTCCTCCCTGTATGATGCCATGCCCAGGGTACCAGACATTCAGGATGGTGTCAGAGCCAATGTAAGTCTTCCTCTTCCTCTTCATCTGCTCATGTTTTCTCTAGATTGTTAAAAAGACATTTTGCTGCAGACTGTTGTAAAAAAAATGTTTTAGTCCAAATGAACTCAATAAAAAAACATTTTTGACTAAATCTAAACTCCTAAATTGGCTAAAATCATTACATATTTTAAATGAAACATTCTCATCCTCACATTGAATTGTCCCCAAGTGTCTTCAAATGATCAAGGTCAGATTAGAGTGACTGGCAAGGATGCAGAAATATAATGAGGACCCTTCTCTGCTCTCTGAAGATGTGTGCATCCTCTTACTTTGAACATTGTGTGTGCAATCATATTCAGTGTAGCTTGCCAAGTACTCTAGCTAACAGATTCATGTATTGTTTTAGCAACATGCCAAGAACTATCTCATGACAACTGACTGGCAAACAGATAACAATAAAAGTTGCTTTTGAGAGGCTCAGGAAGGAAGGCATGTGGCAAAAAGTAAATTGGCCTGCACATTTAACTATTTGTTATATGATATATGACATGACCTGACATAATGTTTTCAGTGGTTTTTCAGGTTATGATGCAAAACAATACTAAACAATACAATATTGGTACCATATGATGCAATACCTAACAATACAATATGATATGACACGCTACGAAAAGATCCAATACGATCCAATATGATACGATAAGATACGATATGATACCAAACCATACAATAGTTTACAATGTATTATTGCACAATAACACAATATATTTTAATGTCCCTTTAGAGAAATGTGGAATAGACATTTGTGCAGTTAATGCTTCTTATTGTAGTAGTTTAAATGATTGCCAAAACAAAACAATGGTCCAACCTCATCCAAGCATTGAGGAGCAAGGATCCATAATCTATCAGCAATAACACCATAACCCCATAAAATGAGATCAAAGTTTTTGTCTTTAAGAGAAACTCTAACTTAATAAAGAAATTCTTGAATTCAGTGTGTATCCATTTAAAATGATTAAAAAGTGACAAGTCTTGTAACTGATTGTCAAAGCATGAGAAGCTTTAGAAATTCTGTTTAATAATCAAAAACATGATTTGTTTCACTCAGGAGATCTTAACCCTGTTAAACTGAACCTTGTGTTTGTGCTGCAGGAGCTGGAGCTGCGTTGGCAGGAGTATTATGAGCTGGTCACCGTGCTGCTGCAGTGGATCAGGCACCACATCCTCGTCTTTGACGAGAAGAAGTTCCCCACCAGCTATGAGGAGATCGAGGTCAGCAGATCTCAGCCTGGATATGTTTTTTCTTACATTACAGATAAATAACACAGATGATGACACAAACATTCATCTGTTTTTTGATCTGCAGGTTCTTTGGCGTCAGTTTCTGAAGTTTAAGGAAACAGAGCTCCCTGCAAAAGAGGCCGACAAGAACCGGTCCAAACATATCTTCAAGTCTTTTGAGGTCAGTGTCATATTGATCAAAACAGATTACAATGGTTTGCAAAACATTTAAACCCTGTATTTAATTGAAAAAAGTGCAAAAACCAAAAAAATGTTCAGACTGAAAAATGTTATTGCTTTATGAAAAATAAATACTCATTATAAATTTGATGCTAGCAACATGTATTCAAAACTTAGCACCTTTTCTATAATGGAGCCATGTTGTTGGAATTCATGCAAAATGCAGTTTGGCATCTTCTTTCTGTATTATGCAAGGTCTTCCCTGAAAAAGGGAGAGTCAAACTGTGTTCATAGACAGTGATTTTTGGAAGTGATTTTGTGCCAATGCAGTGATCTCCACTACAGAGCAATGTCTGTTTTTAATGCAGTGCCACCTGAGGGCCTGAAAATCATCACCATCCAGTATTAATTTGTTGCCTTGTCCCTTTTGCACAGTGATTTCTCCCATGTTTAACTCTTTATAGACAAAACAATTAGAGTAGCAAATAACAAGGAATCGTTGATCATGAAAATAATGGTTGTTTCTATTCTACAGGGTGCAGTTCAGGCGGGTCAGGTCAAAATGCCGCCCGGTTACCACCCATTTGATGTGGAGAAGGAGTGGGGTCGTCTTCACGTCTCCATCCTGGAGAGAGAGCGTCTCCTCAGGATGGAGTTTGAGAGGCAAGTGTGCCACCGTCCAAACCTCATCACGTGCTCTGTTGCCAAAGCAAACTTCACTTTTTTATTTTGAAGAAGTGAACCAAAAACCACTGAGTATTAAGAAAAACATCTGAATCATCACACAACGGTCGCTGTGTATGAAGATGACTCAGTTCCTAATGATTAGGTCTGTGTTGGCAGGAAAATGAAACTTATTTGTGGGGAGGGAAATAGAATCCCATTAGGGCAAACACATGATGACTGTGCCACCGCCAACAATAATATGGTCACTTGATAGTCGCTCATAAAAAACTCATTTAATCACAAGGTCGGCAGGGTGTAGCCTTTAGTTTTGATTCTTCCAGACTTTAGAAAATACTGCTGAGCATTTGAAAAGATACCATCTGTACTGTACAGACAGACAGACAGACAGACAGACAGAGATCATCATGGCTTTCATGCATCAGGGGTACGATATGAAGTATTTATTCCCCCAGAGGAGAACGTGAGTGCTTTCACTTCTTTACTTACTAGTTTGTTTTCATTGTTCTGAGAAACTGGTTTAACTTTTGTTATTGCAAAATAAGACCAAGAAAAGACAAATGGACAGGTTGTTTACTTTGTCTAGAAAGCTATTTGACCTTTGACCTCTCTTAACTGCAGGCTGGAGCGGCTGCAGAGGATCGTCAGCAAGGTCCAGATGGAGTCTGGGGTGTGTGAGGAGCAGCTCAACCAGGTGGAGACTCTGCTGCAGACGGTGAGATGCAAAAACAACAGAGTTGGAAAAGAAAATCATATTTATTTGGAAATCATTAAAACCACATCACACGCAGTGCTGAAATGTTTCTCTGTGTGCTGCAGGACGTGAGGATGATGAGCGCAGGTAAACCTCCTCAGCACACGGCGGAGATGGAGGGCGACCTGGAGAAAGCAGAAGGGATGATTCGCCTCCTTTTCAATGATGTTCAGCTGCTCAAAGATGGACGCCACCTTCAAGCTGAGCAGATGTACCGCAGGTAAAACAGACACAAATCAAACCCTGCAATAATATAACTAACATTCCAGACGAGGGCTGCAGAACAAGACAGACTAATTACTAATTGATATATGTATGCATTTACTTTTTGTAAATGTACTTTTTGTGATATTTTATTTTACAGCTGGAACTAGAATGCCAAATATTTGAAGTTTGAAGGACTTAATATTTGGCATTTCTTCTTGTTGACAACAAACAGAATATTATTGTTGTTATTATTTGTATTCCTGTTGATAAGCTTATCAATTATCTATTTTTTTCTGCCATCACATCTTGATATTCTTAAATTCATTCTCTCTGCAGAGTCTATCGTCTCCATGAGAGGCTGGTGAACCTCCGCAGCGAGTACAACCTGCGGCTCAAGTCGGGCGTGAGCGTCTCGCAGATCCCCATGACTCAGATCCACACCGCCCAGGTCCAGGTCCTGCAGCAGGCCCCCATGAGGGTGCGGCCCGAGCTTGATGAAGTCACCATGCGTTACATGCAAGATCTGTTGGGCTGGGTGGAGGAGAACCAGCGGCGGGTGGATGACGGGGAGTGGGGATCAGACCTGCCCACCGTGGAGTCCCAGCTGGGCAGCCACCGCGGCCTGCACCAGTCTGTGGAGGAGTTTCGCTCCAAGATCGAGAGGGCGAAGGCTGACGAGGTAAAAGAAACTGAAACAACAGACATGAGGGAATATCTCAAATAGAAGATACTCTATATTCTATATAGCATGACTCAATTCAACTCAATCACAGCCTTCATCCTGATGATGTTAAGGGGTGAAACTAGTCTGTCATCAAGCCAACAGCAGAGATAATGTGGAATGAAGAAAAACAAAGTCACAGGGTGCTTTAAGGAGGCAGAAAAATTAGTATTCATGTTGTTCTCATGCATGTTTCACATGCATCTGGAGATATTAACACTGTGTTTACACTTTTTATACTTCTTTTTTAGACTTTCCTTTTCTTTTTATCCCTTTGGTTTGCATTAAAAAATTTGTTCAAACACAACTCTTTAAAAGTTGAGATTTATATTGTCACAGAAAAACTTGGTTGGATTAAGTAAGACGATATCACTGTAAGACGAAAGCAACTTTCCTGGTTAACAGTTTCTTCACTGTCCTGTTTCTAAAGTCTCTGATGTCCTCTCTTCTGTTTCAGAGTCAGATCTCACCTGCTAGCAAAGCTGCCTATCGCGAATATCTGGGAAAACTGGAGCTGCAGTACGGCAAGCTGCTGGTGAGTCATAAAAAAATACATTAAAATAAATGGACTCTTATCATGTTAATGTAAAATTGTCAAAGAAGTCTTATTGTTTGCACAAACAGAGAAAATATGTATGGTCTGACTGCAGAATCCTCTAGGTCTTGAAAAGTCTCTCAGAAGATGAGCTCACATTTGTTTAGTTATTTTATCTTTAGTAAAATCGATTGGTTTGATACTTTCAAACCTCTGCTGTTATAATTTATAAACAACAGGAGCTAAATTTCATTGCATCTGTTTTCTAACCGTTATTTGTTAAACATGGTACAACTTGGTGGACTCTGCAGTGAGGTCTAAATGTCTTAAAAACACGTATTCAGCTTTAAGTTCTCTGTCCTCCTCCTGTTTCATCTGATCCAGTCTGTCAGTCTCTCAGATTGTATCTCACATCTTTGTTCTTGATTCTCTCCAGAACGCCTCTAAGGCCCGTCTGCGTTACCTGGTGGAGCTTCACGCCTTCGTGGTGGCAGCCACCAAAGAGCTGATGTGGCTGAACGAGAAAGAAGAAGAGGAGGTGAACTACGACTGGAGTGATAAAAACACCAACATGGCCGCCAAGAAAGAAAACTACTCGGTACAGGATCAGTGTGATGCTTTTATAGCTTTGTAGTAAAGCTGATGTTGATTGGTGAGATAACTCTGGTTTGTTGTCTGAGCAGGGTTTGATGAGAGATCTGGAGCTCAGGGAGAAGAAGATGAACGGAGTCCAGACTACAGGAGACAAACTGCTGCGGGACGGGCACCCTGCCAGGAAGACAATAGAGGTAATGATGGAAAAAACATAAAAATTAAATACAGGAATCTCAATTTGAAGGTTGACTTCATTATTTTACCCTCCCTCCCTCCTCAGTCCTTCACTGCAGCTCTGCAGACTCAGTGGAGCTGGATCCTTCAGCTGTGCTGCTGCATCGAAACCCACCTGAAAGAAAACACAGCGCACTTCCAGGTTTGTTTACAGAGCAACACTTCATAAAATCATTCCTGTTTGCTTACCTTTCTATTTAGTAGTTTGTCTTACTGTTGCTGTTTGTATATTTAACTTCTCCCCTCTCTTCCTCATTTAGTTCTTCTCTGACGTGAAGGAGGCAGAGGACCAGATCAAAAAGATGCATGACACAATGAAGAGGAAGTACACCTGTGACCGCTCAATCACAGCCACACGTCTGGAAGATCTCCTGCAGGACGCAGCTGTAGGTTTTTTATAACCTGACTTTTGTTTTCTCCCACAACACATCAAAATACTTTAATCACACTGTGGAAGAGTACAGCTTGTTCTAAGTGATGTGAAATATCTGTCACATGAGACACATTAGCACCATGCTGAGAAGAGCTGAAGCTTTTTAATGAGGCTTAATAACAATATTGTCCCTTTAAGACCATAAAGAGTTGTTTTAAAAGCTGTTGTAAGGAACTTTTGATTTATTATCAATTTTGGCGCCCCCTTGTGGACAAAGTGATACCTCTTATCTCTTTTCCTGTACATGCAAAAGTAGTGTTTTCAACAAATACCTCATCCTGTTGTCTTTTAACAGTCACATTTATCACGCAATGTGATTCTTTTCCATGAAAACAGTCAGATAAAGGCTCTACAGACAGATTTCAATCATCTGGTCTTGCATCAGAGCGGTTTCAGGCATTTAAAAATGACAACAGACAGGGTTTCAGTGTTTGTGCTGACGGTCTTGTTAGCTTTTGAAGGTCATGAATGGGCATCAGTATCAGTTTCAGTCTGTTTCTCAGCTGGTTAAAAACTCCTCAGTGCGACTTTAAGATTTGGTTTGAATGTGTTTCCGTCACAGGATGAGAAAGAGCAAATGAACGAGTTCAAAACTCACCTGGAAGGACTAAAGCGAAGAGCCAAGACCATCGTCCAGCTCAAACCACGAAACCCTGCCACAGCAATAAAAGGCAAACAGCCCGTCCAGGCTGTGTGTGACTTCAAACAGATGGAGGTGAGTCAATATTCAAAGACTTACCTGAGGTTATTAAATGCTTAATCACAGAAAAATCATTTCCAGGTGAAAACAGTAACATGAGGACCGATGTTTTTCCTCCTTCAGATCACGGTCCATAGAGGAGACGAGTGCGCTCTGCTCAACAACTCGCAGCCCTTCCAGTGGAGGGTGCTGAACGATAAAGGCAGCGAGTCCACCGTTCCATCTATCTGCTTCCTGGTTCCCCCCACCAATAAGGACGCTGTCAACAGTGTCGCTGGGTGAGTCAGAGTCACCTCAGGGTGTTTGAGATAAGTCTAAAACCAAAACTCAGGGTGCTAATCTCCACTTAACCTCCCGCAGACTGGACGGAAACCTCCAGAGGATCCAGACGATGTGGCAGACGATGTTCGTGGACATGAAGAGTCTGCTGTCCTGGCAGTATCTGATGAGAGACATCCACATCATCAAAACCTGGAACATCTCCATGGTAAGAACGCAGGAAGAACTATCAGAGGAACTCAACCTATGAATCATAAAAAACAATGTAGCCTGTTACCAAAGACAAGAGAATATACAACAAGTCTTTTACACTGAAATATCCAGTGTCACAAATTCAACCTTTAATTGTTTCTTTTTTTTACTCACTATTTATTACATTTAAGAATACTTATGCAATACTTGTGCAAAAATTGAACAGCTTTGAACATGAATTACATCCATATTCTGATTGCCATTGTAAAAAAGCAAAATATGCAAATAATCTGCCTTTTATAAATCAAACCAAGAGAAGTGTGGAGCTGGAGTTTAACATTTTCCTCTCCCTGTGGCGTTGAAAATATTACAATTTGATTGTGTTACTACAAAAGGATAATTATAAAAATTGGCAGGCGTTTTGCTGATTATTTATTTCACTAGCAGAATATACTTAGCTTAAATTTACCCCCTTCTGTGGATCATCTTTGTACAAACCTGATTTCCAAAAAGTTGGGTCGCTGTGTAAAATATTGAGCAAGAAAATACGATTCCAAATTCTTTGCAGGAACATTTTTCTGACGCTGTTGAACTCTTTTCTCATGCAGTCTCTCCCAGAGTTATGAACCTCTTCCTATCTTTACTTCAGAGAGACTCAGCCTCTCTGAAAGCCCTTTTTATATCCAGTCATGTCTCTCACCTTAACTAACCTAATCAGTTGGCAGATGTTCCTCTGGGTGCTTTTGTAGCACTTTTTCTGAGTTTTGTTGTCCTTGCTTCAACTCTTTCTAAAAGTGTTGCTGGCAATTAGTGTATATTTTTTACATCAAACAATAACAAGTTTGCAATTTCAACATTTCATATGTTGTCTTCTCACTATTTTAAAGTAAACATAAGATATCAAGAATTTGCAAACCATCAAAATCTGATTTTACATCAACATTTTACACATCGTCAAAACTATTCTGAATATTATGTTGTCTCCTTCTTAAAACCTTTTTATTGTCCTTTGATTTTTTTTTTCCACGTCTATATTAACAATGATTTATTGGTCTATTGTTTCATCTTTATTCTGTTTAATTTGAATTTATTCTTCTTAACCCTTTGCAATGTATTTTGTTTTTGTACTGTTAGAATTTTTTCTGCCGTGCTTTGTCTGTCAAAACACTTGTTAACATTTCTTTTGATAGACCCTTTATAGCTAAAATTATTATTATTATTATTATTATTATTATTATTATTATTATTATTATTATTATTATTACTTTTATTATCTTATTTAAAGTATCATGTTATATTTGTCTTCTTTGCCCCTGTTCTTCTTCACCTGCAGTTTAAGACCCTGAGGGTGGAGGAGTACCGCCTAGCTCTCAGGAACCTGGAGCTGCACTACCAGGACTTCCTCAGAGACAGCCAGGACTCTCAGATGTTCGGGGCCGAGGACAGAATGCAGGTGGAAACCAACTACAACCGAGCCAACCAGCACTACAACACCATGGTCAGCTCTGCAGAACAAGGTGTGTACTGCTTTGTTATCTATACTTGGTTAACATCACACCAACATGATCTTTATTTAGTTTCTCATAAAGCACATTTATTTTGTTAAAGCTTGAGTTGAACTTTACATTCCTTCATCAAATCATTCCTGTGTTGAAATCTTTCATGGTCATTTGTGTGTAAGTTGACTGTTGGGTTCACGTTACAGGCTACGAGCCACCCCGGGCAGGTAAGGTGTTTCAGTTACAGCACCTGATGTGCAGTAGAAGCTTTTGATTGGCTGGACCGGACTGTGTGTGTGTGTTACTGGTGTGTGTGTGTGTGTTTTTGCACTGAATGCTGTTGTGCTGTCATGATCCATTTCACTCATTAACTGGAATCACCTCCCTCATCCTCACTGATTTTTACTCCTCCTTCACTTCACTCATCGATGCATTCCCCTCTCTGTGCATGGGTCTCTGAATCACTGAATGTTTCAATCCCTCAATAGATAGATTAATCAATCTAACAAATGGAATCAATATAACATGGATGGTTTACTGTCTGAAATGTGATGGAGATACTTTAACATATAATAGAGTCTAAGTAACTAAATCACATGAAGTCATTAAGATGATTTTAGAAAAGTTTTCAATAAGTTTAATTAAACACCAAAATGAAAATAATGTTAAAGCTCCTGTGGGGAACTTTGGATTCGTGTTGATTTTGGCGCCACCGTGGACAAAGCGGTCCCTCTGCGCTGACTTTGTCCCATACATGTAATGATTTAAAAGATATATATTATTTCAATCAAATGTAGGGATGTTCTGAAGCAGCTAATTTCATAGTTGTTACATTAAGAAATCTGAATTATGAATAACCGACTTGTCTAACTGTAAGATAGTACAGTAAAACAGTCTAAATTGAACACGTGATCACAGGGTCTGTGAGTCAACAATGTCAAATTGTTTTACCAAGTGAAGCTAACACTAGCAGAGCTAGCACCACCAGCCTTCACTCCTCCTTGCAGGTTAATGTCATAGGCTGTATATATAATGGACAGTGTCACTCCGCCTTTTCCCATTGAACGGTTTTGAAGCCAAAATATCCCGTTCTAGAACGCAGACATCTTGTACATTTTCTGCAGCAGTAGGTAATTTGTGTGTTTCCACCGTAACAAGCTCCGCCCTGCAGCCTACCGTTCTGAGGTCCTACTGAGTTTCTCTCTACAGCAGCTGTCAATCAAAGTAAAACCGGATGTAAAACCCCGTTTTTTAACCTCTAATAACTAACGAAAAAGAAACTTTTCAGAAAAAAGAGGCCTTGAACACAAAACAGTCAAATAATAACTACATATCACCACAGCGTACAGATGTGAGAAACATTCGTACGACGTGTATTTATTTTTTAAAGTTTGACCGCAGCCCCATTCAAATGAATGGGGGAGACAGAGTTTTTGACCTGTACTGCAGCCAGCCACCAGGGGGAGCTGCTCTTTGTGGCGGCCTTACTTCGAGCCAAGCAAGATGGCGTCCATTTTTTTTTTACAGTCTATGGTTAACGTCCACATGCCTGTGCTGGTTACACAGTGCTCCAGTCGAGTGACACAGCCTACACACAACTTTATCTCCCTCTTTCATCTGTAATTGTTTACATTAGGGTAGTAGAGCTTTATAGCATTACAGCAGTAGCCATTAACTGGAGCTACAGTGTCAACTAGTGGCGGGTGGCTGCACTACAGCTTAGTCACAATATATGACCATTTCAGGGCTACAGTGATTACAAATATTCAGAATTTGCTAAACCAATAAGTAATTCCGGTGACGATGAGCAAGAGAAAGACTGTTTTATTGCTTTGTCAGCTAAACGTACATACTCCTTGTCACATCGATCACTTTCAGAGAATAGTTGCAGTGGAAAATGTTTCTAAAAAAAGCTGTTTCTGCAGCATGCTGTTGATCAACTCATCTCACATCCTCTCTGTGGCAGAGGTTTCAGGCATTAGAAATATACACTCTCTTTGCTGATGGTCTGATTTGCTTTGGATGCATCTGATTTAATCTCAGTTTGTTTCATGACCAGATAAAACCTCCTCACAGGAGCTTTGAATGTTAGAAACTGTTGAATGAGTATGGGAACTAACTTTAAATATTTCATGTTTCTATGACTGATTTTACCTGCTTTGATATCCCCTGGAATCCAAACCATGACTCCAACTAACAACTCGCCTTTTTTCCCCCACTTGTTTCTGCTCTGTGCAAACAAATAACATCCACATCTATGTTTAATTCAACCCAACCAGGAGAGCAGGATGAGACGGTTTGCAAGACTTACCTGACAAAGATCAAGGACCTCCGTCTGAAGCTGGAGGGTTGTGAGAATCGAACTGTGACCCGCCTCCGCCAGCCTGTGGATAAGGAGCCACTCAAAGCCTGCGCCCAGAAGACTGCAGAGCAAATGGTAATCACATGAAGAGATGACATTTACAACATGAAGACAAAGAGAGGAACCACTTAAACCTAACAATGTGTTTCTTGTAAAGTGCAACAGAGAGTTTGTAGATTTAACAGAGCTTTATTCATATGTGCTTTATTTGTTTAGACAGACAGTATGTTCCTCAAGTAAGACCTTTACTGTCGTTCTCAAGTGAACAGACAGGATTTGTGTGTTCAGATGTCACCAACCAGCCTGCATTGACTGCGGTGGACATGATTTAAATGTCAGCATTAGTCAGTAATAACTGGTGACACAGCTTTTCAACACAGGAGCAAGACAAAAAGAGATTCATTGCAAATCAAAGAATCGTGCAGTATTGACAAATGTCCCGTGAGTCTTGAAAATGAGTTCTCAAAACCGTCTTCATTATTTCTTCACTGACAGAAAGTCCAGTCTGAGCTGGAGGGCTTAAAGAAAGATTTGAACACAATCACTGAGAAGACAGAGGAGGTTCTGGCCTCTCCTCAGCAGCTGAGCTCCGCCCCGGTTCTGCGCTCAGAGCTGGACGTCACGGTGAAGAAGATGGACCACGTCTACGGCCTCTCCTCCGTCTACCTGGACAAGTGAGACTCTCTCTGTGACTCTCGGATTGCTTCCTGAAGTATTCGCAGCTCATTCAGTGCTTTTTATTAAGTGCAAACTTCTTTGTTTCAGGCTGAAGACCATCGATGTTGTGATCAGAAACACTAAAGAGGCAGAGGACACGCTGAAGAACTATGAGAACCGCCTGCGTGATGTCAACAAAGTGCCTGCGACAGAGAAGGAGGTGGAGGATCAGCGCAGTCAGATGAAAGTACGGCCTGGAAAGATATTAGCTTTATTCATTTTAAAGTTGCTCTGCATATTTAGTTTTATGTTTTCCTATTTTTTAATCCTTACTTTTACTAAACTGAACAACTTAAATTCTGTTTTCTCCGTCAGTCGATGCAAGCTGAAGCCGAAGCCGACCAAGTGGTGTTCGACCGCCTCCAGGACGAGCTGAAGAAGGCGACCTCCATCAACGACAAGATGAACAGGATCCACAGCGAGCGTGACGCCGAGCTGGAGCACTACCGTCAGCTGGTCAACAGCCTGCTGGACCGCTGGCAGGCCGTGTTCGGTCAGCTCGACCTCAGGAAGCGGGAGATCGACCTCCTGGGACGCAACATGAAGTCGTACCACGGGAGCTACGAGTGGCTGATCCACTGGCTCGGTGAGGCGAGGCAGAGGCAGGAGAAGATCCAAGCTGTGCCCATTGGGGACAGCAAGGCTCTCAAGGAGCAGCTGGCTGAGGAGAAGGTAAAGGGAAGGAAAGAGTGAGCTGTGTACTGTACAGTAAAGGAGAAGATGTGATGCCCTCTGGTGGTCAAGCTCATGGTATAGATTACAAAAGCTGTCTTTCTTTACTGACGTGGATTTTATCATCTGTTATGAAAATGTTTCACTGCTGCTTATCTTCTTTCTTCTTCATACAAGATCAAATCTACGTGGCACATATAAAAAAAGACTCATCCAATGTTGAAATATTTATTTTATTGCAGAAACTCCTGGAAGAGATCGAGTCAAACAAGGACAGGGTTGAAGGTTGCCAGAAGAATGCAAAAGATTACATCGACTCTGTCAAGGTTTGCACAATTATTTTCAACTTTATAACAACAACACTTGTTTTTTTTTTTGCATGATTTAAGATTATTTTATTCTCTTTTTAGGATTATGAGCTCCAGCTTTTGACTTACAAAGCCCTCCAAGATCCCATCGCCTCTCCTTTGAAGAAACCAAAAATGGAGTGTGCAACTGATGACATCATTCAGGAGGTAGGTTTAACAAGTGTCTCACATCAGCTGAGAAGAGCAGGAGTATATGGTTCATAATGACCGTCTTTTGCCATGAAGGTGATAAAATGAAATCATGTGAATTAAACGAATGAGAGCTGAAACTGAGAGAACACCTTAAATTATCTTTCCTGCTGCGTTTCTTTCAGTATGTTACTCTGAGAACCCGCTACAGTGAGCTGATGACCCTCACCAGCCAGTACATCAAGTTCATCACAGACACACAGCGCCGCCTGGAGGAGGAAGAGGTAATCACACACACAAACTCTGAGGATGGTTCCCACTAACACAAACAACACCATCTCTACCTGCTAACTGAACCGTGTATGGGAAATAATTTGTCATCAATACTTGGAAAATGTTGGCACTCTAAATGAAGTTCTGTTCCTCAGAGACTAAAAGTGATAGAGAGACAGGACGGCGTACAGTGGTGAAGCAAACTGTTTCATCCTAGCACATCACACCACCACTACAGCACGTGTCTCATTCCCTTACATACACTGTGTATTTAGTCAAACCATGTCTGTGTGTACATACGACTCTGATCAGCACAGAATTCAGTCACATTTTCTTACTGCTGAAATGCTTTTACAACAACTTTTGATTTGTTGTTTGCTTCTTGATTTCCTCCTAAAATCACTGACACTTGTGATTTAAAGGTTTTAGCTTGGCTACCTTACCTTTCCTTTTCCCTTTTTATTCTTTTCTAACTTTCTATTGTGTTTGATCCTTCTGACATGCTCGCCAGTGCTTTGTCATGATGAGTATTAATCACATGCTTAAGAGATGAATTAACCCCAAAGCACCAGGTATTTCAAGAAGACGCTCTCGGTTCATGTCATCCCCCTCTACATCAGATGTTTGTTTGTAGGGACGGGAAGGTTCAGGCTTATTTAGAGACCTTTTATAATGGAGCTCATTTTCAGTTCATTGAGATCTTAGCAACAGCTTTTTGTTTGCAAGCTCATTTTTATTTCTAATATCAAACTGAAAAAACGTAAAAGCACTCAAGTTTTGTAAATATACTGTTAAAGCCTCAGAAAACATTTATTTATTTTTGATGGGCTGAATATTTTTCTCTTTTGGATAAAATGAAAGAATTGAGTAAATGGAAATTGAAAAAAAATAGTCTTCAATTACCTATCACAACATCCCAGAAAGCAAAAGCAAAAAAATCTGAAAATCTTTTCATACAAATTGGACCTTTTCGACATCCTCTTACAATTTATTTTTGATGATTTAAACAATCAAATTAATATAAAAAAAACAGTGGTCTCAGGCTGCAAGTTTGGCCCAATGGCTAAGTGGTGCGTCCAATTAACAGAGGCTGTAGTCCTGCTTTGTCCACTGTCCCATTATTCTTCAAACAAAGGCACAAAGCCTGAAAATATAGCTTATGAAAAGTTGTCTCTCCTGTTTGCTCTAGCATTCAAATGCAAGAAGCTGGTACTTGTATAAGGGCCTGTTTCCACAAACAGCGTTTTTTAAACTAGTATCATTCAAAGACCTTAATTTCAAAGCACTTCAATCAAGGTTATGAACATTGTTTTACAGCGCTTCCACTTCCCTGAGTCGTGACTGTTAAGTCTGTTCTAAATTGCTCTCTGTGCTTAGTATTTGCTTCTATTCAAGAACATGTTACAAAGTAAATGTAAAAACAATGGAAAGGAATTGACTCTTAGCAGCGAGTCTGGTTTGTTCTTCTCCACCATTGTTATTGACAAAGTTGATAATCAAAGTCCCGCCCCTTCTTGATACTGATTGGTGTGTGAGGGAGATGTGACAAAAAGTTGGACTTGTTCAACTCAGAGAGCAGGGACCAAAAACATCTGACTCCAAGGGCGCTTTTTTACTTGGGACGGAGGGCACTGAATACCCTGAACTGTACAGGTTTTACATAGACAATAGGCACTGCCACTGCAGAAAACGCTGTTAGTGGACACAGGCCCTAATAGAAGTATGTTTCACCAGAGATGACAGGTTTCTAATGTTTTGGACCTTCCTTTTAGGTGTCAATCACCTGTGCAGTTACACCATGCATCACTCATTTTCACCACTGAGTAGAAGTCATCGCTTTATGTTTGTCCAAAATGAAAGCAGCATTTATGTTTTGTCTCTCGCATTTTTCATCCACGCCTTCTCTGTGTTTTGTGCAATATGAGATCATGCTTTGTTTGCTGCATCACTTTGCTATTCTTGCTCTTGGTTCTAGTTGTATTTGGACCTGTTTGGATACAATTCCATAAAATATGAAAATAATTTGAGCTGCTTCCGAACATCTTTCTCATTGCAATTAACATTTTTTGCATGCTGCTGGTTTTTCAACTCTTCACTTATTTCCTTACAATTACTTTACTTGCACAGTGACTGGATTATGCACCAATGTTAGACCACAACCTCAGATATTTTAAAAGCAGAAAAAGCAAACACACTCATCAAACCTGGGAACATTTATACTACGTTGTATACACATAATCTGTACGAAGCCATTATTAAATAACAATAATCATTGTTTAAACTGTGACCCAGCCTTTCTACACAATTATATAAAGCATCAATTTATAAAACTACCTGCATGAGAGTGAAGTGTAGTGTCGTGCTGTGTTGTGGAGTAAGCTATCATTCTGTGTGCCATACATTAAAAAACATGACAAGCATTTCCCAATACAGTATCTCCTTTCTTGTAAACACCTGTTTACTTAATGTAGATGATTAATTGTAACATATTTTCATGTATTTACATGTTCATGTAGCTACATGTTTTATAACTCTTCATTGTAAAGTTTAATTTTGTAGTCTAACACCTTAAACATTCTCTCTATTTCCTTTACTCCCTCTTTTGCGCCACTAATACAGAAAGCTTCAGAGAAACTCAAAGAAGAGGAGAGGAGAAAGGTGGCCGAGATACAAGCTGAGTTAGATAAACAGAAACAGTTGGCAGAGGCTCAGGCTAAATCTGTGGCTAAAGCAGAACAAGAAGCTCAGGAGCTCAAGCTGAAGATGAAAGAGGAAGCCAGCAAGAGGCAAGACGTCGCAGGAGAGGCTGAGAAACAGAAAAAGAACATCCAACAGGAGCTGCACCAGCTAAAGAGTCTGTCTGAGCAGGAGATCAAGTCCAAGGGTCAGCAGCTGGAGGAGGCGCTGATTAGTCGTACCAAAATTGAGGAGGAAATTCACATCATCAGGCTCCAGTTAGAGACAACGACAAAACAGAAGGCCACATCTGAGGCTGAGCTGCAGAACCTCCGAGACAAAGCCGCAGAGGCGGAGAAGCTCAGGAAAGCTGCTCAGGAGGAGGCTGAGAGGCTTCGCAAGCAAGTGAGCGAAGAGACTCAGAAAAAGAAGAATGCAGAAGATGAGCTGAAGCGTAAATCTGAGGCAGAAAAAGAAGCGGCCAAACAGAAGCAGAAAGCTCTGGATGACCTCCAGAGGTTCAAAATGCAGGCTGAGGAGGCAGAGAGGCGCATGAAACAGGCTGAGGAGGAGAAGATCAGGCAGATTAAGGTAGTGGAGGAGGTGGCACAAAAGTCTGCCGCCACACAGCTGCAAACTTCGTCCATGTCGTTCACTGTAAAGGCAACACAACTGGAGGAATCCCTGAAGAAGGAGCAGGGCACCGTGCTTCAGCTGCAGGAGGAGGCCGACAAACTCAGGAAACAACAAGACGAAGCCAACAGAGCCCGGGAGCAGGCAGAGAAAGAGCTCGAAACATGGAGACAGAAAGCCAATGAGGCTCTCCGCCTGAGGCTACAAGCCGAGGAGGAAGCTCAAAAGAAGAGTCAGACTCAAGAGGAGGCAGAGAGGCAGAAAGCTGAGGCTGAGCGGGACGCCAAGAAAAGAGCTAAAGCTGAAGAAGCTGCTCTGAAACAGAAGGAGCACGCAGAGAAAGACTTGGAGAAGCAGAGGAAGTTTGCTGAACAGATTGCGCAGCAGAAGCTGACTGCAGAACAGGAGTGCATCAGACTGAAGTCTGACTTTGAACACGCTGAACAACAGAGAGGCCTGTTGGATAATGAGCTCCAGCGGCTGAAGAAAGAGGTGACTGATGCTGAAAAGCAGAGGAAACAACTGGAGGATGAGCTGGCTAAAGTCAGAAGTGAGATGGACTCTCTCCTCACGATGAAGATTAAAGCTGAGAAGCAGACGCTGTCAAACACAGAGAAGAGCAAACAGCTCCTCGAGTCTGAGGCACTGAAAATGAAGCAGCTCGCAGAGGAAGCTGCACGGCTGAGATCAGTGGTTGAAGAGGCGAAGAAGCAGAGGCAGACAGCCGAGGATGAGGCAGCCCGGCAGAGAGCAGAGGCTGAAAAGATACTCAAAGAAAAACTGGCTGCCATCAATGAGGCAACTCGTCTGAAGACCGAAGCTGAGATCGCTCTGAAAGCCAAAGAGGCAGAGAATGAAAGACTGAAAAGAAAAGCTGAGGAAGAAGCGTATCAGAGAAAGCAGCTGGAGGATCAAGCCGCTCTGCACAAACAAGACATCCAGGAGAAAATCATACACCTGAAGAGCTCGTCTGACTCTGAGCTGGTGAGGCAAAAGAACATTGTGGAAGAAACTCTGAAGCAAAAGAAGGTGGTGGAAGAGGAGATTCACATCATTAAGATCAACTTTGAGAAAGCATCAAAAGACAAGTCAAACTTGGAGGCAGAGTTAAAGAAGCTGAAGGGAATCGCAGATGAGACGCAGAAGAGCAAACTCAAAGCTGAACAAGAGGCAGAGAAACTCAGAAAGCTTGCTGCTGAGGAGGAGAAGAAGCGGAAAGAATCTGAGGAGAAGGTGAAGAGGATCACCGCAGCAGAGGAAGAGGCCGCCCGACAATGCAAAGCTGCTAAGGAGGAGGTGGAACGCCTGAAAAAGAAAGCTGAAGAAGCCAACAAAGAGAAGGACAAGGCCGCAAAAGAGGTAGAGAAGCAGGTGATTGTGGCCAAAGAGGCAGCACAGAAATGCAGCGCTGCAGAGAAGAAAGCCCAGGATGTCCTCAGCAAGAACAAAGAAGACGGTCTCGCTCAGGAAAAAATGAAAGGGGAGTTTGACAACGCAAAGAAGCTTGCACAAGCCGCTGAAAAAGCCAAAGAGAAAGCAGAGAAGGAGGCTGCCCTGCTCCGCCAAAAAGCAGAGGAGGCTGAGAAACAGAAGAAAGCTGCAGAGGATGAAGCTGCTAAACAGGCCAAAGCTCAAAAAGACGCAGAGAAACTGAGGAAAGAAGCAGAAGCAGAGGCCGCCAAGCGAGCAGCAGCTGAAGCAGCAGCTCTTAAGGCGAAGCAGCAGGCTGACGCAGAGATGGCCAAGCACAAAAAAGAAGCAGAACAAGCACTGAAGCAGAAGTCTCAGGTTGAGAAGGAACTGACAGTGATTAAACTGAAGCTGGATGAGACTGATAAGCAGAAAGCTGTGTTGGACGAGGAGCTCCAGAGAGTTAAAGGTGAAGTTAATGATGCTGTCAAGCAGAAGGCGCAGGTGGAGGATGAGCTGTTGAAGGTGAAGAAGCAGATGGATGAGCTCCTGAAGCTTAAGCTGAAGATTGAGGAGGAAAACCGACGCCTCATGAAGAAAGACAAAGATAGTACACAGAAGTTACTCGCAGAGGAAGCAGAGAAAATGAAGAGCCTGGCCGAGGACGCCGCTAGACTTAGTGTGGAAGCTGAGGAGGCAGCGAGACAGAGACAGATCGCTGAGTCTGACTTGGCTGAGCAGAGAGCACTTGCAGAGAAAATGCTCAAGGAGAAAATGCAGGCAATCCAGGAGGCTACAAAACTGAAAGCTGAGGCAGAGGAGCTCCAGAAACAGAAGAAACAGGCACAAGAAAAGGCCAAAAAACTGCTGGAGGACAAACAGCAGATCCAGCAGCGCCTTGATAAGGAGACAGAGGGTTTCCAAAAGTCGCTAGAGGCCGAGCGCAAGAGGCAAATGGAGGTTTCAGCAGAGGCTGAAACACTGAAAGTGAAGGTGAAAGAGCTCAGTGACGCTCAGGCTAAGGCTGAACAGGAGGCCAAGAAGTTCAAGAGCCAAGCTGATGAAGCAAAAGCACGTCTACAACAGACAGAGAAACAGACTACAGAGACGGTTGTGCAAAAGTTGGAGACACAGAGGCTCCAGAGCACCAGAGAGGCAGATGATTTAAAGAAAGCCATTGCTGACCTTGAAAAAGAGAAGGCGAAGTTGAAAAAGGAGGCGGAGGAGCTTCAGAAAAAATCGAAAGAGGTATTTTGACATGAATTAACACTGACAGTCATTTTACACCATTAACAAAATCCTGTACAACACACTAACAGTCAGCACATGTAACACATCATGTAAATTGCAGACTTTAAGTAACTTTGAGCAATTTATATGAATTCCAAATGCAGTTAACATTTTCACTGCAAAATCATCCTATAACGTTTTAAGACATATCTGCTTTCTTGAGGAAAGACAAGAAAAGATCAACATTTCTCTCATGTCTGTACACGAAGTATAACTACTGCAAGAGAGGGTTTGGTTCTTATTAAGACCAGAAACTGGGGAAATCTGCTTGCCTGGCTCTGCCCAATACAGTCTTTGAAGAAATTAAACAACCAGTTTCAACTGGTCTTGTTTGAGGTACTTGTCAGTAGTAAGTGTATCAGCCACAGGAGACGCCGGTCAGCTTAGCCTTTTGAGGAACTGGCCGGAGAACCTGAATAGAAGCTAGGCAGAGGGGTCAGCTCTACCACGTAAATTAGCTTATTATACGAAAGTCCAACCCTAACAAGAATTGAAAGGTTTGCTATATTTAAAGTTTTTTCAGCACTTAGCTTTGCTGTCAAAAAAACTATTTGAGTATCATTTTTGCCTTGATCCTTGCCTGCAGCACTCTGATCGGCTATTTAGGTCTGCAATGAATAAGTCCACTTGAGTTTTGCCCAGTACACTGATATATTGCAAATTTTTAGATAAGTGTATCTCAGTTTTATATAATTTTAAGCTAGCATAGTTGATAGGGTTCGCACATTGTGTGGACCATGGGTTGTCTCATAATGTGGGTATCCCCTGATTCAGAGAGGTCCTGGGATAATGTTACAAAGTCCCGCTTGTGACATCAAGTAGCTCTCTCAGTTCATGGGCATGGGCTTACAGTTTACACACCTGCACCCCCAGGTAACTAAGGATCTCTCCTGCTCTCCAGTTAGCACAGACGTCTCTTCCCTCTCTCCTTTAGTCTGTTGAGTCTTCCTCAAGGCCTGCAGACCTGAAAAGCTGATCAGTGCGCTGCAAGCGGAGAAACAGTTTTGTGTTGAGTCTGAAAATAGTGCTATAACAAATCACAGGGTAAAATGACCCCGACTGTAGCGGTTGATTGCCTAACTTCAGTGCAGGTTCTCCACCTGGTATCTCAACAAAGGGGACACCCTCCATCCCCTGTGGGTAATACATCAACTATTGACAAGTATCTCATACAATTCAGAAACACAATCCATCTCCTTAAAGAGTGAGCACCAGAGGTGGAGGTATTTGTATTTTGTGAGTTTTGAACAGGACCAGGCTAGCTGTTTTCATCTGTTGTTGGTCTTTAAGTTTTACCAACTTCAAGCTGTCAGTTCACTAAGTGTACAGATATGAGAGTGGGCTCTATCTTCTTATTTCTACCTAAGCAGGAAATATATTCCCCACAACTTGTTGAGCTGTCGTTTCAGATAGTCCTTTGATTTACACGCAGTGATTGAGTGATATTTTGTTCATGTGTCACTGATTTTTCTTCTTTGTCCCAAATAGATGGCAAACGCTCAACAAGAACAAATAGAGCAGCAGAAGGTCATTCTTCAGCAGTCCTTCCTGTCAGAGAAAGAGCTGTTGTTGAAGAGAGAAAAGGAAGTTGAAGACGAGAAAAAGAAGCTTCAGAAACAGTTTGATGATGAAGTCAACAAAGCCAAAGCTCTAAAAGACGAACAAGAACGTCAGCGGAAGCTAATGGAAGAGGAGAAGAAGAAACTTCAAGCCATTATGGATGAAGCTGTCCAGAAACAAAAGGGTGCTGAGGCAGAGATGAACAACAAGCAGAAAGAAATGGAAATGCTTGAAAAGAAAAGGCTTGAGCAAGAAAAACTTCTGGCAGAGGAAAACAAAAAGCTCAGAGAGAAACTGAAGAGTCTTGAGGTCACCTCCAAACAGGCTGCGTCCAAAACGAAGGAGATTCAAGTCCAGACTGATGAGGTTCCTGAGGAGCAGATAGTTGCAATGACAATGGTGGGAACTACGAAGAAAGTTTTCAACGGATCTGTGGATGTGGATGGAGCAAAGAAAGATGGAGAATCACCTTTTGCATTTGAGGGTATACGAGAGAAAGTCCCCGCTGAAAGGCTTCTTGACGTCGGTGTCCTGACCAAAAAGGAGTTCGACAAACTGAAAAAGGGGAAAGCATCTGTTCAAGAACTTGGAAAGACAGATAAAGTGAAGTCATGTCTTAAGGGTCAGAACAGCATTGGAGGTGTCTTGACTCCATCCAAAGAGAAAATGAGTGTCTATCAGGCCATGAAAGAGAAAAAGATCTCTCCTAATACTGCCACAATGCTTCTGGAAGCTCAAGCTGCTTCTGGTTTCATCGTAGATCCAGTGAAAAATAAACTCCTCTCTGTAGATGATGCTGTTAAAGAGGAGTTAATTGGCCCTGAGCTCCATGATAAGATACTCTCTGCAGAGCGAGCAGCCACAGGCTTCAAAGATCCCTACACTGGAGCTAGAATCTCTCTCTTTGAGGCCATGAAGAAAGGACTTATCGAGAAGGATCAGGCTACAAAATACCTGGATGTGCAGCTCGCAACTGGTGGTATCATCGATCCCATCAATAGTCACAGAGTGCCACTGCAGACAGCCTATAAGCAGGGTCAGTTTGATGCAGACATGAACAAGAAACTTAGTGACCCCAGTGATGATTGCAAGCTATTCATTGACCCCAGCACTCAGGAGCAACTCACTTACAAACAGCTGCTGGAGAAATGCACCAAAGATGCAGAGACAGGAATGCTGGTATTACCAGTAACAGAGCAAGCTGCAGAAAGTGAGAGGACATTCACAGACCAGGAAACTAAAGAGATGTTGAGTATGTCAAACGTTAGCATGCCTTTTGGAAGGTTCAAAGGCAAAACTGTCACCATTTGGGAAGTCATAAACTCTGAATATTTCACTGAAGAGCAAAGAAGAGAGTTGATTCGCCAGTACAAGACCGGCAAGATCACTGTCGAGAAGATTATTAAAATCGTCATCACTGTTGTTGAAGACAAGGAGAAGGATAGTGGAAACGTGTTTAATGGTTTAAGGGCTCCAGTCTCTGCAAGTGAATTGTTGGAGTCAAAGATTATCAACAAAGACTTGTTCAATAAATTGAGTAATGGCAAGATAACAGTCAAAGAGGTCTCTGAGATGGAGCCTGTGAAGAAGGCCCTGCATGGAACACCGAGCATTGCTGGTTTGTTGAATGAACCAACCAAGGAGAAAATGCCTTTCTATCAAGCGATGAAACAAGAGTTACTGTCACCAGAAACCGTGGCAAACCTTCTTGAAGCTCAAGCAGCAACTGGGTTTGTGATCGACCCAGTCAAGAATGAGAGAATGCCTGTTGATGAAGCTGTTAAGTCTGGTCTTGTGGGTCCAGAACTGCATGAAAGACTCCTATCAGCAGAGAGAGCTGTGAGCGGCTACAAAGATCCGTATACAGGAAAGTCTGTGTCTCTGTTTGAAGCCATGAGCAAAGGCCTCATCAAGAAAGACCAAGGTGTCCGTCTGCTTGAGGCACAACTCTCAACAGGTGGCATTGTTGACCCTGTGAAAAGCTATCGCATCCCTCATGAGATTGCCTGCAAGCGTGGATACTTTGATGAAGAAATGAGCAAGACCCTGAAGAAAAACACAGAGGATACAAAAGTCTACTATGATCCTAACTCACAAGAGGATTCAACCTATGCTCAGCTCATGAATAAATGTATCACAGACAAAGAAACTGGACTCCCATTGCTCTCTCTATCAAAGAAGGCTGCAAAGCCAAAAGAAGACAAACAGATCACGGAGGCCAAGACAAAAGAGGCTCTGAACCAGGCAACAATGGAGCTTGACTATGGTCCTTTCAGAGGAAGAAAAATCACAATCTGGGAGCTCATACATTCTGAATACATCACTGAGGAGCAGAGAATAGAGCTGATTCGCAAGTACAGAATGGGACAGGTGACAATTGAAAGGTTGATCAAGATTGTGGTAACAATGGTTGAGGAAAAAGAGGACACAGCAAATGATGATGCTTGTTTTGAAGGCCTTAGGGCACCAGTCACTGCACGTTCACTGCTTGATTCCAATATCATCGATAAGGCAACATTCGACCAACTTGAAGAGGGTAAAAAGACACCCAAGGAGGTTAGCGAAACAGACAAGGTCAAGAAGTACTTGCGGGGCACAAACAGCATTGATGGTATCACAATGGGAGATTCCAATGAGAAGCTAAGCATATATCAGGCAATGAAGAAGAACATTTTGCAACAAAACACTGGGCTGAAACTACTAGAGGCCCAAGCTGGAACTGGTTTCATAACTGATCCAGTCAAAAATCTGAAATTCTCTGTGGATGATGCTGTGAAGGATGGAGTTGTTGGCCCAGAGCTCCATGAGAAACTCCTCTCAGCTGAAAAAGCAGTGACAGGATACAAAGATCCTTATACAGGCAATAAGATTTCTCTATTCCAAGCCATGAAAAAAGAGCTTATTCTAAGAGAGCATGCTATTCCTCTCCTTGAGGCTCAGTTTGCTACAGGGGGGATCATTGACCCACTCAGCAGCCATCGTATTCCCAATGAGGTGGCCGTTAAGCGTGGCTATTTGAGTAAACAAATGTCCAAGTCCTTCGCTGAACCCTCAGGTGACGTCAAAGGCTTTACCAATCCCACCACCAATGAAAATGTCACTTACAAGCAGTTGGTGGAGAAATGCATCAAGGATCCCATCTCAGGTCTGTGCTACCTACCTTTAACAAAGGTTGAAGCCCCTGCTCCTGCTGAGCAATCTTATCAATACACAGAGGAGCAAGCCCAAACAGATCTGGCCAACACTCAAATTGACATCCCTCATAAGGGTGTTGCCGGAAAGAGTATGACCATTTGGGAAGTCATGAACTCAAATATGCTTCCAGAAGAGGAGAGGCGCCGCCTCATGGAGCAGTATCGCTTGGGGCAAATTACTAAGGACAGAATGCTTATCATCATCATTGAAATCATTGAACAAAGAGAGACCCTCAAATCCGAGCAAGGCATGTCCTGTGATGTGATCAGAAGAAGAGTAACAATCGATGAGCTGTACAGTGCTCGAATCATTGACTTGAACACGTACAACCTCTTGAAACAAGAAAAGATCACTATTCGTGAGGTAATGGAAATGCCATCAGTCAAACAGTACCTCTTTGGCACTGGTTGCATTGCTGGAATCATGTCAGACAGTCCCCCAAAGATCAGCATTTACCAGGCTATGAAGAGCGGAAAGATTAAGCCTGAGGTTGCTTTGAATCTACTTGAGGCTCAGGCAGCAACAGGGTTCATGATCGACCCGGTGAAAGATGAACTTCTGACTGTTGATGAAGCTGTGCGCAAGGGGCTTGTTGGCCCTGAACTTCATGACAAACTGCTCTCAGCTGAAAGGGCAGTTACAGGTTACAAAGATCCATACAGCGGAAAAGTGATTTCTCTCTTCCAGGCCATGAAAAAAGACCTTGTTCCTGAGGATTATGCATTGGCACTTTTGGAGGCCCAGTATGCCACTGGTGGATTGATGGATCCTGATTACAACTTCCGCCTCCCCATAGATGTTGCTCTGCAACGTGGATACATCAACAAGGAGACCCTTGAAAGAATATCTGAACCTGCTGCAGATGTCCTAGGTTACACTGAGCCAACAACAGAAGAAAAACAGTCCTATGCTCAGCTACTGAAAAGATGCAGAGTTGATAAAGAAAGTGGGCTGCGACTGCTGTCGCTGGCAGACAGAAGACTCCTCTTTAAGGGTCTCAGAAAGCAGATCACTGTTGAAGAGCTCCTTCGATCTCAGATTATTGACCAAAAGACATACAATGAACTCACTGAAGGTACCATCACAGTGGAGGAGGTAAGCAGAAACCTGAAGAAGTTCCTCGAGGGCGCCAGCTGTATTGCTGGTGTGTATGTAGAGTCCAGCAAAGACCGTCTGTCTATTTACCAAGCAATGAAGAAGAACATGATAAGACCAGGGACTGCCTTTGAGCTTCTTGAGGCCCAAGCTGCAACAGGGTACGTGATTGATCCTATTAAAAACCTGAAACTTAATGTTGCTGAAGCTGTCAAGATGAATGTTGTTGGCCCTGAGTTTAAGGATAAACTCCTCTCAGCTGAACGAGCAGTCACAGGCTACAAGGACCCTTACTCTGGTAAGGTCATTTCACTGTTCCAGGCCATGAAAAAGGGCCTCATTCTCAAAGACCATGGCATTCGTCTTTTGGAGGCTCAGATTGCAACAGGTGGAATCGTCGATCCACAGGAGAGCCATCGCTTGCCAGTTGAAACAGCATATGAACGTGGCCTCTTTGATCACGAAATGAATGAAATCCTCACTGACCCATCGGATGACACAAAGGGCTTCTTTGACCCCAACACTGAGGAAAATCTCACCTACTTGCAGCTGATGGAGAGATGCATGACAGACCCCGAAACAGGCCTCGCTCTTCTGCTGCTGAAAGAAAAGAAGCGTGAGAGGAAGACGTCTTCCAAGTCCTCTGTTCGCAAACGTAGAGTCGTGATTGTAGATCCAGAGACGGGCAAAGAGATGTCTGTGTATGAGGCGTACCAGAAAGGGCTTATAGACCACCAGACCTACCTTGAGCTTGCAGAGCAGGAGTGTGAATGGGAAGAAATTACCATCACCTCATCTGATGGAGTTGTGAAATCCATGATCATTGACAGAAGGTCTGGTCGGCAATATGACATCGATGACGCAATCTCCAAAGGCCTTATCGATAAATCAGCTCTGGATCAGTACCGTGCAGGAACCCTGTCCATCACAGAGTTTGCAGACATGCTGTCTGGAAACGTGGGCGGTGTCAGATCACGTTCATCCTCCTTTGGCTCCTCTTCCTCTTACAACACAAGCTCATTACCATCTATTAAAGCACCAGCAACTATATGGAACGATCCGACAGAGGAAACTGGACCTGTGGCTGGCATCTTGGACACAGAAACACTGGAGAAGGTGTCCATCACAGAGGCCATTCACAGAAACCTTGTGGACAACATCACAGGTCAAAGGTTGCTTGAAGCTCAGGCCTGCACAGGAGGTATTATCGACCCAAACACTGGAGAGAAATTCCCTGTTACAGATGCCATGAATAAAGGGCTTGTGGATAAAATCATGGTGGATCGCATCAGTCTTGCCCAGAAAGCTTGCAATGGATTTGAGGATCCAAGAACCAAAACCAAAATGTCAGCAGCTCAAGCTTTGAAGAAAGGCTGGCTGTACTATGAGGCTGGGCAGAGATTCCTCGAGGTCCAGTATCTCACTGGTGGATTGATTGAACCAGATGCAACCAACAGAGTCTCCATTGATGAGGCTGTGAAGAAGGGCACTTTAGATGCACGCACTGCACAGAAGTTACGGGATGTAAGTGCATACTCCAAATACCTCACATGCCCTAAAACCAAGCTTAAGATCTCCTACAAGGATGCTATGGACAGAAGCATGGTAGAGGAGGGGACTGGTCTGCGACTACTTGAAGCATCATCTCAATCCAGCAAAGGCCTCTACAGTCCTTACAGCGTGAGCGGGTCAGGCTCTGCTACTGGGTCACGGTCCGGCTCAAGAACTGGTTCAAGGTCAGGCTCCAGAAGAGGCAGCTTTGATGCCACAGGATCCAGTTTCACAACAACCTTCTCTTCCACCTCCTACGGTTCACCAAGCTACAGCCGCCGATACTGATGAGTCAGAAAGGAATGATTTTAAAGGAAGGATACACTACAAAACCAGTGTTCACCAGATGCCTAATTCTCAGTGGAATAAGGGCTACCTTTATTCTGCTCTGCATGTGGTTGCTACAGATCTTTTAATATTTAATTTTCTACAAGCTGAATAATTTTGTTCATAGTATATTTCATATTTACTTTTACTTATTTTTATGCTATCTCATCAGAGCTTCTAATTACTGTACTGTACCCAGCTTACGCAATAGCTGCTTATTATTTCAAATGTCTTCCAAAAGGTGCGTTCTCAATATTTTTGGTTTTAAGTCAATCATAAGCATTTATCGTTCCACAAACAAGAGTTTATTTAAAATATTGTGTGTATAACACAATAACCAAAAGTCTTCATCACCAATAGCCTGATTGTCAAGAGGAACCAAATTTTTGTTGTACAAACAAAAATCTTTGTACATGTGTATATTTTTGAATATGAAAAAGAAAGTTAGCTTAAGAGAAATTACAACTCTGCAGAGCAGAATAAGGAGTCTTCTGAAGATGAATAAACACCTAGAGTGTGAGCTTTAATGATGCCAAGCTTCAAGATCTTTTCTCTCCTGGGCTACACTGCCAATATCTACTCCATTCCCAATCCTCATGAAACCTGGAATTACTGCAACACACTAATCAAGTGAAACGAAGCTCAAGGAGCAAGATCCCTCAACTTTAAGCATAACCCAACATATGATGACTATACAAACCACCTGACAGTTCTGGACTTAACACATCAAACCTCAAGACCAACATACACAAGACCCTGCTTTTCTTCTCACTTTGACAGGTATGTAAAAAGTTGATTTGCATGTAATTGCCTCACAATGTATTGAAGTTCCTTGTGGTTTGTGTCTATATACGACAGAGGGTGAAGCCCACATTAAAAATGAAAAAGTGAGATTTCACAGAATATGTCATAATGCCAGAGGATCTGAGAGGCGCTGATAGAGATATTGAGACTTTTAGACGTAAACAAAAAACGTATTTATTCAGTCTGGCTTTTATGTAGGGTTTAACAATTTTATAACCTACCTTTTACTATAATATTGATTTAAATGTCGCTTTATTATTTTAGTTATTTTAACTGTTATCTTATTCTATTTTTATGTATTTATTCGTTCATTCATTTACTTCATCTAATCAGTTTTATTGATATTTTTAGCCTTAGTATATATTTTTCAACTCTTATCCTTATCCTTTTAAAATCTATTTATTTAAACTATTTTTATTCTTTATTTTGATGCTTTAACTTATTTTAATTACACATTTTATTTTTGGTGTGCATTGGTCTCTATTTTATTTGATGTTATTCTTATTATTTTTAATTCTTATTAATATTATTTTTTATTATTATTATTATCTTCCCCTAATATATCTTGCCATTGTTTTATTTCTGCTTCTTTCTTGTTTTTCAATCACTGTAAAGCACTTTGGGTTGCATTTGATTTGTATGAAAGGTGCTATATAAATAAAGCTTGATTGATAACATTACAAGAAAAAAGTTGTTAAGAAAGTCTCAAATTAACAATATTTGTAAATTTTCAAGAAAATGGTCCTAAATTTCAAGGAATCAAATAGTATATTTATGAGGGGAAAAAAGTAGTTAATCTACGAGACTAAAGCCAAAAATGATCAAGATTAAATGCACACATTTCTGAGTATGCAATGAGAAAAAAGCTATAATTTAATCAGAAAGATGTCATACATCACTGGCCAATTAACTGTTATGTACCATAACATAGGGGAAATGAGAAGGGCAGGCAGCTGTTCTGCTCAATAGCTGAGGACAAACAGCAGTTCAATCAGGAGAGACAGGTTAATTAATTAAAGAATTCCCCCTAATGCTAATATTCTTGTTCAATGTTGTCTGTTTCAGATTTCGTCTACACAGGTCTTCTCCATCACTTTCTTCAGATGTCTTCCAACGGCCTGTGGCATCAATTTGACTTCAAACACTGTAATCAATAGTTTTATGCAACAGTAGAGTAACACACGACTCATGCTGTGTTCTGTCTGATTGTTTTAATAGCAATCCATTTTAAACCTGTATCTAATCTTGAACTCATTTAAAGGCCTAAACCTTGCTTTGTAAGTGCCTGCAAACTACTCTTGAACACCTAAAGGGGATGTTGAGTACATTAAGGGGGTACAGTGGCGACACTGTAAATAGACTGATGCATGAGCAATGCTAATCATAATGAATACTGTGTTTTCAGGTAAGCCTTTTTACAGTCCAGCTACTGTATGTCACAATCTAACTTTAACATAATAACAGTTCATTGATAACATTTCAGTGTCAACGATGTGTTAGTCACACAGGGCTAAAATGAATGGTCTGAATGTTTAATAGTTAAGGTTTTCATTATTTGAATATCATTTTCCCTTCACAGACAAGTAATGTATGTAATGTACATTAATAATGATATAAAGCACTAATGCTAAAAGCCATTACTTAACATTTCTTTGAGAGAGATCTTTAAGCTTTGCCACCAGACCCAGTATTTGTATTTTTCACCACATATACTTGTTTTTATTTTAAGTGTACTTTGTAAAGCAACACTTGCAATCTATATCACTTTATTTTCATACTCTATATTCTTGCTTTGCATGATTTACTAACATTTAAAAAGGTGCAAAATGAAATATTGTATCCATTAAAGCATTTGTTTTACTATTACGTTTCAAGAGGTTTGAAGGATGTATTTTAATGAGGGTTATCAAGCCTTGGTTAAAATGGTGTATTTATAATAAAATGGTAAAAAGGAATTTTATTGCAACACCTTATGCTATGTAAATAAACATGGAAATGAAATACCCCTGTGTGTGTTAACTTCTTGATTAAATCATGTTGGCTTTTAATGTGATAAAGCTAGATGTTATATTAGATGGCTTTACAGATTGCCCCCCCTGGTGCCCTCATGTCCAAAACTGCTCTAAAGTGCCCTCTTGGATTAGACAAAACATTAAAATTGCATTCTCTTTAAGCACTTTAATTGAAAATTGCATGAAAAAATGCCCTCTGGATGCCCCTAAAATGTACAAAACATAAAAACTTAGACTAACGACCCCACTCCTGGACACACCCACGACTGTTTGTGGCTTATATCTTCAAGCTCTTCCCCAGTCTGGTCAGAACTGAAGAAGCCTATCGGAGGAGAGGTGAAACATCTTCAAGAATTTCTACCAGTCCAGTCGCCTTACGGATCAAGCTTTGGATAAAAACGTCCCCTTTGATGCCCCTCAAATGAATCAGACGTTAAAAAAAAAAGCCCTTGTGGTGCACTTCTGTTGAACTTAATGTGGAAAAGTTCTCCTGGATGCCTTACAGTCAATAAATGTTTAAATGTAAATGTTCAAGTTGAAAAGTACCCTCTGGGTTCCTCTTCGTAGGGTAGAATAGAATGCACAAAGATGCCCCTACATTGAATTCAATGTAAGAAAAGAAAAAAAAGCCCTCTGGTTGCCGTTATAGTTAATGCCCTTGTTAATTATCTAATATAATCAGAATATAGAAATATATCAATAGTGTTGTTTTCCTTTTGTGCAGCTATACAGAGTTGCCAAATCTCACGCACCAGGCATGTGACACACGCTCTCACCCTGCCCAGACAAATCTCACGCCAACACACTACACCATAAAAACACTGTGTATGCAATGTATATCTCTGTGTTGACTGGTCAACTGCTCAAATATAGGATTTTGGTCTGCCCTACTTTGACTCTGATTTGCTTCTGACAGAGACGGTGAACGAGAGAGACGATTAAAAATGAACACAATGGTCAGTCGGTGGCTTGATTGATACACAAAGTCAACTCGTGCTGCCTGAGTACACCACTGCCCATAAAATCCTATAAATGTGATCAAGTGCGCTTGATTAAGTCAGGGGTTCCCAAACTTTTCAGCCCGCGACCCCCAAAATATAGGTGCCAAAGACTCGGGAACCCCACTGTCCCTCAAGGTGATTTAATGTGGCTTTATTTAGCTGGTCTGCAGAAAATTAGCCTACCTATATGAGAATTTGGCTTCGTTTCCTGTGCTGTTATGAATTAACCTGCTGCTACTGATGCTTTTGATAATCAACTGTTCACTAACCCTAAACTTAGGAGTCATGTGGCAAAAAGAAAGGCAGAAAACTCATTACATTTTCTATTTTCAAGGTTTTATTTCATGGTTAGCTACTATTTTTGTTGATATTTTTTACTATAATGTGTAAAATGTACTATTTTTAGATAACTTACAAAAAAAAAAAACATTCTGGAAGACATCTCACGACTCCCCATTTGTGCCTCATGACCCCCCAGCAGGTCTCGACCCACACTTTGAGACCCCTTGGATTAAGTGAAAGTACATGTGATTATATATCCATGTCATAAAAATGTCACTCCAGCCAGACACCCAAAGTTGGCAACCCTGAGCTATATCTAATTTACAAAGATGGTTTATGCTTTATGTTGTACAAAGGAGAATTTCGAATAAAATCTGCCTGATCCCAGTCTAGCTAAGAGCCCCAAAGTGTCTACAGCTGCTTCAGTCCATTAGCTGTGATTCTGTAACACACTGACTATTGGAACAAAACTTTCCCACAAGAAAAAAAGGGTCTGACTAATCTGCATGGTAACAGAATGTACAGATTTAAGTTCTTGATTGGTCTGTAGTCAATGGGTCAATTCTGCCAAAAAAAATCAAAATATAAGTTTGCCTTGTGAATTCAGACCATTCACTCTCAGACTGATGCCAATGAAGATTTTCATTTTGTCATAATGTCCACTAGGGGGCGCAGGCACATTCAGAGTTCCTACAAGCCCTCTACTTGTCACACCGGAGAGGTAACAGTAAATACAAACACAGCTGTAGAAACCATAATCACTGTCCGCATTAGATACAAGCACAAAACACTAATAAATAACAACTAGAAACATCTACAGTTGTAGTTTGTGTGATTTTAATTCAGTTTCCCTTTTGAACCCTTGGTTTAAAGAGGTCCAGGCCACAAGTTTTATTATCACTGGATTAAAGTTACAATTTGAAGGTACTATTTGCAATTGCTGTTGAGAACATTTGGCATTGTTGTAGTAGTTCTTTGAATTGATTAAACTATTTTAATACCTCAAATTATTAAAAAAAAAATAGTTTCAAAGCAGATGAGCTCATCACAGCCCCCCTGTGCTGGCTTCGTTGTTGGTCACTGATATTTGTCACCAGAGTGTCGGAACTTCGGGAAGAAATTCCAGGAGTAGGTGAACAGTGCAACACCGCTCCCTTCATTTCTCTCCATGCTGGTGGGATTTTCATCAGACACATCCATGGTGACATCAGCAACTTTCAGGAGTTCACAAAGTGCAGCGACCAAAAGGTGAGGAGTGTCATGTTCCCTTCCCTGTCATGTTTTGTGTCTCTTCCCAGTATCCCTCTACATTGTTCGTCCGTTTTAATCCCCCAATGATGTGTGCTTATTACTGTCCCCACGATCAACACCTTCAGTCTAGAACAGGGGTTCCCAAACTTTTCAGCCCATGACCCCTAAAATATAGGTTCTAAAGACTTGCGCTCCCAATGTCCCTCGAAGTGATTAAATGTTGCTTCATCCTTCATTTAGCTGGATTGCAGAAAATTAGCCTACCTTCATGCACATGTGGCTGTGTTTCCTGTGCTGTTATGAACTAGCCTGCTGCTAATGATGCTTTTGTTAATTAACTGTTCACTAACCCTAACTCTAACCCTACACTGGAAAAAAATGCCCCTCGAAAAACAAGATAAAAAACTTAGTCTAAGTATTAAATCAAGATTATCCGTCTTCTACAAATAAGATCTCAGCTTGAAAAATGTATGAAATGTAAAATAAACCTTGTTTCTTCTGAATTACAACTCAAAACAAGATCATTTAAAGATTGTATGACTTAACAAGATATTTAAGAGGTCTTAAAAAAAGTCCCTCTATATTGCTTAAATGTTACTTATTAAGTAATTCTATTTATTTATTTATTTATTTTGATTTATTTATTAATTCAACCACCCTGCATTGATATCTTGTCTTACCCTTTTTGTCTTGTCTTTGTTTTCTTTGTGCAACAACATTTACCTCTTGTGTTGTTATATTAATTGTGTGTGCACTTTAAAGGAGCTGCTCTCCCAAATCTCATTTGTACTATGTACAATGACAATAAAGACTTTAAATTCAATTCAATTCCAATGTATCTTAAATAAAGTGGGATAAGACATTTTGACCAAAAATTAGACAATTTCACTTGGTAAGATTTTGAGTTTTTGCAGTGGAACCTGAAGAGTCATCTGGCAACAAAGAAAGGCAGAACACTAATGAAAAAAAAATTTAATTGTAAGATTGTTAATTACTATTTTTGTCAATATTTTTACAATAAAGCGTGAAATATGCAATTTTAGATTACTTAAATATTAGAATACAATTCTAAAAAGACATCTCACGACCCCCCATTAGTGTCTCGAGACCCCCCCCAGGGGGTCCCAACCCCCACCTTGGGAAATCCCCTTCTAAAAGACCAAAAGAGACAGATGAGCAGACAACACATGTAAAAGCATAGGAACAGAAGGAAGAGCTTTCCACCCTTTCGAAGACTGTGGTTTTATTTATTTTATGGCTTCCATCTCTATATCATAAAAACACTTATGAGCTAATGCCAATGTTATGCTAATATGTGCACTTCACAAAACTAACAGGCTGTTATCAGTCAGGTACAATGTCATGATGGCCATTGTCCTTGTTTAGCTCAAGCATGCTAAAATTGAGAAATTAGCACTGAACATAAAGCACAGAATCAGAATCAGTTTTATTGGCCAGGTATGCTTGAACACACAAGGAATTTGACTTTGGTAAACTGTGCTCTCTTTGCACAAAGGCGTAAGAATAAGGCATACAAATAAAAATAATAATAACATCAACTATAAACACAAAAAGAATAACAAATAGGCATGACTAATATGTACAGGCTAAAAAATAATATGATAATAATGCAGTGGTGAGTAGTGCAGAGGTAGTTTTACATTAAAAGAGTACAGTAGGTGATAGTTAAATAATAAAAAATATACATTGTATATTTATATGTTTATTTACAAAGAGTATTGATCCTAGTTTATTCCACAGCGACAGGTATGACACTATTATGGTGTGACTAATAAGAATTTGATTTCTCATTTTATTTTTTAGAAGTAATTTGCCAGAAAGTCTGAACTAAATATTCAATTGCACATTATGAAAAGCCTGAGGATAGAATCATTTTTTAAAGCTAGTCCTGAGGGAAATTTTTTTCAAAGTTACACACACAAATCACCATAACAGTTGATGATGAAATTCCCTTAAAAAAATACAATGTTCCAATGTTACAATGTCATTTAGCAGACACTTTTATCCAAAGCGACGTACATACGAGAACAAGAACAACACAAGCAAAGATCTAGACAAGAGGAAACAAGATCAGTAAGAGTAACAAAGTGCTTCAAGTCAATTTGGGTGCAGGTACTGCCAAGCAGTGTAAAGGCAATACAAAAAAGTAAGTAAGGATTTTTTTTTTTTTTTTTTTTCCCGAAATAAGGAACATCTACAATGAAGCAACCAACCAATTTAAGACCTTCCATTATCTTCATCAACAATTAACATCACCACAATAATGACCAAAGTACCAAGTGCTGGGTCACTCAAGACCTGAACACAGATTCCCAGAGTAGAGCAGGACAGTGCAAGTCAATCGTAGCTGGAGGACATGATCTGCCACTGGGGACAACAGTGGAGAACAGTCTAGCTAAGTGCATAGTGCTTCCTAAAGAGCTGGGTCTTTAGCTGTCTTTTGAAAGTAGAGAGGGACTCTACAGATCGAATGAAGTTGGCCAATTCATTCCACCATTTAGGGGCAACAGAAGAGAAGAGTCCAGCTAGTGATTTTGAGGCCTTATGTGCTGGAAGCACTAGGCGCTTTTCAGAGGCTGAGCGTAGCGGGCGAGAAGGGCAGTAGACCTGGATGAGGGGTTCCAGGTAAACTGGAGCGGTTTTGGTTACTGCTTTTTAAGTCATGATTAGAGTTTTGTATCTGATGCGAGCTGCAACTGGAAGCCAGTGTAGTGAGATGAGCAGGGGAGTGACATGAGCTGTCTTAGGCTGGTTGAAGACCAGACGTGCTGCTGCGTTCTGGATCATTTGCAGAGGTTTAACTGTGAATGCTGGGAGGCCTGCCAGTAGAGAGTTGCAGTAGTCAATGCGTGACATTACAAGAGCCTGAACCAGAAGCTGTGTTGCGTGTTCTGTCAGGTAGGGTCTAATCCTCTTGATGTTATAGAGGGAAAAACGCCAGGACCGAGCAATCGAGGCAACATGAACCTTGAAGGTTAGCTGGTCATCGATCATGACACCCAAATTTCGGGCAGACTTAGTGGGCATGAGGTTTTTGAGATCCAAACTGGATATTGATCTGTGGGTCCATAGTGGGACTGGCTGGAATGATAATAAGCTCAGTCTTGGACAGGTTGAGCTGTAGGTGGTGTTCCCTCATCCATTTAGAAATGTCAGCAAGGCAGGATGAGATCCGAGCTGAGACAGTTGTGTCATCAGGTGGGAATATCAACTTCATCAGGTGGGAATATCAACTTCAAGGAGGCGTTAGACAAACAAAAACTATCAAAACAAAACAAAAACCAAAGCAGAAGATTACCATAACCATGAAGAAATGTAATCTGGAAAGTATGAATATCTTTAAATTTAGTTTGTGTGTTTTGAGTAATGCAGACATCTAAATAAAAGCTATTGCACACTGGTGCTTTACGTTATTTCAGAAAAGCAGCAGTTTAAACATCTTTCCACTCATCTCTATAAAATGTGAGGTATTAACTTTCATTCTTATGTTAGAGAGTAGAAGTGAAAATAAAATACTTTCAACCTTTTTTGTGTCCAAACTTTCACTCTTAGCTGTGTGATAAAATAAGATACAGACTCAGGTCAGAGTAGACACAGCTGCCTTTGATCCAGATTCATACTTTTGAAGTTTGGGTAAAATACAGTTTGCATGTGGGCGGCAGAATTCTTCCATATCGCTCACACATTTTTTGAGAAAGTGTCTCTACTCTCAAGATGAAAAGGTTGAAGAAAAAACAAAGGCTAACTCTCAGAGGACAAAGAAAACATCTCATATCAATCAGCACAAACTTCACTTAACATGCAGAGAGTCGTGTTTGTACGACTGTAGATCTGCAGAAAGAGCTCCCGAGTTCAGCATTGATAACATCACACAGCACTGTAGGTTCCTCTTTGTTGAAAGAATCAGCAGCTCAGACCTTCAGTGAGTGCTGTTGATGGATAACTGTCAGTTTTTCTCAGTGGCTGTTTAAACTTCATTATGTGAATGAAAAGACAGCAAAGTCAGCAGTTTCTGGGTGGGTTTCAAATCACTGTCAAGGTCTGAAGAAATCTTTATTCCGTATTGAAAAAGCAACACAAACAATGGAAAATGCATGAAATTCACATTTGAACTGGAACGGATTTCAACCACCTCCAACATATTTTTGGCTGCACCCATTCTGTCAAGACGTCAAGTGAAAAACTTTGGAATATGTTTCTTATAAAAATAAAAGCAGAGAGGTCTGATACTCTGGAAATAAGAGATTTCAATCTTAATATGTTTCTGAAATTAAAAAGCATCTATTGTCTCGGGCGATCCGCTTTATCATTTGTGAAGTTACACAGATTACAGTCATAAAATACAGTCCACAGTTATCAAGGCTGTAAAAGTGCAACACAGCATGCCATCAAAAGCCAGTGAGCTCGGGTTGTTTTCATCCACACTGCCAGATACTGTAAAACACTGTCCATAATTAAAAAGACACATGCCTCATAATTGGCTGAATTATGTGAGCAGTTCTCAGGAAGCTCATAACTTTCCTCAGAGGTGATAAAACCCAGTAACTGTGAACAGATAAGCAGCTTAGAAGGAAGTGTTTCTGAGTTAAGTGACAGCAGACGCTTCTTTTATGACACAAAATATTTTGCAGAAATTCTCACTCCTGCAGAGGTTGAGTCAGCTACGGCAAACGACTTTGAACTTTCAGGTTCTTTATTTTTTAATGCCCAAAACTTACTTTTCCTTTCCATAACAATAATAATTGTTACCTTGATAATAAAATAACTACAGGTTTGATGTGATTATGTGAAGAGGGGGGATAATGTGTCTCCTCTTTAATCTGTGCTAAATCCCTGAGTTTGTTAGTTACAATGTTACAATGTTAACATGTCATTTAGCAGACACTTTTATCCAAAGCGACGTACATACGAGAACAAGAACAACACAAGCAAAGATCTAGACAAGAGGAAACAAGATCAGTAAGAGTAACAAAGTGCTTCAAGTCAATTTGGGTGCAGGTACTGCCAAGCAGTGTAAAGGCAATGCACAAAAGTAAGTAAGGAATTATTATTATTATTTATTTATTTATTTATTCAAAATAAGGAACATCTACAATGAAGCAACCAAACAATGTAAGACCTTCCATTATCATCATCAACAATTAACATCATCACAATAATGACCAAAGTACCAAGTGCTGGGTCACTCAAGAGCTGAACACAGATTCCCAGATTAGAGCAGGACAGTGCAAGTCAATTGTAGCTGGAGGACATGATCTGCCACTGGGGACAACAGTGGAGAACAGTCTAGCTAAGTGCATAGTGTTTCCTAAAGAGCTGGGTCTTTAGCTGTCTTTTGAAAGTAGAGAGGGACTCTGCAGATCAAATGGAGTTGGCCAATTCATTCCACCATTTAGGGACAACAGAAGAGAAGAGTCCAGCTAGTGATTTTGAGGCCTTGTGTGCTGGAAGCACTAGGCGCTTTTCAGAGGCTGAGCGTAGCGGGCGAGAAGGGCAGTAGACCTGGATGAGGGGTTCCAGGTAAACTGGAGCGGTTTTTGTGACTGCTTTGTAAGTCATGATTAGAGTTTTGTATCTGATGTGAGCTGCAACTGGAAGCCAGTGTAGCGAAATGAGCAGGGGAGTGACATGAGCTGTCTTAGGCTGGTTGAAGACCAGACGTGCTGCTGCATTCTGGATCATTTGCAGAGGTTTAACTGTGAATGCAGGGAGGCCTGCCAATAGTGCAGGATTACAAGTGTTCTGATTGTCCTTTTTTCTTTTCAGATAGAGTCATCCACTGGCATTTCAGCAGAGACGGCCTGCAGATGGATGCTTGGGAGTTGTTGGAGCTGAAAGTTGAAGCCCAGCAGTGGTGTTGGCAAAGCAGAGGCAGAGACCGCTTAAACAGACTATCTAATTGGGAGGATACGTCATCAGGTGATTAAGAGAATGACACATGGCAAATGTAAAATTAGTAGTTATGAGTTAGTAGAAATGTACAATTCTCAAGTAAAATAGAATGGTAGCAAATTTGTACTTGATTATTTTTTGTTTTTCCAAGTTATTGTTTAGGTCATTTAGTCTTTATTGGATAGGAGAGCTGAAGAGAGACAGACATTGTGGGGAATAGAGAGCTGGGGAAGACATGCAGCAAAAGGGTCGTGGCTGGAAGTTAAACCAGTAACCACCACAGCAAGGACTGAAGCCTCTGGGGTGCACACTTTAACCCCTAGGCAAAACCAGCACCCCAGAAAGAGTACTGTACAATCTCTCATAGTTCAGCTTCTGCTCTGAGAAGCCTGAGGTGTCGTCATTTCTATCTCTTCACCTCCTCTATCCCTCTTTCAAACCTCAATTCGGTCTCAGCAGATGGCTGTTTAACATGAGTCTGGTCCTGCTCAAGGTTTCTGCCTGTTAAAGGAAGTTTGTCCTTGCCACTGTAACTTGCTAAATGCTGCAAAGTGCTCTGCTTATGGTGGATTAAGATGAGATCAGACTGAGTCCTGTCTGTAAGATGGGACTGGATCTTATCTTAATTGATAAATAGAACAATAATTAATAATAAGAATAGAATAGATAAGAATAGTTAATAATAGAACATAGAGTACAGGCTCGCCGGCTCTGTTTGTAAAGCGTGAGATAACATTTGTTGTGATTTGGGGCTGTATAAATGAAGATTGATTGATTGATCAATGATCATGGGCTCGCTTATTCGTATGCCGATAAGGGAAGGTTTAGTTGCTTCAATTAAGCCAGTATAATATTGAATATAAAAGCAGCACAATGTAGTGCAACTGATCACGAAGTCAACACAGTGTTACTTTTTTTGTTACATAAACGTCTTAAAATGAGCCCAATAGTTAGGACGCACTTTTAATTTAACCAGCAGGCATCAATGTACCCAGCAACAAAGAAATATGAACTGGCAAGCTCGGCAGAACTCTTAAAAATGACCTTTAAGAAGCACACCTAGAGAAACATGCTCTCACAGGTGTTCACTGTGAGTAAGGGGAAGGAGCTCCACTTCTCTCACAGTGTGATGATAGAACAATCTGCAGTTTTGGCATTAGTGTGGTGATTCACCCAAAAGCTAAACCAAAGTTCATTCACACAGCCTCCTTGCCCCATGGCCAAGATTTAATGATACTGTTTGTGCAAAGTTTGTTTGTGAGCCAAAGAAAAAAGAAAGTACAGGGCTTGGCTCTTTTAACCAGTGCAGAAGTGAAATGCTGTCATAAGATCTTACTCTTGAGAAGTCCACCCAAGTGTCATATTATTTTCTTGCATGTATAAGACTGTGGTTTCAGGATTACAGGAAGATATGAGAGAATCTGCTGACACAAACACAATCATTTAATTATTACTTTTTTGCACAATCTGCAGCTCCATTGGCCAAAAATGTAGAAAACACAAGATAAGTTTTGAAATGATGAAAAGGTTTTCAGTTTTGCTTTTCAGACATGTCATTCTAAAAGATGTTTCATTAAACTGTAGTTTGAAACAACTTTTCTTTATTTGAACGCCGCATGAACCACAATCTCAAGACGATTTCAATGAAGATCAAGAATCAATCATTAAATAAATCAATCTTTATTTAGCGCCAAACAAAGACCCAACATCAAGACAGGATAAGATCCAGTCCCATCTCACAGACAGGACTCAGTCTGATCTCATCTTAATCCACCATGAGCAGAGCACTTTGCAGCATTTAGCAAGTTACAGTGACATGGACAAACTTCCTTTAACAGGCAGAAACCTTGAGCAGAACCAGACTCATGTTAGACACACATCTGCTGAGACCGAGTTGGTGTTGAAAAGAGGGATAGAGGTAGATGAAGAGAGAAAGATGATAGTGGTGAGATGGATAGTAGTAGTTGTAGCAGCTGGAGCCTGGCATGTCCACAGCAGCAGGCCGTCTACGGCAGCAACTCAGAGGAACCTAAAAGAAGCGTTTCCCCAGGTGTCTGAATTTATTATGCTTGAATAAGCTAGTATGACAGTGCGCTGAAATCACTTCACTTTTTCTGAATTAATGAGACAATAATCCTCAAATTACAAGGAAATGTTCCACTGAAAATGATCTTCTGTATTTTTATGGATTAATCTGATATGGTGCCCCAGTTGGACTTCATGTGTATCCAGTGTTCTCTCCCTCTTAAAGGTGACATATCACGCTTTTTTCATCAAGATATATTGGTCTAAGAGGTCCCGAAAACATGTCTTTAAAGTTTATGCTCAAAAAAACACTTTGAAATCAGATTTTGGCATGCCTGAAAAGCCCTCTTCTTCAGTCCTCCTCAGAACACTCTGTTTTCTCTCTGACCACGCCCCCTCAGGAAGTGGATGTGCCTCGGCTCTCCAACACGTTGATCTAATGTTTACATGTTGGCTGAATATACACGGCTGCTCAGAGATCACGTTACTTCAACCTTCTGATTCTGAAGGATTGGTCACAGATTTAGTGTTTCTTGTTGTTTTATTTATCAGTATGTCGACGTGTGTCTTGGTTCACAGTTACGAACATGTAGCTATGTGGCTATGCTAACTAGCGCTAGCACTTATCCATGATAAATAAAAATCATCCACTAGATCTTCAAATCTGCAGACGTGGGGAGTAAAACCGACCTCTACCAGAAAGGCAGCAGGACCTTTCTGAAGGATTGGTCACAGATTTAGTTTTTCTTGTTGTTTTATTTGTCAGTATGTCGACGTGTGTCTTGGTACACAGCTACAGCTACAGCTATGAACATGTAGCTATGTGGCTATGCTAATTAGCGCTAGCACTTTTCCATGACAAATAAAAATCATCCACTAGATCTTCAAATCTGCAGACGTGGGGAGTAAAACCGACCTTTGTGTTTATTAAGACAGCCTACAACTAGCATGCCTCCCTCCTAAGCTCCTTGTTAGCACACATTTGTGCAGGTAATGAAAAACCGAAGAGGGGTTGAGTTGTATTTTATACAGTCTATAGGCTGAACAAGCTCCGAGCTCTGACTCCGTGACAGACCGGATATTTTTCATTCTCGGGGGGTTTGTAGGCATGCCAGGGACACATATTTCAGGTAGGGAACCATTAAAAAGTCCATTTTGCATGATATGTCACCTTTAAGCGACCAAGTAGCAAGCCTGAATGCATTTCAGATGCATAGTCTTATTAAGCCTGCCATATTGGCTCAGCTGATCCAGGAGAAACACTGCAGCATGCAAGGCCTCTGAACAACTGCTGGATAATAAAAGTGTTTCGGCGGGCAGCTTCTTACACAGAAGTGATAAGTGTTGTGGGATTTCTTTGGAACAATAAGGGGTCCGTTTGCCAAAGAAAGAAGGCAAGGCAAGGCAAGGGAAGGCAAGGCAAGGCAGCTTTATTTGTATAACGCATTTCACGCATTTCATACATGAGGGCAGCTCAATGTGCTTTACATTAAAACATTAAAAGCATTGGAGACATTCAGACAAGCCTAATAGAACACAATTAAAATGACAAATATAATAAAACAGAAAAGAAAAGGAAAATTAGAAATATATTAAAAATTACATTAAAATTTTAAATTAAAGCAAGTTAAAATAAGCTAAGATAGGATGGCAGAGGCAAATAAAAAGGTCTTAGTCTTTGATTTAAAAGAGGTGAGAGTTGGAGCAGACCTACAGCTTTCAGGGAGTGTGTTCAAGATATGTGGTGCATAATGACTAAACGCTGCTTCACCATGTTTCGTTCTGACTCTAGGGACTGAAAGCAGACCAGTACCTGATGACCTCAGAAGTCCAGATGGTTCATAAAGTAGCAGCAGATTAGCAATGTATTTTGGGCCTAAAACATTCAGTGCTTTATAAACCATCAGCAAGATGTTAAAGTCTAGTCTCTGACAGACAGGAAGCCAGTGTAGAGATCTAAAAACTGGAGTGATGTGGTCTACTTTTTTGGTCCTTGTTAGGACTCGAGCAGCAGCATTCTGTATGAGCTGCAGCCGTCTGATGGACTTTTTAGGGAGTCCTGTAAAGACCCCGTTACAGTAGTCTAGTCTGCTAAAGATAAATGCATGGACGAGTTTTTCTGCATCCTGCTGAGACATAAGTCCTTTAATCCTTGATATATTCTTAAGGTGATAGTAGGCTGACTTTGTAATTGTCTTAATGTGGCTGCTGAAATTAAGGTCTGAGTCTAAGACTACACCAAGGTTTCTTGCTTGGTTTGAACATTTCATCTGTGCAGATTGGAGCTGAGCAGTAACCTTTAACCTTTCCTTTAACCAAAGAAAACACATCTCCCATTGTGTGGCGCTTCTTTGGCATTTACACGAGTCTATGATTTTGGAGAAACGGGAAATGTTTTTTAGAACAGCAAAATCACTTCCCATTGTCCCAACATGATCAAAAGGCCTTGAGATGTGATACTGGTTGCAATCGAGATTTGTTCTTCATCAATAGAACTGATGTATGTGCGTTAATGTTGAGTATTCTGCATATTTTACTATGCAATTAAGAGTTCATGCTTTCCTCCAGCAAAGAGAGACAAATATTTTAAAGGTGCAGTGTGTAGAGATGGGAATATTTGGAGATATCTAGCAGTCAGATTCTAGACTGAAACGCTCCCTTACTTACCCCTCCTGTCGGTGAAGTGACGGTGGCCTTCAAGGACAACAAGCTTGTGTGATCCTCCATTTGTTAAGTTTTGACCATTAAAAATGTCTTAACGATACAAATTATTTTGTGCATAACAACCGCTCTCATCTTCCAACTGATTCTTTTCATGCAGCCACTCAGTATATACAGAAACGCCTATGTCTGTGCTACTCTAGAAACATGGCGTTGCAAGATGGCGGACTCTTCTGTAGGGGCTCATTAACTCAAACTCAAACCAAAAGTCTGTCTGAAGACCCTGGCCCAGATTGAATCAAACTCGAAAAAACTAAGATGACAACTCTTAGCGGTGGATCACTCGGCTCGTGCGTCGATGAAGAACGCAGCTAGCTGTGAGAACTAATGTGATTTGCAGGACACATTGATCATCGACACTTCGAACGCACCTTGCGGCCCCGGGTTCCTCCTCGCGGTGGCAGCCTTCGTCCCCCTCAGCGCAGACCTCGGGAAAAAAAGGCACGTTCGGGTTCGAGTTTTGCTCATTACGTCGATATAAATGGCTCATTTTAAGTTACAAAACAAAACAATGTTTATATTCAGGTGATTATACACTTAATTTAAACATAATTGTGAATATTATATTCCATTTCTACCGAGCATGTTCTGCTAAAAGCTGCTACCACACACTGTACCTTTAATTCTAATTAAAGCTCCTGTGATGAGGACATTTCTATTTTGGCCATGCCTTTGGACAAAGTGGTGTGTGTCATTTCCTTTTCTGATCTTATCCAGTACATGTGAAAGCAGTGTTTTGGACTATAAAAAAAAGTCATCCTGCTTTCATTAAACAAGCAAACATATATCTCCGTGTGAGTCTCCTCGGTGAAAACATAAACAGAAGCTGTTAGGCCAAGCGTGCTGTTATTTGCTTGGCGGCAGCGACGAAAGGCATCAAATAGTTGTTGTTATCTTTGATAGTGTGTGTGCGTTTGTAGTTTATACAGAGGCATCCTTGTTGATTAAGTCTGTTTCATAACAAGATAAAAACTGCTCACATAAGCTTTAAGCATCAGGAATATAAAGCTCTGAAGAAGAGGCATAGTTTAGCTGAGTACATTTGTTTTTGAGGAATCCCCTCCTCTGCTGATACTTCAGTGTTAATTGTAGAATTATACAAAGCAAGTGATTTCTTATCAGGTCTGTATTTCCTCTTTGACTTGAGTAAATAGTCTGACATCCTGTGGCATACCTCTGCTCTCTCACAGAGAGTTAGATAACATGTGGATGGAGCTCTTATGCATGAGGGTGATAGAAAGCTTATTGTGTAACTGCTGGAACTTTGCACAAATGTTGAACTATTCCTTTAATGTTAACACATCAACTTCAATATCCTCAGTTTGATATTTACATCCATCTCGGAGCGGCTGTGGCTCAGTGGTAGAGTCTCTCAGTTGGAGGGTTGGAGGTCTGATCCCATGCCCCAAACCTTCCGGGCAAGACAATTAACCCCAAACTGCCCCTGGTGGCTGTGCCATCTGTGTGTGAATGGGATAAGTTAGTGGTACTGACGGATGCTTTACATAGCAGCATCTGCTTACAGTGTGGTGTGAACGGGTGAACGTGACATAATGTAAAAGTGCTTTGAGTGGACAGAAGAGTTGAGAAAGTGCTTTATAAATAAACACCACCCATTTATGTTTTTATCTACTTTTAAAGCAACAAAACTACAAAAAATAACTTTACTTATTTAGCACCTTCACAAACAATAGTTTAAAAAGTGCTCTACAAACATACAACAGGATATCATCTCTCTCTCTTTGCTATTCTCCTCTATCCCTCTTTCCAACCCCAACTCAGTCAAGGCAGATGGCTGTCTAACATGAGTCTGGTCCTGCTGGAGGTTTCTGCCTGTTAAAGGAAGTTTGTCCTTGCTGCTTTAACTTGCCAAATACTGGGAGGTGGAATACTCATGGCAGATTAGGATCAGACTGAGTCATGTCTGTAAGATAACGTTTGTTCTGATTGGGTGCCATATAAAATAAAGATTGATTGATTGATTGATTGATTGATTGATTGATTGATTGATTGATTGATTGATTGATTGATTGATTGATTGATTGATTGATTGATTGATTGATTGATTGATTGTCTCATGAGGGATCCAACACCATGGCTATGCTCTTTTCAACATGTGGCAACAACAGGTAAGGACAACATGTTTTTACAGGCAGAAACCCTGAGCAGAGCCAGACTCGTTGTGAGCAACCCAAACACAGACTCAGCAGATGACAATCTAACATGAGTCTGGTTCTGCTCAAGGTTTCTGCCTGTTATAGGAAGTTTGTCCTTGCTGCTGTAACTTGCTAAATGCTGCAAAGTGCTCTGCTCATGGTGGATTAAGATGAGATCAGACTGAGTCCTGTCTGTAAGATGGGACTGGATCTTATCCTTTCTTAATGTTGGGTCTTTGTTAATAATAGAACATAGAGTATGGTCCAGACCTGCACTATTTCTAAAAGCGTCTTGAGATAACTTTTGTTGTGATTTGGGGCTATATAAATAAAGATTGATTGATTAATCAATGATCACAGGCGTGCTCATTCGTATGTCGATAAGGTGAAGTTCAGTTGCTTCACTTAAGCCAGTATAATTTGGAATATAAAAGCAGCACAATGAAGTACAATTGATCATAAAGTCAACACAGTGTTAGTCTTTTTTTGTTACATAAACGTCTTAAAATGCAGAAAGCCACGAAATTAGGACACACTTTTAATTTAACCAGCAGGCATTGATGCACCCAGCAACAAATAAATATGACCTGGCAAGCCCAGCAGAACTCTTAAAAATGACCTTTAAGAAGCACACCTAGAGAAACATGTTCTCACAGGTGTTCACTGTGAGTAAGGAGAAGGAGCTCCACTTCTCTCACAGTGTGATGATAGAACAAGCTGCAGTTCTGACAATACAATACAATACAATACAGATTGGTTAATTGATTGATTGATTGATTGATTGATTGATTGATTGATTGATTGATTGATTGATTGATTGATTGACTGACTGATTGGTTGATTGATTGATTGATTAGTTGATTGATTGATTGATTGATTGATTGATTGATTGATTGATTGATTGATTGATTGATTGATTGATTGATTGATTGATAGATATCATAAAGGTGACAGAATAAAACCCTAGCTAGACACTGTTATGACGGTCAATATAAAGTTAACCCAAGAGGAAAAAGATTAAAATAAAGCAAGGAGGAGGAAGAAAGATGATAAAAAATAGGGGCAGGAAAAGAGACAAGTAAATCTAAAACCTGTTCAAAGCAGTTAATGTAGATACAAGGGAATATAGCTAAAAATGTAAAAGTAATAAATTAAAGGAAACAAAAGCAACTCAATAACAAAAAAAGCAGAAAGAGATTAATTTGAAAGTTAAAAGTTTATTATCTTCTGGGTAAACTTTAGAAATTGGCAAAAGACGGGATCATGATTTTCACAGCTAACCTGTTTATATAACAGTCTGAAACCAAAACCTTGAAAACTGTTCTCCTGTCACCAATTCTTTGCACTGTTTTCAGCTGAATGCTCTCCTCGGGCTGGAATCACTTCAATGAATGTTAAGTACGATGAATGTAGATATAATAAATGATAACTATTAGCTTTACAGTAACTGTTCCTTCCACTGAGCTCTTCTGACATGTTGTTCTGCAGTGAGAACAAACAGCTGTGTGTCAGTGTGCTCGGCCGGTAGGAGAGCTGTCAGGACTTTTGTTCTCGCTCTGATGATGTGTGAAGAGGCGGATGGGCGCACCTGAGATAACACGCTGATAAAAACCTGTCCAGTGTGCTCCTGGTATGCAGACAAAACCACATGTTGTTTGAAGACACGGTGCCCTGATTAAAGTCTTGAATGAACAAACAAACACTCAACGGCTAATGAGTGTTTCTAAGGATCAGTCCGGCAAAGCCCCTCAGACAGAAGCTAAATATTAACTGTAACAACAAACTGAGTGAAGGACAGAAGCTACTAGATTTTTTGATAGTGGACAGGACAGTGGACAAAAAAATCCCAATAAACTTTAAAAAAATCTCAACATTAACTCCATTATTAACAATTTAAATCAATATTTAGTGCAATGGTGTTTTTTAATCCTCACAGATCATGGTTCAATGAGGATAACTCACTCATTTTTTATGAAATTCACCTTAAAACTTTTTTTAATGTACATTGACAAGCCCTAAATATAAATACAATAGTTTTACATGACTTAGATTTTTGTTTATTTTATTTTACATTATGATTTTTTTTGTTTTTATGAAATGTAGTTGATAAATTAACACGAGACACCTCTTCTGTCACACGCCCAGATTTGTATGCTGTATTTAACTGGTTTGGAAGGCATATATTACTTAAGGAACCTCTGAATACCACAAGCCTTTCATCCACAGTGACATTAAAAATGCGAAATAATACTTTTAACAATTTTTAAACTTTAAAATGGGTCAATTTGACCCGCAACATAACAGGAGGGTTAAAGGTGGATTTCTGAACCCGTGTCCGTTCAAATATTCATCTCATGTATTGAGTAAACTTTATTTCCTGAGCACTTTTAAAAACAAGACTATACAAAATGCTTCAAAAACAAGCAACAGGATGCTCATTAGGTGAAACAAAAGAAGCCCAAACAACACGGTAGGACACAGCAAGACAGACCATATGTAGTCAAGCCAAAGTTAAATGCAAATATGAATAAAAATGGCTGAAAGAAAGAAGAATTAAGAAGGAAATCAAAAAGATAAGAGTTATCAAAAGCAATAAAAGGCAATTCAAGTGAAAAAGAAGATAATATCACTAGTCTCTTGTTAATGATAGATACAGTTGGATCTTATCCTGTCTTGTTGGGTCTTTGTTAATAATTTAACATAGAGTACAAGAGTCTTCAGATAACATTTGTTTGTATTTGGCGCTGTATAAATAGATATTGGTTGATTGATTGATTGCACCAGTTGTCACTCGTTCAAAGGTTGAGTTTTGGTTTTAGGATTAAAGTTACAATCCGGATAAGGATTATATAACAGTCAGGTTTGAGGGCTTGGAAGGTAAAGTATTTTTTCAATGGGGCCTTTGTGATTATAAATGATGTGAACAAAACACTTTTAATCTTGGCTATTTGTTTTGTGTTTCTCTTTTTAGATTGGTGGACAGATATTAATGAGGAGAGGTATTCAGGGGCTCTGTGAGCAGTGAGAGCCGGGTGTGGTGCTAACTGTAGTGTACAATGGAAACAGTATTAAAAAACATTCCTGGCTCGGTGCAGGAGTTTGAGGGCAGACTTGGAACAAAGTGAGCAATATCCTGCAGGAGGTTCAACAAAGAGGGGGGGGGGGGGGGGGGGGGGGCGTAGCAGATGAAGAGATCATTTGCTCATAAGTGGGCGATGAAAGATATACTACCAGGGTTATGTTGAGAAATCTGGCAAGAAAGGAGTGACTTTTCACTTGGTATTTCTTTCAAAATACTCCTGTTTCTTGTGTGTTTCCACTTTATTTACAAGGCACAAATTCAGGCTGGTGTTTTAGAGCCAGATCAGTGAAATAAAAAGATATGGACACAGTAAACAAAGAGGTATTTAGATGCAATCCCATTTTGCCAAATATCCATTTTTCATTTTGTGCCATGGATTAAAGTCATAATCTTTAGATTATAGAGCTCATGATGTCAAGAAAACCTTTCATATTGCTGTTTCTCTCTGATGACATTACTTTCTAAATCTTTTTTTCTTGCAGACATGGAGGTGTGTCCAAAGGCGTGTCTCATTTCCTGAAGAATTTGATCTGAAGTCTCTGTAAAGTTGATGTATTGTGATAGTTCAAAAAAAATTACAACACAAACAAGAGCACTTTGTGATCATTTTAATCAGTAAAAAGAAACAAACACCATGCATCTTTCTGGTATCAGCATGTTACTCTCTCCCTGTGGGCTGACCTGAGGGCTCTTCCCGTCTACACACCTGCAGAATCACTGCAGAAAGTTACAGAGGGTGTTTTCGGAAACTTGCAAAGGTTAGCCAGCACAGGCCCCCACCCCCACCCGCCTCTGGCTTTCGCTGTAAGAAGTCTGAAGAATCCTGCAGAGTGAGTACTGGTTTGATTTGGGGATTGGGTGGGAGGAGAACAGCCCCCCTGCAACCATTGGCCTCCAGATCACACACAAACACTCACACACTGCAAAGATTCCAGACAGTAAAAAGTTACCAAAAGCCCCTGAAAGCAGGTGGTCGATGCTTTTGTTGAACAGAATGTGCACAACTCTGAAAGTCCTGAAAAGGTCAACATACTGTGGAGGATGTCTTATCTTGTTCCAGTATCCAAAGTGGGAACCCCAAAGCCTTGTCCGGTAGTTTAGCTTGGATGAAACTCTAATTTACCAGTGGCACCAGGGTTATTGCCTCCTGCACAAGGCTGGGAACTCAATGAGGATGTTATCTGGCTTCAAGGCAGACTTAAGCCCTTGTGTGTTGCTAACATGCAAGGGTTTAACAAACATGTTCATGTTCAACAAACATTTGTAATGACCCTGAGGGTTAAAAGAAGTCCATCATCCTGCTAATGTCTTTACGCCTGGGGTTGACATTCTGCTTATTAGCTTGTGACAAACACATAACAGATCAAATATCTGCCCTGGCCTGTGATTTAGTGTTAGCATGCGGGAAGTTTGGTGTGTCAATTGTGAAAATGAAAGGTATTTGTGTGTGTCTCTTTGCCAAACTTAATTTCACTAAAAGGCTTGTGCAGGTTTGTAGTTGTATGGTACAAAATGTCAAGTAGTATCACATAACAGCACAGTTATGTATGCAAAGCTTGTGTTGATCATGGCTGAAACATTTGATTTCTTCAGGCTCCTGTTAAAGCAATCACTTAAGTAAATACTGTAGCGTGGAAATAACAGCCTGAGTGTTTTGTTTGTTTGAACTGAACGAGTTCTGAAGAAATTCATTGTTCCAAAGGATGTGTGTCAAAAAGGGTAAAGAGAGGGATTACTGGATAAGAGAAAAAAAAAACATGTCTGAAAATGTCCAACTCATCCTCTTGAGATGCGGTTTAGGCCTGATGCTTATCAGTAAAATGCTCCAGAGAAGATTTCCTGGGAAAAGGCAACAGAGAAAAATAGGACTAAAAAGAAACCCTGCATGTTTGAACTCATCATCAAAAGCTGGTGTGAAAGATAGTAGTAATAAGTGGTCTATTAATTACTTATTTAAGAAAGTCATAATGTAAAGATTATACAATATAGTATAACAGGCAGTCCAAAGTCATTGCTTTGCTCTTAGAAATACAAAAAGAAAGCAGGGTTATAAAGTATAGGTTTTGTACTTGTCCTGATACCAACGACTGTGATAGTAATGCTAATACAACACATATTTATACTATCATTAGCATTCTAACCATGAGGGCCTGTGTCCACTAACAACATTTTTGCCAGCAGTGCCCATGACCTAAATTTCAGAGCACTTCTTTGGCTTTCTGTTTCTGGGTATGAAAGTTGTCTCACAACATTCCTGCTTCCCTGATAATTAAGTTGTTTCGAAAAGTTCTGTCTGCTTACTATTTGTTTAAAAAAAAAAAGGGAAAGAATCGCGTTCTGGTGTTAGAAGCAGTTCAGGCCTGAAAATTGTACCCTTGAAAGTACAAGGCTAATTAATTTCACTGCCACGAGTGCTGAAAACGCTGAACTGCCTTAATTTTGTACAGAAAATAGTCTCTGCCAGCACAAATGATGCCATCAATGGACACGGGCCCTAAGTTTTTTGTAAGTGTTGTTCTTGGTTAATGCCATGTGTATCAATCAATCAATCAATCAATCAATCAATCAATCAATCAATCAATCAATCAATCAATCAATCAATCAATCAATCAATCAATCAATCAATCAGTCAATCAATCAATCAATCAATCAATCAATCAATCAATCAATCAACCAGTCAATCAATCAATCAATCAATCAATCAATCAATCAATCAATCAATCAATCAATCAATCAATCAATCAACCAGTCAATTAATCAATCAATCAATTAATCAATCAATCAACCAGTCAATGAATCAATCATCAATCAATCAATCAATCTGTATTGTATTGTCAGAACTGCAGATTGTTCTATCATCACACTGTGAGAGAAGTGGAGCTCCTTCTCCTTACTCACAGTGAACACCTGTGAGAACATGTCTCTCTAGGTGTGCTTCTTAAAGGTCATTTTTAAGAGTTCTGCTGGGCTTGCCTGGTCATATTTATTTGTTGCTGGGTGCATCAATGCCTGCTGGTTAAATTAAAAGTGTGTCCTAATTTCGGGGCTTTCTGCATTTTAAGACGTTTATGTAACAAAAAAAGACTGAAACTGTGTTGACTTTATGATCAGTTGCACTTCATTGTGCTGCTTTTATATTCCAAATTATACTGGCTTAAGTGAAGCAACTGAACTTCACCTTATCGACATACTAATGAGCGCGCCTGTGATCATTGATCAATCAATCAATCTTCATTTATATAGCCCCAAATCACAACAAAAGTTATCTCAAGACGCTTTTAGAAATAGTGCAGGTCTGGACCATACTCTATGTTCTATTATTAACAAAGACCCAACATTAAGAAAGGATAAGATCCAGTCCCATCTTACAGACAGGACTCAGTCTGATCTCATCTTAATCCACCATGAGCAGAGCACTTTGCAGCATTTAGCAAGTTACAGCAGCAAGGACAAACTTCCTTTAACAGGCAGAAACCTTGAGCAGAACCAGACTCATGTTAGATTGTCATCTGCTGAGTCTGTGTTTGGGTTGCAAAGAGCGATAAAGGAGATGAAGAGAGAATGAGATGATAGAAGTGAGACAGATAGTAGTAGCTGTAGCCACTGGCACGTCCATAGCAGCAGGCCACCTATGGCAGCAATGTGTATGTATCTCTGTCTTGCTGACTGTTCTTTTCGGACTCTTCTGTGTCCCACTTTAGATTCAGATGGTTGCTCACAACGAGTCTGGCTCTGCTCAGGGTTTCTGCCTGTAAAAACATGTTGTTCTTACCTGTTGTTGCCACATGTTGAAAAGAGCATAGCCATGGTGTTGGATCCTTCCTGAGACAATTTTTGATGTGGTGCTTTATAGAAATACCTGATTGACTATGACCCCAAATGTTGTGTGTGTCTTGACAATGATACAACTGCAAGTTGGCACATGAAGATTCAATCATAGCCAAATAATGCTCAATATGACACACCGTACACTACAATGGACTCGTAGCATTTCCAATACATCTGATGATTCAGTCTGACTTGCTTTGGTTGACATTTGTTCAATAAATCACAAAAGTTACATCAATAAAAACAACAGATATGGGATTTCCAAGTTTCTGCTCTTCATTTTTCTAATCAAGCGTTAAGGAAACCAAAGTGGGACCGCTTAAGAATGTATGGTGCCTCATCAAAGGAATGCAGAAGTGTAAACTGTCTTCGCAAGAAATCAAACCTATCATTTGTTGTCATTTTCACCAGTCCTCAATTCTCTTCTAACCTTTTGGTGAACACACCCTGCTTTACTGGCAGCCTCCTGAGAAAAATAACTTGGGATGATAAGAGTAAGATGGCAGGTTGTAAAAGACAGTTTGGCACAGGTACAGATTGGCTGGGGTGTCTTGAGCAACTATCAAATTGTTTAATCATCACGTTCTCCCCCAGAGAGAATAAATGAATCATTTGGTTGACACTTAACGGCTTAAAAGATCTGTTTTATCACTTGTCATGATTTGTGGCTTGGATCAAAGTATTTTTAATCGAAAAGTCGTGATAATTGTCTGCTATTTCATTGAAGATTATTAGTATGAATATGTCTGGTTGTTCTGATAGTTAAGAAGAAATGTTTATTTTCTTTATTTTTATTATTTCAACATTTTGTTCCATTAAGATCACATGTTATATCTTTAGGAATGACTCATTTATGTCAGTGAGTTTAATTTTTTGGAGTTATTCATTCATTTTTTTTGTATAGTTATATTGCTAAAAAAGCATGAGTCACGCCAGATAACATTAAGTTTATATAGCTGAAGCTGTAACTACAGTAAATTCTTAAAGGGACAGAGCCCAGTATTTTTATGAGCATATCTGGACCTGCAGAGAATCAGATTTTACTCCTCCCTGACATTTGTTTTATTAAGCTCTGAACACCTGTTGTAGATTCACCTGGAGAACAAAATGTCTCATAATTATTTTCCAGTGCAAATAGGTTATTGAGCAATGTAAGACGTCATTATTATTATTGTATTATTTTGTGACTAATGTCTTTGCGTCTGGTTTCTGGGGCTTGTAACATATGTTTTCTTGTTTCGCAATTGGTTCTTTTGGAAGTGAATGGGGACACAGATTCCCCCCTCCCACAAACATTTGGAGTCGCTGCGATTCAGATCTGAAAACCTGCCAAACCTGAGGGAAAGTTCACACACAAAGACGAGTTATCTGAGCATCCGGCTCTTCTTGTTAAAACCTGGCTTGTGAGATAAGGAAGATAAGTATCTGTGTCGCTGCTCACTTTCTGTAAGTACATTGTTAAATCAAAAATCATTTACTGCTCATCAATAAAACACAAAGGGGTTTAAGACCACTTTGTTTGACTAGAATAATCTTTAAGACCTATATTATTTAACACCAATCAGTCACCTGGTTGTTTTTAAGTCTGCTCACCTATAGTACAGTAAGAAAGGTTCAAATTGCATGCCTTCATTGTTTAACAGCACAATGGACACACTCTGAGGAAGTCTGCAGGAATTTCTGGTATCCTGAGTTCAGCGCAGAAAGTTCACTGGCCGTTGCTCCCTCACAGGCAGAGGAGAGGAGGCTGTTCCTGTGCAGAAGAGGGAGGAGCTTAACTGCTGGACCTGCTGTATATTTGACCAGTGAGCACAGAGGATTACTGCTGAGATGTTTGGAGCACCTCAGACTCCAAATGTCTCCCATGCCGACTGAGACAGACTGCTAAGAGGAACTAGAGCAGGACTTTCCAGAAACTTCAGGTGAGGGCAGATTTGTTTTCAAAGATTAGTCATTTAACTCAACTGAATCATCTTCTTTTATTTGTGTCCATGTTGTAAAGAAAAGGGCCAGTCTCTATTAAATAAAGCAAGTTATTTTCTTAAAGGCTTTTTTTTCTATCTAAAGTAAACATTTATTCAATTTGTCCAAGTGAGACTCAAATAGTGCTGGAAAAGCCAAAAGTGAAGAAAACTGTGTATCTGGCTCTGCAGCCAACAACCCTCTGATAAAAAGGGAAAGCAAACATTCCTCAAGGATTAACTTTGACCTCAGCTGCTGATATAAAGTTTTAGTAAAAGTGGGCCTCTATGTCACTGTTCTGTGTTTCAACAAGCCTGAACATTTTGTCTGAATCCCCAGGCTGTTGACACATGAGAACCCTAGGTTTTTCACAGCTACAGAAACTATTATGCAACATCAAATGATACTGTAGCGCCTCATTCATTCCTGTTCCTTTTATTGCTGGGCTTGTGTCAAGAATGCAAAGCTATGATAAAGACCTGAGTTATATAGATATGATGCAATGAGCCATAATGGGAGTGTTGTATGTACAGCATATCAGAAATCTGCAGAGTCGTCAAAGCTGATCCATAGTGTCTTTTCTGTCAGGTCGCACAGGTAGCACACTTTGAGTTGTCAACCATGACATCTGGCTGTCATTCAGACAGATTCTTGGCTCAGTTTGAGGTATAGTTAGAAGACACATAACTCATTCAGACAGGTGAATTAGTGAAATGCATGTCAAAGTCATTATGCATTCCCCAAGAAATAAAAGTTTCACCTATTTCAGTAAATCAATGTCACTAAAACAGTTGAATTTGGTAAAATTCACTAAAGAAAATCTGGCCTTTCCTTTGTTTAATTGCTAGTATTAGAAAAAGTTATACTCCATCCCCGTTATGCAATATGGAGTCCAAGTTAAATGCAACTGAATTTGCAGTGTTGGTGATAACTGAGTTGCATGTTTCAGCACTGAAGCTATAATTTGTGGTGGAGTGATATTTGATTGTGGCATTTATTCAGAGGTGTTTCTGATGTTTGGCTCCAGCATGTAAATGCAGGCAGGAACAAAATTAGAGAGACTCCTCAAAATGCAATGCAAGGAGGACACTGCCTCAACCTGTGTTAACAATAAATAAATACTTAAATTAACACATCCGTGACATGTCGCCAAAATGAACCCTCTGACTGAATAAGTTAGGGCTGTCTGAATTCTATCAAATAGGGATGCGCGTTAAGTCGCCTTCACAATTAAACATCACCTTTGCTAGGCAGCACCAGAATGACTAGTTGGTTAAATTAAGTTTTACGATTGTAGGTCAACAATGCTGGTCATATATTGTGTCTCAGCTATATCGCAGCACCCTGCTGCTGGCCGGGGCTGTAGGTCCAGTTAGTGGATATTGTCGTTATGCTATAATATTCTACTATATGGATGTAAACGATCACAGTTGACAGCTGACGCCTCATAGCGTGGCACGGTTGGTTAGTATTTTGATCAAGCATGGAGATAAAGTTGTATGCAGGCTGTGTCTGGTTAAACTGGCATAGAACTACTCAACCGGAGCAAGTCGTAACCAGCACACGCATGTGGTTGGTGGTGCTAAATCTGCTATTGTTAGCCACACTCTGCGAACCGATTTGACATAATTTGCCCGTAGACTCTGTGATCCCTGGTTTAGCTGTGTTGGATAAACTGTCCTCAATTTTGACTGGTTTCTGAGTGTTCTCTTACCTGTTGACTGGTCAGGTAATCAGAATGTAAATTTAGGTCACTAGGACTACAACATTTGTTGTTTCAGAACATCCCAGATTGTGTTTCTAATGAAGAGGACATTAAAGCTCCTGAGAGGGACTTTTTGTTTGTGTGGATTTTGGTGCCCCCATGTGGACACAGCTGTGTTACTTATCCTTGCTGATCTTGTCCAGGGGTGCATCTCGCTCGGCTGGAAGTGAAGCTTCCAGCAAAGCGTCTGCCCCCTGGTGGCTGGCTGCAGTATAGGTCAAAAACTCCATCGCCCCCATTCATTTGAATGGGGCTGCAGTCACACTTTAAAAAATAAATACACGTGGTACAATTGTTTCTCACATCCGTATGCTGTGGTAATATGTAGTTAGTATTTGACTGTTTTGTGTTCAAGGCCTCTTTTTTCTGAAAAGTTTCTTTTTCGTTAGTTATTAGAGTTTAAAAAACGTGGGTTTACTTCTGGGTTTGCTTTGATTGACAGCTGCCGTAGATGGAAACTCCATAGGATCTTCTGATGCTACAGTGTAGGGCAGAGCTCGTTACCGTGCCGACACAGAAATTACCGTGGCAACCACAGAAATTCTGTGGCTTCGCAGGCTCTGGCTGCGCAATGGCTGCGCCCTGGGGCAGGTTTTTTTTGGCTTCAGAACCGTACAACGGGAAGAGGCGGAGCAACGCTGTCCATTTTTATTTACAGTCTATGTTCTTGTCGCGTTCATTCATAGATTGTTTACCCGATGAAAAAAACTCATGCTATGGTGTTTGAATTGCTGTGGAAATTATAGAAAAGTACTTTCTAGAGCGAACTCATCTGACACCTACCCCCTGGTAGTGATTATAAACATTTAAAATAACTCAATAAAAATAACTAATGTTGTCGCTAATGGTCTCATTTATTTTTGTAGGTTATATAGAGGCACTAGTTTAAAGTCAGCTATTTCACAGGAGCTTTAAGTGTTTAAATACTGCAGGTACTTTGAGCGTATCAACATGAGGCAAATCTCTCTTTTCTCCTGATATGTATAAAATTGGAAATAGATTAAGTGTTGAAATTGCGCTGAGTAAGCCAATTGAAACTCTCCTGCCAGGGGTGACAAGGAATTAAATAAGTTTGAATAAGACTTGAAAGCAAACTGCGATCAGTAAACAGTGAAGCCACAGTGTGGTATTGCTTCGTGCTGCTGATATATTTGCCTTTTAAGATATGATAAGCAAACTCAAAACATGTTATAAATGCAAAGTCAATGTTCAACATCTCTAAAACAATTCAAACATTTACAAAGTGGGTGACAGCCTCAAACAGCTAACTCAGCAGTGGCAGGGAGAGATATACCAGCACCTTGAAACTGCTGCTGCTGAACAAACAGTCGAACTTCCATGTGCTTACTATTAGCAAAAGTCTGGCCTGTAGTTTCTTGGGTCATGATGTCAAACAGCAGAGACCTTGTAGTTGTTGAATTGCATATAATGAAAAAGACTACACACCTTTTGTCCTCAAAGATGACCAGTAATGAGAAATCTAGTGTGAACTAGTCACAAGCTATTGTATATTCCCATTATACCAGGCGTTTGGAAATATTATGAGCAGGTTTTGAACTTGGCTCGATTTCAATTCACGCCCTATTTCCACAGAGTGGTTACATTCACTCCTAATGCCAGCACTGACATCATCGATCAAACACACAGCCTCTCACTCTTGAACAGAAGGCGTGGAAAAAATAACAGAACTCTCCTTTTCTTTCCAGTCACTTGTATGATGTCATGTAAGGGAACTTAAAATGTTCAACCTTGTAGAAAAATGTTACCCTGAGTTACCCTGAAACCTGCTGATGTATTTCCTGACCTTTGGCTTTGCTGTCATTTCAGCCCTCTTTTCCCAATAAACTCTTATGAACAATAAGTTTATAGAGGAATAAGAAAGAGATCAGAGTTTGTAGGTTATCCTCAAGCTCTGCAGTTCCACTCAACTCTGAGGACCATTCTACTCACTTTCAGCTCACTTTTAAAAACATCTTTTAAGTTGCAGCTGCCATGTGTTTTCAGCAAATGAAACCACTGAATAATACACTTTGTACAGTACAGTGTCTGCTCTGCACAAAATAGCAGATGTACAAATTAAGAGACCCAGTGGTGATCATATGGGAGCATTAAGCCACCTATTTCCTATAGGAGTTTTTGTAAACCAAAACAAAGCAGACTTAACTTGAAGCATTGTGACGTTCGGATTTGAAGGGTTCAGAATTGCATAGTGTTTTTATTTCCATATTTCAAACCTGTTGCGACAACACAGAGCATCTTGCTGTTCCAGTTTCAAAGCATTACGTCTTGTCATGCCAAAACAAATACAACTCTGTGAAACACGTTCATAATCCTGCAGGCTGGTTAATCTCTAATCTGTGCAGGGAGGTGATGGAATGAAAAGAAAAATATCACTACATTATGCAATTCATGTACCTATACCCATGTGCACCACGTACTCCTGCATATGTCAAGTAGAAATAATCATTACTTTGAATTGAAAAAATAAGATATTATCTTGATGGTGCTTGCATTCTAAAGGCTTCAACTACAATGTGACCACAGTTACTACACAGGTGCTCACTCAGTTGACCTTGTTGATTGAACTTGTTTTAAAATAACTGTAACTATATTTTTTAATGCGTCCCTCAAATGTGTCACTTTGTTCCAATGCAAATGAAAGTGTATACTCCTAAACCTGTAAAAAAAAATGATTTTCCTTTTCTGTGTGGAACTAACAAGATCCCTCTGGTCTCATATCACCCTTGATCTTGCTAATTCTGCCCTTGTTGTTAACTCTTGTGTGTAAAAAAATGGAAATTTATGGTATAGCTTTGAAACATGTCAACAAAGTTAGAAAACACAGAAGTGTAAAAATTTTGAAGGTTAGATACAAAGATAAAAGATAGACCATATATTATAAAACATGTCTTATCATATAAATTCATATACATTATTTTCTTGTTAAACTTTGCAAGTCTGGGCAGTTGTGGATAATATGTTATATTTTTTTACTTTATTGCAGGTTTGTAGTTGAAGGTTTTTTATTCAAACTTTGGCAAGTCTAAAAAAACCTAATTTGTTTCAATTTCTCAATATTTTAGGCCAAGATGGACTCTGAGGTGAAGCAAAATGGCCACACAGAGGTCCGTGGACCTGTGGCTGGCATTTTTCTGATGAAGACGAAGGAGAAACTAACCGTATACCAGGCAATGAAGAAACGTCTTCTGAAGCCAGGTACGGCGTTAGCCCTGCTTGAAGCACAAGCAGGAACAGTGGGCATTGTAGACCCGATAAACAATAAAACACTTCCAGTTGAAGAAGCTGTAAAAGAAGGAATAGTTGGACCAGAGATGAAAGACAAACTTCTTACAGCAGAAAAGGCAGTCAGTGGTTATGTAGATCCCTACACTAATCAGATCATTTCTGTATACCAAGCTATGCAAAAAGATTTAGTGTCAAGAGATTATGGATTGAGGCTTCTAGAAGCACAGATAGCCACAAAAGGTGTGTTTGATCCTTCAGAAAAGACAAACATATCCGTTGAGACTGCGATTCAAAAGGGCTACTACGAAAAAGGTTTGCTCAACGACCAGATGTCAGAACTCAAAGTCTTCTACAATCCAAGCTCACGAGAAAATCTGAACTACCAAACTCTCCTGGAGAAGTGTACCGTGGAGCCTGAGACTGGCCTGCTGCTCCTTCCTGTCTGCATCTCCTTCAAAGGTTTGCGAAGAGGAATCTCCTCCACCGAGCTACTTGAATCAAAGATCATTGACAAAGAAACATTTGATGACCTTCAGAAGGGAAACACCACGACTCAGGATGTGATGCTGATGGAAACAGTGAAAGAATACCTGGAGGGAAAAGGCAGCATCGCAGGCATTGCACTACTCTCGTCAAATCAGAAGATGAGCATTTATCAAGCAAGGAAAGAAGGCATACTGATGCCTGGAACAGCACTGGTTTTACTGGAGGCACAGGCTGCTACTGGGTTCATGATTGATCCTGTAGAGAATAAAAAGAGCACAGTGGATGAGGCCATCAAAAACCAACTTTTTGGCCCAGAATTTCATGCAAAGCTGCGCTCTGCTGAGCGGGCGGTAACTGGGTACAAAGACCCGTACACAGGTGACACGATCTCTCTGTTTCAAGCACTGTCAAAAGACCTCATTGTCAAAGAGCATGGAATACGTCTACTTGAGGCGCAGATTGCTACAGGTGGAATAATAGACCCAATCAACAGTCACCGACTTCCCACTGAAGTTGCCTTCAAGAGAGGTTACTTTGATGAAGAAATGAAAACCATACTAGAGGACTCAGGAGATGACACAAAAGGGTTTTTTGACCCAAACACAGAAGAGAATCTCACTTATCTTCAGCTGATGGAAAGGTGCGTCATTGATCCTGTCACTGGACTGTGCCTTCTCCCTCTCCTCGACAAGTCAGACAAGCTGAATTTTCATTTCATTGACTACAAAACTAAACTGGCCTTCAAAGAGGAGAAAGTGAAAGTGACATGTGGAAAGTACATGGGAATGACAGTGTCCCTGTGGGAGCTGCTGATGTCTGAATACTTTGATGAAATTCAGAGAAGAGACATCATAAGAAAATACAGAGAAGGGAAGCTCAACATCAAAATGATCATCACAATGGTTCTGGAAGTCATAGAAAAGTCTGTAAAAACAACTACAGTTGTTTTTGAAGGTATCAGAGAAACAGTCACAGCCAAACAGCTTGTGGAGGCAGATATCATTAGCCAGGAGGTCCTGGAAGATCTGAAAAAAGGGAAAAAGTCAGTGAAGGATGTGACAGAAGATGAAAGTGTAAATGTGTTCCTTCAGGGGAAAAGCAGTATCGCAGGTATTATGCTTCCTGATTCTCAAATCATGACAATCTACCAGGCCAAACAAAAAGGAAAGCTGATGCCAGGAACCGCTCTGATTCTACTGGAAGCACAAGCAGCGACAGGTTTTGTCATTGACCCCATTGGAAACAGGAAGTTTTCAGTTGATGATGCTGTCAAAGCAAAAATTGTGGGAGCGGATGTTTGTCAAAAGCTGCGCTCAGCAGAGAAAGCAGTCACTGGGTACAAAGATCCAAATGATGGGAAAATCATCTCATTGTTTCAAGCCATGCAAAAAGATCTCATCGTAAAAGACCATGGAATTCGACTCCTGGAGGCACAAATTGCCACTGGAGGGATCATTGACCCAGTGAACAGCCATCGCATCCCTGTACATGTGGCCTACAAGCGGGGGTTCTTTAATGAGGAAATGAACCAAATTCTGAGTGATCCAAGTGATGACACCAAAGGCTTCTTTGACCCCAACAATCTTGAGAACCTGACATACCTGCAGCTCATGGACAGATGTGTGACTGATCCAAGCACAGGTCTGTGCCTCTTGCCACTCAAAAGCAAAGTTAGGAAAATTACCATTGATAATAATATCAGGGAAACATTCCAAACAACAACAGTGACGGTGAAGTATGGCAGGTTCAAGGGTAAGCACACAACAATGTGGGATCTTATCAATTCAGAGTATCTAACTGAGGACAAAAGACAGGAGTTTTTCAAGCTCTTCAAGTCAAGGAAAATCACAATTGAGCAAATGATTGTCACCATTTTGGAAATCATTGAGAGCAAGGAGATAAAACAGCAGGCAGGGCTGAAGTTTGAAGGTCTCAGAGGTGGGGTCTCTGTTGTGGACCTTTTGGAGCTTGAAATTGTGGATGAAAACACATACAATAGTTTCATCAATGGACAGATAACTAGCACTGATGTGATGAAAATCGACACTGTGAGGTCCTACCTTCAAGGGAAAAGCTGTGTGGCTGGAGTGAAACTGCAACCCTCAAATAAGAAGTTAAGCATCTATGAGGCACAGAGAATTGGCATTCTAACACCTGGCACTGCTCTCTGTCTTCTCGAGGCACAAGCAGCTACCGGGTTCATTGTTGACCCTTTAAAAAACCAAAAACTCACAGTGGAACAAGCTCTCAAAGAAAAGGTTATCAGTCCACAGATGTATGAAAAGCTGTTGTCTGCAGAGAGGGCTGTCACTGGTTACACGGATCCATACACTGGTCATAAGATCTCACTTTTTCAAGCCTTGCAAAAGGATCTTATTGTCAAGCAGCATGGCATCCGCTTGCTTGAGGCCCAGATCGCTACCGGTGGTATCATTGATCCCTTGAAGTGTCTTCACTTACCCCTTGAGGTTGCATACAGGAAAGGATATTTCGATGCAGAACTTAATCAAATCCTGTCTGACCCCACTATTGACACAAAGGGCTTTTTTGACCCCAAGAGCCAGGACAATCTGACCTACATGGAGATGTTGGGTAGATGTGTTCAAGATGAGGGAACAGGATTGTTTCTCCTGCCACTGAATGACAAACAAAAACCCACTGAAGCCAAGGCTAAAGTGTACACTGCCACTGAAATAAAGCAAGAATTTGAAAAGACAGCTGTAAGCATATCTTTTGGACCCTTTTCAGGAAAATCAGTTTCTTTATGGGACTTGATTCACTCTGGGTACTTCACTGAGGATCAGCAGCTTGAATTCATTGAAAAATACAGAACAAAGAAGGTTGACATACAAACCATAATCACAATAGTGATTTCCAGAATTGAAACACTGGAGAACAGTGAAACACCCACAACCATGGGCCTGAGGAAACCTGTCTCTGCACAGCAACTTCACGATGCTGATGTGATAGATGCAGATACATTCAAGCAGGTAAAAGATGGAAAAGTCACGTTTGAGGTTGTAACAGAACGTGAACCTGTGAGGGGATATCTAAAAGGAACTGGAAGCATTGCTGGAATTAAGGTTCATCCATCAAAAAAAGTGATGAGTATTTACGAAGCGCAAAAGGAAGATCGGTTGACACCTGGTGTTGCACTTGTACTGCTTGAGGCGCAGGCTGCCACAGGATGGGTCATAGATCCTATCAAAAACAAGTCCTACGCTGTTGATGAGGCAGCAAGAGAGAAAGTTATTGGACCAGATGTACTTGAGCAACTTCTCTCAGCTGAACGAGCTGCGACTGGCTATAAAGATCCATATACAGATGCAGCAATATCTCTGTTTGAGGCCATGAGTGAACAGCTGGTTCAAAGAAGCTATGGCATTCGTCTTCTTGATGCACAGATAGCAACTGGAGGAATAATCGACCCAAACCAAAGTCACAGACTGCCAGTTCATGTTGCTATCAAAAAGGGATATCTGGATGAGGATATGCACAAAATTCTGCTGAGCCCAACTGATGATACAAAGGGATTCTTTGACCCAAATACCAAAGATAACCTCTCTTACCACCAGCTCATGAAGCGATGTGAGAAAGATCCTGAAACTGGTCTACTTCTTCTACCCCTGTATGAAGAGGAATCCCATGTACTTCACACGGATGAGAAAGTGCAGCTTGCATTTAAAAACAAAACTGTCCAAATTAATGCAGGGAAGTTCAAAAACAAAGAGGTGACATTGTGGGAAGTGTTGCTCTCTGAATACATATCAGAAAAAAAAAGGGAGCAGATCATGCACCAATACAGGACAGGAGTCATGAAAATAGAGGAGATCATAGAAATACTTACAGTCATTGTAACAGAAGTGTCATCAAAAGAAAAAAAGTTCAAGGGACTTAGAAAGCAGGTATCGGCAAGTGAGTTGTATGAGTCAAAGATTATATCAAAGGAACTTTTCACACAGATTGTAAAAGGAGAAGTGACCGAAGAAAATGTGAACAAAATGGAATCAATTCAAAAGTACCTTGGAGCCACGAACTGCATCGCAGGTGTCAGAGTTGAAAGTACAAAGAAAATCATGAGCATCTATGATGCTAAAAGCCGTGGCCTGCTGACTCCTGGAACTTCTCTGGTCTTGCTGGAGGCCCAGGCTGCCACTGGATTTGTCATTGATCCTGTAAACAACAAGAAACTTTCTGTGGAGGAAGCAGTGGCTCAGAAAGTGGTGGGCAACGAGTGGAAAAACAAACTACTGTCAGCAGAAAGGGCAGTAACAGGATACAAAGATCCATACACAGGAGACTTAATTTCTTTGTTCCAGGCCTTGAATAAAGACCTCATCGTCAAAGATCACGGCATTCGCCTCCTTGAAGCACAAATTGCCACTGGAGGCATAATTGACCCTGTCCACAGCCACAGAGTTCCTGTACAGGTGGCATACCAAAGAGGTTACTTTGACCAGGAAATGAATCAGATTCTGTCCGACTCTGATGATGACACCAAGGGCTTCTTTGACCCAAACAATCAAGATAACCTCACCTATCTTCAGCTGATAGAGAGGTGTGTCAAAGACCCAACTACTGATCTCTACTTATTGCCCATTGTGAAGAAAGGAGAGTTTTATTTCTTTGTTGATGAGGCAACAAAACTCATTCTGAAGAGTAAAACAACTACAAGAGCAGAAGGGAAATACCAAGGAACAACAGTGTCCCTGTGGGATCTCCTGTACTCCAAGTACATCACTGAAGAGAAGAGGAGAGAGCTTGTGCAACAGTTCAAGTCTGGATCAATCACAATTGAGCGCTTCATGGAAATCATCCTCACAATAATACAGAAGCAGACGGCAACAACAACAACAACAACCTCTTCATCAATGGTCTTTAGCAAGCCACCTGAAAGAAAGGTTGACAGCAGCACATCATCTAAGGTTACCACCACCATCACAGAGACAACTGAAGTTAAGAATTTCCATGGAATAAGAAAGGATGTCACTGCTTCAGAGCTGCTTGAATCCAAAATCATTGATGAGAGCCTTTACAAAGAACTACGCTCTGGAAATGTCACAGTGACTGAAGTGAGTGAAATGGACTCGGTGCGCAAGTACCTGGAAGGGACCAACAGTATTGCAGGTGTCTACCTGCAGTCCACCAAGGAGACACTGAGCATCTATGAAGCCAAAAACCGTAGCCTGCTGACTCCTGGAACTTCTCTGGTCTTGCTGGAGGCCCAGGCTGCCACTGGATTTGTCATTGATCCAGTCAACAACAAGAAACTCTCTGTGGAGGAAGCAGTGGCTCAGAAAGTGGTGGGCAATGAGTGGAAAAACAAACTACTGTCAGCAGAAAGGGCAGTAACAGGATACAAAGATCCATACACAGGAGACTTAATTTCTTTGTTCCAGGCCTTGAATAAAGACCTCATCGTCAAAGATCACGGCATTCGCCTCCTTGAAGCACAAATTGCCACTGGAGGCATAATTGACCCTGTCCACAGCCACAGAGTTCCTGTACAGGTGGCATACGAAAGAGGTTACTTTGACCAGGAAATGAATCAGATTCTGTCCGACGCTGGTGATGACACCAAGGGCTTCTTTGACCCAAACACCCAAGATAACCTCACCTATCTTCAGCTGATAGAGAGGTGTGTCAAAGATCCCATAACAGGCCTTAGCCTACTGGTCATTGTGAAGAAAGGAGAGTTTTATTTCTTTGTTGATGAGGCAACAAAACTCCTTCTGAAGAGTAAAACAACTACAAGAGCAGAAGGGAAATATCAAGGAACAACAGTGTCCCTGTGGGATCTCCTGTATTCCAAGTACATCACTGAAGAGAAGAGGAGAGAGCTTGTGCAACAGTTCAAGTCTGGGTCAATCACAATTGAGCGCTTCATGGAAATCATCCTCACAATAATACAGAAGCAGACAACAACAACAACATCCTCTTCATCAATGGTCTTTAGCAAGCCACCTGAAAGAAAGGTTGACAGCAGCACATCATCTAAGGTTACCACCACCATCACAGAGACAACTGAAGTTAAGAATTTCCATGGAATAAGAAAGGATGTCACTGCTTCAGAGCTGCTTGAATCCAAAATCATTGATGAGAGCCTTTACAAAGAACTACGCTCTGGAAATGTCACAGTGACTGAAGTGAGTGAAATGGACTCGGTGCGCAAGTACCTGGAGGGGACCAACAGTATTGCAGGTGTCTACCTGCAGTCCACCAAGGAGACACTGAGCATCTATGAAGCCAAAAACCGGGGCCTGCTGACTCCTGGAACTTCTCTGGTCTTGCTGGAGGCCCAGGCTGCCACTGGATTTGTCATTGACCCAGTCAACAACAAGAAACTCTCTGTGGAGGAAGCAGTGGCTCAGAAAGTGGTGGGCAATGAGTGGAAAAACAAACTACTGTCAGCAGAAAGGGCAGTAACAGGATACAAAGATCCATACACTGGCAACTTAATTTCTTTGTTCCAGGCCTTGAATAAAGACCTCATCGTCAAAGATCACGGCATTCGCCTCCTTGAAGCACAAATTGCCACTGGAGGCATAATTGACCCTGTCCACAGCCACAGAGTTCCTGTACAGGTGGCATACGAAAGAGGTTACTTTGACCAGGAAATGAATCAGATTCTGTCCGACGCTGGTGATGACACCAAGGGCTTCTTTGACCCAAACACCCAAGATAACCTCACCTATCTTCAGCTGATAGAGAGGTGTGTCAAAGATCCCATAACAGGCCTTAGCCTACTGGTCATTGTAAAGAAAGGAGAGTTTTATTTCTTTGTTGATGAGGCAACAAAACTCATTCTGAAGAGTAAAACAACTACAAGAGCAGAAGGGAAATATCAGGGAACAACAGTGTCCCTGTGGGATCTCCTGTACTCCAACTACATCACTGAAGAGAAGAGGAGAGAGCTTGTGCAACACTTCAAGTCGGGATCAATCACAATTGAGCGCTTCATGGAAATCATCCTCGCAATAATACAGAAGCAGACAACAACAACAACAACCTCTTCATCAATGGTCTTTAGCAAGCCACCTGAAAGAAAGGTTGACAGCAGCACATCATCTAAAGTTACCACCACCATCACAGAGACAACTGAAGTTAAGAATTTCCATGGAATAAGAAAGGATGTCACTGCTTCAGAGCTGCTTGAATCCAAAATCATTGATGAGAGCCTTTACAAAGAACTACGCTCTGGAAATGTCACAGTGACTGAAGTGAGTGAAATGGACTCGGTGCGCAAGTACCTGGAGGGGACCAACAGTATTGCAGGTGTCTACCTGCAGTCCACCAAGGAGACACTGAGCATCTATGAAGCCAAAAACCGTGGCCTGCTGACTCCTGGAACTTCTCTGGTCTTGCTGGAGGCCCAGGCTGCCACTGGATTTGTCATTGACCCAGTCAACAACAAGAAACTCTCTGTGGAGGAAGCAGTGGCTCAGAAAGTGGTGGGCAATGAGTGGAAAAACAAACTACTGTCAGCAGAAAGGGCAGTAACAGGATACAAAGATCCATACACAGGCAACTTAATTTCTTTGTTCCAGGCCTTGAATAAAGACCTCATCGTCAAAGATCACGGCATTCGCCTCCTTGAAGCACAAATTGCCACTGGAGGCATAATTGACCCTGTCCACAGCCACAGAGTTCCTGTACAGGTGGCATACGAAAGAGGTTACTTTGACCAGGAAATGAATCAGATTCTGTCCGACGCTGGTGATGACACCAAGGGCTTCTTTGACCCAAACACCCAAGATAACCTCACCTATCTTCAGCTGATAGAGAGGTGTGTCAAAGATCCCATAACAGGCCTTAGCTTACTGGTCATTGTGAAGAAAGGAGAGTTTTATTTCTTTGTTGATGAGGCAACAAAACTCCTTCTGAAGAGTAAAACAACTACAAGAGCAGAAGGGAAATACCAGGGAACAACAGTGTCTCTGTGGGATCTCCTGTACTCCAAGTACATCACTGAAGAGAAGAGGAGAGAGCTTGTGCAACAGTTCAAGTCTGGGTCAATCACAATTGAGCGCTTCATGGAACTCATCCTCACAATAATACAGAAGCAGACAACAACAACAACAACAACCTCTTCATCAATGGTCTTTAGCAAGCCACCTGAAAGAAAGGTTGACAGCAGCACATCATCTAAGGTTACCACCACCATCACAGAGACAACTGAAGTTAAGAATTTCCATGGAATAAGAAAGGATGTCACTGCTTCAGAGCTGCTTGAATCCAAAATCATTGATGAGAGCCTTTACAAAGAACTACGCTCTGGAAACGTCACAGTGACGGAAGTGAGTGAAATGGACTCGGTGCGCAAGTACCTGGAGGGGACCAACAGTATTGCAGGTGTCTACCTGCAGTCCACCAAGGAGACACTGAGCATCTATGAAGCCAAAAACCGTGGCCTACTGACTCCTGGAACTTCTCTGGTCTTGCTGGAGGCCCAAGCTGCCACTGGATTTGTCATTGACCCAGTCAACAACAAGAAACTTTCTGTGGAGGAAGCAGTGGCTCAGAAAGTGGTGGGCAATGAGTGGAAAAACAAACTACTGTCAGCAGAAAGGGCTGTAACAGGATACAAAGATCCATACACAGGCAATTTAATTTCTTTGTTCCAGGCCTTGAATAAAGACCTCATCGTCAAAGATCACGGCATTCGCCTCCTTGAAGCACAAATTGCCACTGGAGGCATAATTGACCCTGTCCACAGCCACAGAGTTCCTGTACAGGTGGCATACGAAAGAGGTTACTTTGACCAGGAAATGAATCAGATTCTGTCCGACGCTGGTGATGACACCAAGGGCTTCTTTGACCCAAACACCCAAGATAACCTCACCTATCTTCAGCTGATAGAGAGGTGTGTCAAAGATCCCATAACAGGCCTTAGCCTACTGGTCATTGTAAAGAAAGGAGAGTTTTATTTCTTTGTTGATGAGGCAACAAAACTCATTCTGAAGAGTAAAACAACTACAAGAGCAGAAGGGAAATACCAGGGAACAACAGTGTCCCTGTGGGATCTCCTGTACTCCAAGTACATCACTGAAGAGAAGAGGAGAGAGCTTGTGCAACAGTTCAAGTCTGGGTCAATCACAATTGAGCGCTTCATGGAAATCATCCTCACAATAATACAGAAGCAGACAACAACAACAACAACCTCTTCATCAATGGTCTTTAGCAAGCCACCTGAAAGAAAGGTTGAAAGCAGCACATCATCTAAAGTTACCACCACCATCACAGAGACAACTGAAGTTAAGAATTTCCATGGAATAAGAAAGGATGTCACTGCTTCAGAGCTGCTTGAATCCAAAATCATTGATGAGAGCCTTTACAAAGAACTACGCTCTGGAAATGTCACAGTGACTGAAGTGAGTGAAATGGACTCGGTGCGCAAGTACCTGGAGGGGACCAACAGTATTGCAGGTGTCTACCTGCAGTCCACCAAGGAGACACTGAGCATCTATGAAGCCAAAAACCGTGGCCTGCTGACTCCTGGAACTTCTCTGGTCTTGCTGGAGGCCCAGGCTGCCACTGGATTTGTCATTGATCCAGTCAACAACAAGAAACTTTCTGTGGAGGAAGCAGTGGCTCAGAAAGTGGTGGGCAATGAGTGGAAAAACAAACTACTGTCAGCAGAAAGGGCAGTAACAGGGTACAAAGATCCATACACAGGCAACTTAATTTCTCTGTTCCAGGCCTTGAATAAAGACCTCATCGTCAAAGATCACGGCATTCGCCTCCTTGAAGCACAAATTGCCACTGGAGGCATAATTGACCCTGTCTACAGCCACAGAGTTCCTGTACAGGTGGCATACGAAAGAGGTTACTTTGACCAGGAAATGAATCAGATTCTGTCCGACGCTGGTGATGACACCAAGGGCTTCTTTGACCCAAACACCCAAGATAACCTCACCTATCTTCAGCTGATAGAGAGGTGTGTCAAAGATCCCATAACAGGCCTTAGCCTACTGGTCATTGTGAAGAAAGGAGAGTTTTATTTCTTTGTTGATGAGGCAACAAAACTCATTCTGAAGAGTAAAACAACTACAAGAGCAGAAGGGAAATATCAGGGAACAACAGTGTCCCTGTGGGATCTCCTGTACTCCAAGTACATCACTGAAGAGAAGAGGAGAGAGCTTGTGCAACAGTTCAAGTCTGGGTCAATCACAATTGAGCGCTTCATGGAAATCATCCTCACAATAATACAGAAGCAGACAACAACAACAACAACAACAACAACCTCTTCATCAATGGTCTTTAGCAAGCCACCTGAAAGAAAGGTTGACAGCAGCACATCATCTAAGGTTACCACCACCATCACAGAGACAACTGAAGTTAAGAATTTCCATGGAATAAGAAAGGATGTCACTGCTTCAGAGCTGCTTGAATCCAAAATCATTGATGAGAGCCTTTACAAAGAACTACGCTCTGGAAATGTCACAGTGACTGAAGTGAGTGAAATGGACTCGGTGCGCAAGTACCTTGAGGGGACCAACAGTATTGCGGGTGTCTACCTGCAGTCCACCAATGAGACACTGAGCATCTATGAAGCCAAAAACCGTGGCCTGCTGACTCCTGGAACTTCTCTGGTCTTGCTGGAGGCCCAGGCTGCCACTGGATTTGTCATTGATCCAGTCAACAACAAGAAACTTTCTGTGGAGGAAGCAGTGGCTCAGAAAGTGGTGGGCAATGAGTGGAAAAACAAACTACTGTCAGCAGAAAGGGCTGTAACAGGATACAAAGATCCATACACAGGCAACTTAATTTCTTTGTTCCAGGCCTTGAATAAAGACCTCATCGTCAAAGATCACGGCATTCGCCTCCTTGAAGCACAAATTGCCACTGGAGGCATAATTGACCCTGTCCACAGCCACAGAGTTCCTGTACAGGTGGCATACGAAAGAGGTTACTTTGACCAGGAAATGAATCAGATTCTGTCCGACGCTGGTGATGACACCAAGGGCTTCTTTGACCCAAACACCCAAGATAACCTCACCTATCTTCAGCTGATAGAGAGGTGTGTCAAAGATCCCATAACAGGCCTTAGCCTACTGGTCATTGTGAAGAAAGGAGAGTTTTATTTCTTTGTTGATGAGGCAACAAAACTCATTCTGAAGAGTAAAACAACTACAAGAGCAGAAGGGAAATATCAGGGAACAACAGTGTCCCTGTGGGATCTCCTGTACTCCAAGTACATCACTGAAGAGAAGAGGAGAGAGCTTGTGCAACAGTTCAAGTCTGGGTCAATCACAATTGAGCGCTTCATGGAAATCATCCTCACAATAATACAGAAGCAGACAACAACAACAACAACAACAACAACCTCTTCATCAATGGTCTTTAGCAAGCCACCTGAAAGAAAGGTTGACAGCAGCACATCATCTAAGGTTACCACCACCATCACAGAGACAACTGAAGTTAAGAATTTCCATGGAATAAGAAAGGATGTCACTGCTTCAGAGCTGCTTGAATCCAAAATCATTGATGAGAGCCTTTACAAAGAACTACGCTCTGGAAATGTCACAGTGACTGAAGTGAGTGAAATGGACTCGGTGCGCAAGTACCTGGAGGGGACCAACAGTATTGCAGGTGTCTACCTGCAGTCCACCAAGGAGACACTGAGCATCTATGAAGCCAAAAACCGTGGCCTACTGACTCCTGGAACTTCTCTGGTCTTGCTGGAGGCCCAGGCTGCCACTGGATTTGTCATTGATCCAGTCAACAACAAGAAACTTTCTGTGGAGGAAGCAGTGGCTCAGAAAGTGGTGGGCAATGAGTGGAAAAACAAACTACTGTCAGCAGAAAGGGCAGTAACAGGGTACAAAGATCCATACACAGGCAACTTAATTTCTTTGTTCCAGGCCTTGAATAAAGACCTCATCGTCAAAGATCACGGCATTCGCCTCCTTGAAGCACAAATTGCCACTGGAGGCATAATTGACCCTGTCCACAGCCACAGAGTTCCTGTACAGGTGGCATACGAAAGAGGTTACTTTGACCAGGAAATGAATCAGATTCTGTCCGACGCTGGTGATGACACCAAGGGCTTCTTTGACCCAAACACCCAAGATAACCTCACCTATCTTCAGCTGATAGAGAGGTGTGTCAAAGATCCCATAACAGGCCTTAGCCTACTGGTCATTGTGAAGAAAGGAGAGTTTTATTTCTTTGTTGATGAGGCAACAAAACTCCTTCTGAAGAGTAAAACAACTACAAGAGCAGAAGGGAAATACCTGGGAACAACAGTGTCCCTGTGGGATCTCCTGTACTCCAAGTACATCACTGAAGAGAAGAGGAGAGAGCTTGTGCAACAGTTCAAGTCTGGATCAATCACAATTGAGCGCTTCATGGAAATCATCCTCACAATAATACAGAAGCAGACAACAACAACAACAACAACCTCTTCATCAATGGTCTTTAGCAAGCCACCTGAAAGAAAGGTTGACAGCAGCACATCATCTAAAGTTACCACCACCATCACAGAGACAACTGAAGTTAAGAATTTCCATGGAATAAGAAAGGATGTCACTGCTTCAGAGCTGCTTGAATCCAAAATCATTGATGAGAGCCTTTACAAAGAACTACGCTCTGGAAATGTCACAGTGACTGAAGTGAGTGAAATGGACTCGGTGCGCAAGTACCTGGAGGGGACCAACAGTATTGCAGGTGTCTACCTGCAGTCCACCAAGGAGACACTGAGCATCTATGAAGCCAAAAACCGGGGCCTGCTGACTCCTGGAACTTCTCTGGTCTTGCTGGAGGCCCAGGCTGCCACTGGATTTGTCACTGACCCAGTCAACAACAAGAAACTTTCTGTGGAGGAAGCAGTGGCTCAGAAAGTGGTGGGCAATGAGTGGAAAAACAAACTACTGTCAGCAGAAAGGGCAGTAACAGGATACAAAGATCCATACACAGGCAACTTAATTTCTTTGTTCCAGGCCTTGAATAAAGACCTCATCGTCAAAGATCACGGCATTCGCCTCCTTGAAGCACAAATTGCCACTGGAGGCATAATTGACCCTGTCCACAGCCACAGAGTTCCTGTACAGGTGGCATACGAAAGAGGTTACTTTGACCAGGAAATGAATCAGATTCTGTCCGACGCTGGTGATGACACCAAGGGCTTCTTTGACCCAAACACCCAAGATAACCTCACCTATCTTCAGCTGATAGAGAGGTGTGTCAAAGATCCCATAACAGGCCTTAGCCTACTGGTCATTGTGAAGAAAGGAGAGTTTTATTTCTTTGTTGATGAGGCAACAAAACTCCTTCTGAAGAGTAAAACAACTACAAGAGCAGAAGGGAAATATCAGGGAACAACAGGGTCCCTGTGGGATCTCCTGTACTCCAAGTACATCACTGAAGAGAAGAGGAGAGAGCTTGTGCAACAGTTCAAGTCTGGGTCAATCACAATTGAGCGCTTCATGGAAATCATCCTCACAATAATACAGAAGCAGACAACAACAACAACAACAACCTCTTCATCAATGGTCTTTAGCAAGCCACCTGAAAGAAAGGTTGACAGCAGCACATCATCTAAGGTTACCACCACCATCACAGAGACAACTGAAGTTAAGAATTTCCATGGAATAAGAAAGGATGTCACTGCTTCAGAGCTGCTTGAATCCAAAATCATTGATGAGAGCCTTTACAAAGAACTACGCTCTGGAAATGTCACAGTGACTGAAGTGAGTGAAATGGACTCGGTGCGCAAGTACCTGGAGGGGACCAACAGTATTGCAGGAGTCTACCTGCAGTCCACCAAGGAGACACTGAGCATCTATGAAGCCAAAAACCGGGGCCTGCTGACTCCTGGAACTTCTCTGGTCTTGCTGGAGGCCCAGGCTGCCACTGGATTTGTTATTGACCCAGTCAACAACAAGAAACTCTCTGTGGAGGAAGCAGTGGCTCAGAAAGTGGTGGGCAATGAGTGGAAAAACAAACTACTGTCAGCAGAAAGGGCAGTAACAGGATATAAAGATCCATACACTGGAGACTTAATTTCTTTGTTCCAGGCCTTGAATAAAGACCTCATCGTCAAAGATCACGGCATTCGCCTCCTTGAAGCACAAATTGCCACTGGAGGCATAATTGACCCTGTCCACAGCCACAGAGTTCCTGTACAGGTGGCATATGAAAGAGGTTACTTTGACCAGGAAATGAATCAGATTCTGTCCGACGCTGGTGATGACACCAAGGGCTTCTTTGACCCAAACACCCAAGATAACCTCACCTATCTTCAGCTGATAGAGAGGTGTGTCAAAGATCCCATAACAGGCCTTAGCCTACTGGTCATTGTGAAGAAAGGAGAGTTTTATTTCTTTGTTGATGAGGCAACAAAACTCCTTCTGAAGAGTAAAACAACTACAAGAGCAGAAGGGAAATATCAGGGAACAACAGTGTCCCTGTGGGATCTCCTGTACTCCAAGTACATCACTGAAGAGAAGAGGAGAGAGCTTGTGCAACAGTTCAAGTCTGGGTCAATCACAATTGAGCGCTTCATGGAAATCATCCTCACAATAATACAGAAGCAGACAACAACAACAACAACAACAACAACCTCTTCATCAATGGTCTTTAGCAAGCCACCTGAAAGAAAGGTTGACAGCAGCACATCATCTAAAGTTACCACCACCATCACAGAGACAACTGAAGTTAAGAATTTCCATGGAATAAGAAAGGATGTCACTGCTTCAGAGCTGCTTGAATCCAAAATCATTGATGAGAGCCTTTACAAAGAACTACGCTCTGGAAATGTCACAGTGACTGAAGTGAGTGAAATGGACTCGGTGCGCAAGTACCTGGAGGGGACCAACAGTATTGCAGGTGTCTACCTGCAGTCCACCAAGGAGACACTGAGCATCTATGAAGCCAAAAACCGGGGCCTGCTGACTCCTGGAACTTCTCTGGTCTTGCTGGAGGCCCAGGCTGCCACTGGATTTGTCATTGACCCAGTCAACAACAAGAAACTTTCTGTGGAGGAAGCAGTGGCTCAGAAAGTGGTGGGCAATGAGTGGAAAAACAAACTACTGTCAGCAGAAAGGGCAGTAACAGGATACAAAGATCCATACACAGGCAACTTAATTTCTTTGTTCCAGGCCTTGAATAAAGACCTCATCGTCAAAGATCACGGCATTCGCCTCCTTGAAGCACAAATTGCCACTGGAGGCATAATTGACCCTGTCCACAGCCACAGAGTTCCTGTACAGGTGGCATACGAAAGAGGTTACTTTGACCAGGAAATGAATCAGATTCTGTCCGACGCTGGTGATGACACCAAGGGCTTCTTTGACCCAAACACCCAAGATAACCTCACCTATCTTCAGCTGATAGAGAGGTGTGTCAAAGATCCCATAACAGGCCTTAGCCTACTGGTCATTGTGAAGAAAGGAGAGTTTTATTTCTTTGTTGATGAGGCAACAAAACTCATTCTGAAGAGTAAAACAACTACAAGAGCAGAAGGGAAATATCAGGGAACAACAGTGTCCCTGTGGGATCTCCTGTACTCCAAGTACATCACTGAAGAGAAGAGGAGAGAGCTTGTGCAACAGTTCAAGTCTGGGTCAATCACAATTGAGCGCTTCATGGAAATCATCCTCACAATAATACAGAAGCAGACAACAACAACAACAACAACAACAACCTCTTCATCAATGGTCTTTAGCAAGCCACCTGAAAGAAAGGTTGACAGCAGCACATCATCTAAGGTTACCACCACCATCACAGAGACAACTGAAGTTAAGAATTTCCATGGAATAAGAAAGGATGTCACTGCTTCAGAGCTGCTTGAATCCAAAATCATTGATGAGAGCCTTTACAAAGAACTACGCTCTGGAAATGTCACAGTGACTGAAGTGAGTGAAATGGACTCGGTGCGCAAGTACCTTGAGGGGACCAACAGTATTGCGGGTGTCTACCTGCAGTCCACCAATGAGACACTGAGCATCTATGAAGCCAAAAACCGTGGCCTGCTGACTCCTGGAACTTCTCTGGTCTTGCTGGAGGCCCAGGCTGCCACTGGATTTGTCATTGATCCAGTCAACAACAAGAAACTTTCTGTGGAGGAAGCAGTGGCTCAGAAAGTGGTGGGCAATGAGTGGAAAAACAAACTACTGTCAGCAGAAAGGGCAGTAACAGGATACAAAGATCCATACACAGGCAACTTAATTTCTTTGTTCCAGGCCTTGAATAAAGACCTCATCGTCAAAGATCACGGCATTCGCCTCCTTGAAGCACAAATTGCCACTGGAGGCATAATTGACCCTGTCCACAGCCACAGAGTTCCTGTACAGGTGGCATACGAAAGAGGTTACTTTGACCAGGAAATGAATCAGATTCTGTCCGACGCTGGTGATGACACCAAGGGCTTCTTTGACCCAAACACCCAAGATAACCTCACCTATCTTCAGCTGATAGAGAGGTGTGTCAAAGATCCCATAACAGGCCTTAGCCTACTGGTCATTGTGAAAAAAGGAGAGTTTTATTTCTTTGTTGATGAGGCAACAAAACTCCTTCTGAAGAGTAAAACAACTACAAGAGCAGAAGGGAAATACCAGGGAACAACAGTGTCCCTGTGGGATCTCCTGTACTCCAAGTACATCACTGAAGAGAAGAGGAGAGAGCTTGTGCAACAGTTCAAGTCTGGGTCAATCACAATTGAGCGCTTCATGGAAATCATCCTCACAATAATACAGAAGCAGACAACAACAACAACAACAACCTCTTCATCAATGGTCTTTAGCAAGCCACCTGAAAGAAAGGTTGACAGCAGCACATCATCTAAGGTTACCACCACCATCACAGAGACAACTGACGTTAAGAATTTCCATGGAATAAGAAAGGATGTCACTGCTTCAGAGCTGCTTGAATCCAAAATCATTGATGAGAGCCTTTACAAAGAACTACGCTCTGGAAATGTCACAGTGACTGAAGTGAGTGAAATGGACTCGGTGCGCAAGTACCTGGAGGGGACCAACAGTATTGCAGGTGTCTACCTGCAGTCCACCAAGGAGACACTGAGCATCTATGAAGCCAAAAACCGTGGCCTACTGACTCCTGGAACTTCTCTGGTCTTGCTGGAGGCCCAGGCTGCCACTGGATTTGTCATTGATCCAGTCAACAACAAGAAACTTTCTGTGGAGGAAGCAGTGGCTCAGAAAGTGGTGGGCAATGAGTGGAAAAACAAACTACTGTCAGCAGAAAGGGCAGTAACAGGGTACAAAGATCCATACACAGGCAACTTAATTTCTTTGTTCCAGGCCTTGAATAAAGACCTCATCGTCAAAGATCACGGCATTCGCCTCCTTGAAGCACAAATTGCCACTGGAGGCATAATTGACCCTGTCCACAGCCACAGAGTTCCTGTACAGGTGGCATACGAAAGAGGTTACTTTGACCAGGAAATGAATCAGATTCTGTCCGACGCTGGTGATGACACCAAGGGCTTCTTTGACCCAAACACCCAAGATAACCTCACCTATCTTCAGCTGATAGAGAGGTGTGTCAAAGATCCCATAACAGGCCTTAGCCTACTGGTCATTGTGAAGAAAGGAGAGTTTTATTTCTTTGTTGATGAGGCAACAAAACTCCTTCTGAAGAGTAAAACAACTACAAGAGCAGAAGGGAAATACCTGGGAACAACAGTGTCCCTGTGGGATCTCCTGTACTCCAAGTACATCACTGAAGAGAAGAGGAGAGAGCTTGTGCAACAGTTCAAGTCTGGATCAATCACAATTGAGCGCTTCATGGAAATCATCCTCACAATAATACAGAAGCAGACAACAACAACAACAACAACAACCTCTTCATCAATGGTCTTTAGCAAGCCACCTGAAAGAAAGGTTGACAGCAGCACATCATCTAAGTTACCACCACCATCACAGAGACAACTGAAGTTAAGAATTTCCATGGAATAAGAAAGGATGTCACTGCTTCAGAGCTGCTTGAATCCAAAATCATTGATGAGAGCCTTTACAAAGAACTACGCTCTGGAAATGTCACAGTGACTGAAGTGAGTGAAATGGACTCGGTGCGCAAGTACCTGGAGGGGACCAACAGTATTGCAGGTGTCTACCTGCAGTCCACCAAGGAGACACTGAGCATCTATGAAGCCAAAAACCGGGGCCTGCTGACTCCTGGAACTTCTCTGGTCTTGCTGGAGGCCCAGGCTGCCACTGGATTTGTCATTGACCCAGTCAACAACAAGAAACTTTCTGTGGAGGAAGCAGTGGCTCAGAAAGTGGTGGGCAATGAGTGGAAAAACAAACTACTGTCAGCAGAAAGGGCAGTAACAGGATACAAAGATCCATACACAGGCAACTTAATTTCTTTGTTCCAGGCCTTGAATAAAGACCTCATCGTCAAAGATCACGGCATTCGCCTCCTTGAAGCACAAATTGCCACTGGAGGCATAATTGACCCTGTCCACAGCCACAGAGTTCCTGTACAGGTGGCATACGAAAGAGGTTACTTTGACCAGGAAATGAATCAGATTCTGTCCGACGCTGGTGATGACACCAAGGGCTTCTTTGACCCAAACACCCAAGATAACCTCACCTATCTTCAGCTGATAGAGAGGTGTGTCAAAGATCCCATAACAGGCCTTAGCCTACTGGTCATTGTGAAGAAAGGAGAGTTTTATTTCTTTGTTGATGAGGCAACAAAACTCATTCTGAAGAGTAAAACAACTACAAGAGCAGAAGGGAAATATCAGGGAACAACAGTGTCCCTGTGGGATCTCCTGTACTCCAAGTACATCACTGAAGAGAAGAGGAGAGAGCTTGTGCAACAGTTCAAGTCTGGGTCAATCACAATTGAGCGCTTCATGGAAATCATCCTCACAATAATACAGAAGCAGACAACAACAACAACAACAACAACCTCTTCATCAATGGTCTTTAGCAAGCCACCTGAAAGAAAGGTTGACAGCAGCACATCATCTAAGGTTACCACCACCATCACAGAGACAACTGAAGTTAAGAATTTCCATGGAATAAGAAAGGATGTCACTGCTTCAGAGCTGCTTGAATCCAAAATCATTGATGAGAGCCTTTACAAAGAACTACGCTCTGGAAATGTCACAGTGACTGAAGTGAGTGAAATGGACTCGGTGCGCAAGTACCTTGAGGGGACCAACAGTATTGCGGGTGTCTACCTGCAGTCCACCAATGAGACACTGAGCATCTATGAAGCCAAAAACCGTGGCCTGCTGACTCCTGGAACTTCTCTGGTCTTGCTGGAGGCCCAGGCTGCCACTGGATTTGTCATTGATCCAGTCAACAACAAGAAACTTTCTGTGGAGGAAGCAGTGGCTCAGAAAGTGGTGGGCAATGAGTGGAAAAACAAACTACTGTCAGCAGAAAGGGCAGTAACAGGATACAAAGATCCATACACAGGCAACTTAATTTCTTTGTTCCAGGCCTTGAATAAAGACCTCATCGTCAAAGATCACGGCATTCGCCTCCTTGAAGCACAAATTGCCACTGGAGGCATAATTGACCCTGTCCACAGCCACAGAGTTCCTGTACAGGTGGCATACGAAAGAGGTTACTTTGACCAGGAAATGAATCAGATTCTGTCCGACGCTGGTGATGACACCAAGGGCTTCTTTGACCCAAACACCCAAGATAACCTCACCTATCTTCAGCTGATAGAGAGGTGTGTCAAAGATCCCATAACAGGCCTTAGCCTACTGGTCATTGTGAAGAAAGGAGAGTTTTATTTCTTTGTTGATGAGGCAACAAAACTCATTCTGAAGAGTAAAACAACTACAAGAGCAGAAGGGAAATATCAGGGAACAACAGTGTCCCTGTGGGATCTCCTGTACTCCAAGTACATCACTGAAGAGAAGAGGAGAGAGCTTGTGCAACAGTTCAAGTCTGGGTCAATCACAATTGAGCGCTTCATGGAAATCATCCTCACAATAATACAGAAGCAGACAACAACAACAACAACAACAACAACCTCTTCATCAATGGTCTTTAGCAAGCCACCTGAAAGAAAGGTTGACAGCAGCACATCATCTAAGGTTACCACCACCATCACAGAGACAACTGAAGTTAAGAATTTCCATGGAATAAGAAAGGATGTCACTGCTTCAGAGCTGCTTGAATCCAAAATCATTGATGAGAGCCTTTACAAAGAACTACGCTCTGGAAATGTCACAGTGACTGAAGTGAGTGAAATGGACTCGGTGCGCAAGTACCTTGAGGGGACCAACAGTATTGCGGGTGTCTACCTGCAGTCCACCAATGAGACACTGAGCATCTATGAAGCCAAAAACCGTGGCCTGCTGACTCCTGGAACTTCTCTGGTCTTGCTGGAGGCCCAGGCTGCCACTGGATTTGTCATTGATCCAGTCAACAACAAGAAACTTTCTGTGGAGGAAGCAGTGGCTCAGAAAGTGGTGGGCAATGAGTGGAAAAACAAACTACTGTCAGCAGAAAGGGCAGTAACAGGATACAAAGATCCATACACAGGCAACTTAATTTCTTTGTTCCAGGCCTTGAATAAAGACCTCATCGTCAAAGATCACGGCATTCGCCTCCTTGAAGCACAAATTGCCACTGGAGGCATAATTGACCCTGTCCACAGCCACAGAGTTCCTGTACAGGTGGCATACGAAAGAGGTTACTTTGACCAGGAAATGAATCAGATTCTGTCCGACGCTGGTGATGACACCAAGGGCTTCTTTGACCCAAACACCCAAGATAACCTCACCTATCTTCAGCTGATAGAGAGGTGTGTCAAAGATCCCATAACAGGCCTTAGCCTACTGGTCATTGTGAAGAAAGGAGAGTTTTATTTCTTTGTTGATGAGGCAACAAAACTCCTTCTGAAGAGTAAAACAACTACAAGAGCAGAAGGGAAATACCAGGGAACAACAGTGTCCCTGTGGGATCTCCTGTACTCCAAGTACATCACTGAAGAGAAGAGGAGAGAGCTTGTGCAACAGTTCAAGTCTGGGTCAATCACAATTGAGCGCTTCATGGAAATCATCCTCACAATAATACAGAAGCAGACAACAACAACAACAACAACCTCTTCATCAATGGTCTTTAGCAAGCCACCTGAAAGAAAGGTTGACAGCAGCACATCATCTAAGGTTACCACCACCATCACAGAGACAACTGAAGTTAAGAATTTCCATGGAATAAGAAAGGATGTCACTGCTTCAGAGCTGCTTGAATCCAAAATCATTGATGAGAGCCTTTACAAAGAACTACGCTCTGGAAATGTCACAGTGACTGAAGTGAGTGAAATGGACTCGGTGCGCAAGTACCTGGAGGGGACCAACAGTATTGCAGGTGTCTACCTGCAGTCCACCAAGGAGACACTGAGCATCTATGAAGCCAAAAACCGTGGCCTACTGACTCCTGGAACTTCTCTGGTCTTGCTGGAGGCCCAGGCTGCCACTGGATTTGTCATTGATCCAGTCAACAACAAGAAACTTTCTGTGGAGGAAGCAGTGGCTCAGAAAGTGGTGGGCAATGAGTGGAAAAACAAACTACTGTCAGCAGAAAGGGCAGTAACAGGGTACAAAGATCCATACACAGGCAACTTAATTTCTTTGTTCCAGGCCTTGAATAAAGACCTCATCGTCAAAGATCACGGCATTCGCCTCCTTGAAGCACAAATTGCCACTGGAGGCATAATTGACCCTGTCCACAGCCACAGAGTTCCTGTACAGGTGGCATACGAAAGAGGTTACTTTGACCAGGAAATGAATCATATTCTGTCCGACGCTGGTGATGACACCAAGGGCTTCTTTGACCCAAACACCCAAGATAACCTCACCTATCTTCAGCTGATAGAGAGGTGTGTCAAAGATCCCATAACAGGCCTTAGCCTACTGGTCATTGTGAAGAAAGGAGAGTTTTATTTCTTTGTTGATGAGGCAACAAAACTCCTTCTGAAGAGTAAAACAACTACAAGAGCAGAAGGGAAATACCTGGGAACAACAGTGTCCCTGTGGGATCTCCTGTACTCCAAGTACATCACTGAAGAGAAGAGGAGAGAGCTTGTGCAACAGTTCAAGTCTGGATCAATCACAATTGAGCGCTTCATGGAAATCATCCTCACAATAATACAGAAGCAGACAACAACAACAACAACCTCTTCATCAATGGTCTTTAGCAAGCCACCTGAAAGAAAGGTTGACAGCAGCACATCATCTAAAGTTACCACCACCATCACAGAGACAACTGAAGTTAAGAATTTCCATGGAATAAGAAAGGATGTCACTGCTTCAGAGCTGCTTGAATCCAAAATCATTGATGAGAGCCTTTACAAAGAACTACGCTCTGGAAATGTCACAGTGACTGAAGTGAGTGAAATGGACTCGGTGCGCAAGTACCTGGAGGGGACCAACAGTATTGCAGGTGTCTACCTGCAGTCCACCAAGGAGACACTGAGCATCTATGAAGCCAAAAACCGGGGCCTGCTGACTCCTGGAACTTCTCTGGTCTTGCTGGAGGCCCAGGCTGCCACTGGATTTGTCATTGACCCAGTCAACAACAAGAAACTTTCTGTGGAGGAAGCAGTGGCTCAGAAAGTGGTGGGCAATGAGTGGAAAAACAAACTACTGTCAGCAGAAAGGGCAGTAACAGGATACAAAGATCCATACACAGGCAACTTAATTTCTTTGTTCCAGGCCTTGAATAAAGACCTCATCGTCAAAGATCACGGCATTCGCCTCCTTGAAGCACAAATTGCCACTGGAGGCATAATTGACCCTGTCCACAGCCACAGAGTTCCTGTACAGGTGGCATACGAAAGAGGTTACTTTGACCAGGAAATGAATCAGATTCTGTCCGACGCTGGTGATGACACCAAGGGCTTCTTTGACCCAAACACCCAAGATAACCTCACCTATCTTCAGCTGATAGAGAGGTGTGTCAAAGATCCCATAACAGGCCTTAGCCTACTGGTCATTGTGAAGAAAGGAGAGTTTTATTTCTTTGTTGATGAGGCAACAAAACTCATTCTGAAGAGTAAAACAACTACAAGAGCAGAAGGGAAATATCAGGGAACAACAGTGTCCCTGTGGGATCTCCTGTACTCCAAGTACATCACTGAAGAGAAGATGAGAGAGCTTGTGCAACAGTTCAAGTCTGGGTCAATCACAATTGAGCGCTTCATGGAAATCATCCTCACAATAATACAGAAGCAGACAACAACAACAACAACAACCTCTTCATCAATGGTCTTTAGCAAGCCACCTGAAAGAAAGGTTGACAGCAGCACATCATCTAAGGTTACCACCACCATCACAGAGACAACTGAAGTTAAGAATTTCCATGGAATAAGAAAGGATGTCACTGCTTCAGAGCTGCTTGAATCCAAAATCATTGATGAGAGCCTTTACAAAGAACTACGCTCTGGAAATGTCACAGTGACTGAAGTGAGTGAAATGGACTCGGTGCGCAAGTACCTGGAGGGGACCAACAGTATTGCAGGAGTCTACTTGCAGTCCACCAAGGAGACACTGAGCATCTATGAAGCCAAAAGCCGGGGCCTACTGACTCCTGGAACTTCTCTGGTCTTGCTGGAGGCCCAGGCTGCCACTGGATTTGTCATTGATCCAGTCAACAACAAGAAACTTTCTGTGGAGGAAGCAGTGGCTCAGAAAGTGGTGGGCAATGAGTGGAAAAACAAACTACTGTCAGCAGAAAGGGCAGTAACAGGATACAAAGATCCATACACAGGCAATTTAATTTCTTTGTTCCAGGCCTTGAATAAAGACCTCATCGTCAAAGATCACGGCATTCGCCTCCTTGAAGCACAAATTGCCACTGGAGGCATAATTGACCCTGTCCACAGCCACAGAGTTCCTGTACAGGTGGCATACGAAAGAGGTTACTTTGACCAGGAAATGAATCAGATTCTGTCCGACGCTGGTGATGACACCAAGGGCTTCTTTGACCCAAACAATCAAGAGAACCTCACCTATCTTCAGCTGATAGAGAGGTGTGTCAAAGATCCCATAACAGGCCTTAGCCTACTTTCATTGCAGCGGTAAAGGAATTATATCTTTTGTTTAAAAACTTTTGATCTGCTCTGCTCACCATTTCAAATGGTAATAGAAAACTGTAGTGGTTTTTTTTTTTCTTTAACTTACAGAATATTCTACATTTTGATGTAACTTTACTTTAAAGAATGATTAGAGAAAAAAAATCCTTAAAGCACTGTACAGATTTCCCTGAACCATTGCTGATTATGAGAAAATATTTTTGAGATAGATATTCTTCTTTTTTGTTATAAGAAGAGATGTCTTGAGAATTCATTTCACTGGGGATGAAGCTAGTGTCCTAACAACCCAGAGCCATGAGACTGCACACACATTTTCACAGCCTGCAGATAGTCTCATTTGAGGATTAATTTCATGATGCCAGTCTTCTACATGTGTGGACTTCAATATTAATACTTGCATCCATCTTTGTTTTGTCAAATGTTTCCTTTTTAATACAGTGTGACCTTTCAAGAGTTAAAACTCATTCTGTGGCCTTGGATTGTATATATGTTTTAGCATCTTTGTTGTCCTTTGTTGACCCTCTGTTGTGTCTGTGCTATCTAACATTCTATATTCATGATACTTAATTTCCTGTTTACATTTTTTGTAGCAATTATGGATTTGCCATGTTTTACGCTATGTGCATCATCATCCAACCTTTTTGTCTCAAACTTTCTTACTGATCATACCAATAAACAAGTGATGTATGAATAACACATCTTGGCTGTTTTGAAATGTTTTTGTCAGAACATGTTGATATGCAGCAGGCCGGTACAGCCGGTGGGGGACAAAGTACACAGCTTCATTACTTAAGTCAAAGTATAGATCCTCCATGTCAAATATTACTCCAAAACAAGTGAAAGTTGCTCTGTCAGATTATTACTTGAGTTAAAGTACTGAAGTACTTGCTTTTAAAAATATTTAAGTATTAAAAGTACTATCTCAAAACATTGTATTTTCACAAAGCATGATGGCAGTCAAGAATACATTAGAAGTATATTCTGTTACATTGTTTATTTAGAAACCATTACTTGAAATCTCTAAAAACTATACCATGGAATAAAAACAGACACTAAGTTACTCCACGGACAACTTAGTTTGAAATGTTCATTTGGTAAGAAACAGATGTGACGTAGCTCAACACGCTTTCTCAGGTTGGACAGTGAAGTTTTGTCTTTTTGGGCAGAGTGGGAAACAGGGAGAACATTTCAAACGATACGTATCATTCTTCATTTCAAAAACCTCTAACATGGGCTGAAGATATGGTCATAGGGTGCTCAGGTGGAGAATTATAGCCATCATTACCACCTCTAAAAGAACTGCCTGATCTGAGTGATGCTCTGTGTTTGCTCAGCGTTCAACCGTGGAGACGCACGATAAACAGGTACGACTAAACCACTGAGACAAACAGAACTATACAAACACAGGTTACTGTCTTAGGGATCAGATTTCAGAAAAGAGAAGGAAATTCATGAGCTGACTTCAAAGCAAAAGTAGTGAGTAACTAGAGCACTGATAGAAATGTAGTGGAGTACAAAGTACAATAACTGTCTTCTGAATGTAGTGGAGTCAAAGTAATACGTATCCCCAAAAAATAATACTCAAGTAAAGAACAGATACTCAGAAAATTTACTTAAGTACAGTACTCAAGTAAATTCACTTTGTTACGGTCCACTACTGGGTACAGCATATATTGTATAATTGAGTTTCCCAAAGAGTCCTCACTTGACATTTGGAGCCTTTCAAGATATAAAGAACACCACCCTCTAGTGGAGAGAAATTATTAAACCAACTTTATTGTGTCATGTTCATTTTATTCTTTATTGCATATATTTTTGGCAACATTTTTTCTTGGAATTAGTGTAACTTGAGGAACAAAAAGAAAAGAAAAACAAACAAATTCTTTAACATTACTAATCGTTAACTCACATGAACAGAGAAGCAACATGTTTCCTTTCTGGATTCCAAATCCTTGGTTTCTCCTTTCTTGCAGCAATAAGGATTGCTTGTACAGTACAAGAATTACTTGTTTTGTGTGAGCAGTACTCATTTAAGACAAATTTTACAAAGACACCAGAGTACAAAATGCTCATGAGTAAAAACATAATCCAAAGACTGTAAAACATTTGCACCAGCAGAATTCAGTTCCACATTTCTGATACCAGATGAATATGAAAACTAGTCCAGTTTGTCTAGCAGTTGGCGAATGTCTTCTTGGCCACGGTAAATTCTCTTCAGCCCTCGTGGAAGATAACGGCAGGACGAAATATTGAGGTAGTCTAGAGAAGTCATTTGGCCGATGACAGACCTAAAATGATGTTAAAAAAAAAAAAACACCTTTTCAGTGAATTCTGGGAAAATACAAACCAATCATAATCAGGCTCAAAAAATAAAATTATTGGTACATAGTTACATTATTTGGAATGGTCAAGTTAGGTAGACAACCATGTGTTAAATACCTGAGTGCAGGTGATGTGATTCTGGTCCCACTAAGATTAAGTGAACGCAAGGTATCTGCCTCTGTTGTCTGAACAAGGTAACTCATTGCTATCTCCAACTCCTCCTCAGTGAAGAGCTGATATGCAATGTCAAGCTGCTGCAGTGTTCGACTCCACTTCTCTGTCACCATGTGAAGCCCCTTTTTAGTTGATGACGACCCAAGGTTGCTGCCGAAATAATGTCCCCAGTACAGACACTCAAGCTCTGCCAAACAAAAACAGGAGAGAGAGGTAGCGCTTATTTTGATGTAAGTGCTCAAAGGAAGTATAATAAAACATAGCAAGAGTACATTTTCTGTGTCCAAAGGTTTTCTGATTATAAATGAAAACAACATGAATATTCTATAGACCCACAAATATGATCCCATTGTCCATTAAAGTCAATTATTTAATAAAAGTAGTACATTTCTCATAAAAGATGAAAACCTACCAGCACATGGCAGTGCCGTGAGACCAGATGGCGTTATTCGCGAACATCCCCGAAGATCCAGCACCCGCAGCCTGGTGGAGCCGAAGAGAATGTCCCACAAATCTTTGTCGGTCATGTAGGAATGAGACGTGGTTGCGATACAGAGCTCCTCCAGTAATGGAAAGCCTAATGATGAGTCAGCACTGTTACGCGTTGGCTTTAGGAGAGGTCTGACATTCAGTATCCGGAAGGTCTGATGGTGAGTATAAAAGATGTAGAATAATATGAATATGCTCAAATCTTATGGGTGCACACAATACACACACAGTCACACAACACAGTAATGCTGAATGTAGCACAAATGGAAGACAGGCTTTAAGTAAGGGCTACAACTTGTTGTACTCATGATCAATAAATCAGACTATTATCATAAAAGACTTATTTCCTTTTCTTTCTTAAATGTCTGAAAACTGTAAAAGATGCTAAATCTATCTATCTATCTATCTATCTATCTATCTATCTATCTATCTATCTATCTATCTATCTATCTATCTATCTATCTATCTATCTATCTATCTATCTATCTGTCTATCTGTCTTTAAAATGAGCACTTTTTCAGTTTAGCAGTTCTTTGATTATACAGCAGGACCCTTATGGATCCAAAAATAGAAACCACACATACAGTCCTCATCCAGCATCCAGTCTTGGTACATTAGCATTACCTTTAGTTTCGGGCATGCCGTCTGCAGTGCTTGGATGTAAAGACGAAGTTCACAGTCCCTACTGTTGAGCTGCGTGTTGACCTCGAAAAACTCCAAATCAGGACAGACCCCCCTCTGAAAACATAAACGCAATCCGTTATGTAAACAAAGTTACAGGTAATGAGTCCACAGTAACATGAATACAACATGTGAAGAAAAAGAAGAGAGTGGCCCTTACAGAGATGGCAGCCTGAACTTTGTCATGCTTCGGTCCATGAGTGAACCAAATTTGCTTGATCTGGCTCCCATGGTTTTCAAGGTAGTCCACAAGTCCTTCAACCTGAAACTACAGGAACAAAAACAGGTGGTCTGTTACCAAACAGGTGGGGAATGAACACCTGCTCAGGACTACTGGCTGTGAATAGTCTATCAAACTAGCCATAATTTAGCATCATATCTAGTTTATGCTCAGTTTTCAGGATCATAATTGTAATGGTTGCAGAACTGATTTTTTTCTTTGTTTTTAAATTCACACATAACAGTTATTCAAAGAAAATTAAGCATTCTGATTGGCCCCTCCGCTATATTTAAAGTTGACTGAGTGACTCTGTTAGTTCTAGTCAACGGCAGATTATAATCTTTAGGATGTCTAATCCACTGACAGACGTTTTCTGTCAATAATACGACAACACGCGACAAGGTGTCTGCTAAAGATGGGTCTGGACGTACCTCTGAATGCTGAAGATTCAAGTTCTGTAGAGACCGGCTGTGCTGACCGAGGCTGGAGAAACCTTCTGCCGTCAGGCCTGTGCAGTAGGAGAGCGTGAGGGAGCGAAGGTGTGGGGCGTTCAGTGACACAGCCTAAATTTCATCACAACATAAAACATAATTATTTGGTAAATCAAAATATGTTCATAGAGATTTTTAATGCCTCCTTTTTTGAAAAACTGCAAAGCATAACATATCAGCCAATATTTGGTTGGAGCCTTGAGATGACAGTATTTTTAAACAGGATGCAAATTGTACTGAATTAACGGCTAATATTTTGGTGTTAAAAGAAGATGATTTGAAGTATGTATCACTGACCTCCACTGCAAAGTTCACGTTATTTTTCCAGTGATAGAGAGAGAAGTCTCGTAGCTGGGAGAATCTATAAAACAAGAACAGATATTCAGAAAGAATTGGTCATACACTGTACAATGCACAACACAAATCATAGTTTACATGTTATTTCCAGCTTCATTACAAAGCTAACACTACCTGTTTTGAGACAGCCAGGTAAACGTGTCCCTAACTTTCCTCTCAGTTTTAGGTAGCTGGCTTAACCCCGGTGCAATCCAGCAGTGACCGATAGTCACCTTCCTCCACAGGACCGGACTGGAGGCAGCGGCGTTCCACAGGCGGCAAACTCTCCCCACTCTACAAGAGACACATTGAGAAAAAAAGAATCAGTTCTTCCAGTTTGAGTCAAGATTATCAAAAATATAGAACTTGTATGTGTCTATATGACAAAGTAGAGCCCATAGAATTAATTTACTCAAACAACAAGTGATGTTTGATATTTAATTCATACTTTTTATGTGAAGTTTGCAAAAATGAATGAACTCAAATGCAAAATTCCATCTAATTTTTTGATCTATTTTTCCTCCTTTCTTTTCCAAAACCACCATGATGTATATATCAACTAAAGCTCTGTGAATTTGTGATGTACATTTCTTTATATTTGTGATATCTTATTGATTGCATAAATAAAACATACAGCAAACAACATTTAAATAGGGTAGGTTTAAAACAGAGAAAAATGGAAGACATCCAATCATATGCATCTACAGACATGTCAGCCTATGGAGAGGAAAAAAAGTAATGATCATGTGGCTTTAACCAATTACTGTCCCAGGTTGAGGGTCCAAAGAGGGACATAGGTGAAGTCCATATATGGTCTAAGAATAAAGTTGTTCTTCATACTAATGGTGTTGCTGGTGTTTGACTCTTTAAGACTTCTCTTCCTTCTCTGTGCACCTCATTAGTAAGTGAAGTTCTGCCAGAGTCCCACACTCTCACTCAAGCTTCATCTGATATCTTATTGACTAAATGATAAAAAGTCAACTTGCAGATCGTATCTTGATCTTTAAAACATGTCAAGATAATCTTATATATGTTCAATGTAAGTTGATGTGTAAAAGTTCAAATAGAAAAAAACGCTCCCCTTGTATACATTCATTTTGTTAATGTTATGTTATAATTTAGAAATAATCAATTTGGAAAACATCAAAATATCAATGGTATTTATTCTTAGGTATTTAAGACACATCAAATCAAATGTGTTATTACCTGCATAGGAATGGTACAGCACCATCTTGGATAACCACCATCTGGAAAATATTGATGAGCACCTCCTCAGGAACACTTTGACCCCATCTGTGGTCGCCCGCTTCTTGTGGAAGAAACAAAGTGGTGTCCTTTTTAACTGTGTCTACTGGTATAATTTCCAGTGTAGGCTTGGCACGGAGTGTCTTTTTCTTCTTCTTCTTCTGACCAGCTTTCAGTTTAGCTTTAATTAGCTTCTTCTTTTTGCTCCCCTTCCTTGGGGGAGCCCAGACAGAGCCTTCATAATCAGCTGTTGTACTCGATATGACAAGTAGCATATCCTCCCCCTGTTCGACTCTGTAGCCGAGCTGGGCGGGTCGGGCCTTCCTCCGCTTCTTTGGTTTTGCTTTAGGAGGCTGACCAGCTGTCCTTTTCAAAGAGGCCTTCTTAGGCTTAGGTCCATCATCTCCTTCACCAGGTGTATTTGACGTGCTTGGTGCTGCGTCCTCTCTCTTTTCCTCTGTTTCAGGGGAATCCATTGTGGGCTGTTAACTAGCTCAGTTTATCACAGGCTTTGTTCCATGCAAACTAGACTCTAGCTGAGAGGTGAGATATCAGCATCTGAGAAAAAAGAGGAAGCAGAAGAGGATTTATTTGTATCTCTGTGGGAGATTATATCCCTCCAGTGTGGATAAGAATGTCATGCACATAGTGAAATAAAGTAAATACAACTCATTAGATCACAATCGAATGTTTCTTGATTACAGTACAACAGGAAAAAAAGGTAAATGCTTCTTTTTAAGGCACTTCACCTCACTCTGGTGTAACAATATGACATGAAATCTGGTTTTCAGTGTGTGAGTCTTAATCCTTGGGAAGAAGTTCTGAGATGAATCGATGATTAAAGGCTTCATTTCGGTTAAGACAAGATCAGTTGTGATTCTGTGTCCGGCAGGACAGTAAGACTCTGCAAGTTACAAACTTCAGAGCAGCAAAGGGGGCTGATCAATTAGAATACTCCCTCCTATTCTAAATAAATAATAAGACCCAACACAATTTACTATGTACGTTAGGTTACAAAAGTACAGAGAGAGGGAGAGAGAGTAGATCAAACATAACTGGCCGCATATAAATGTTGATTGTTATTGTTCTGGTTTTTGTTCTTTTTTTAACTCTGTAAAGCACTTTGAATTGCTCTTTGTATGAATGGTGCTTTATAAATAAACTTGCCTTCCCTTTGTTTGAAAGCACTTTGTGAAAGACACAAAGATTAGTTAGCAATGTATCACAACATCATGAGCATTTCTAAAATTGTGTCCGATCCAAGTTTAACTTTTACTAGTGAAAAGAGCTGGCACTGTGGTTGGACCCAGGTTGGCCTCAATGGGGGCTGTGATGGAGAGATGCACACAGAAGAAGCTAGAGGCCATTCTAAATTACACAGATCATCCACTACACAACTTCTTTGTGGACCAGAGAAACAGCAGCAGTGGACGGCTCATCTCTCCGCACTGCAGGACTGAGAGATACAGAAAACCATTCATTCCTGCAGCCATTTTTAATAATTGTTACTTTATAAGCTCTCGTTTGCTTTATATATTTCTTTTGCACTGTCTACTTTGTTACTGTAACACTTGAATTTCCCCGTTGTGGGGCGAGTAAAGGAATCTCTTATCTTATCTTATCTTATTAGGCTTTATAATTCTCTAGCCCAGTGATTGTCAACCACTGTGTCGTGGAACATTAGTGTGCCATGACAGATCGTCAGGTGTGCCGTGGGACATTTTCCAATTTCACTTAATTAGTCCGAAAAAATATATTATTCATATACTGCAAACAATTTGCCATGTAGTACGTCTGTGCCTGCAGTGTAGTGACTGGGGGAGTAAATCAATACTCGTCCATTTACTGACCTGTGCTACCCACCCACTGGGTGGCAATAAAGCACACTAATGACCTTGTTAATTTAAGACAATAGAATGAATGAAGCACGTGAGAGGTGTACGTGATAAGACGCAGGCTTACAACAGCGATGGATAAATATTCAAAAAGGAAAAATGAAAACTCCAGACAGGGCCCTGGACTAAATTCTAACCCGGATGAAGAGCGTAATATGGGTGGTGGAAAAGGCAACTTATATGACAAAAACTACATCGGTGTCTGCAGAGCTCTCAAAGCTAGCTACTAAGTAGCTGAACACAAATCGAAAAGTCACACACTGTGGCAGAGACATTAATACTACCTGCAAAACCTATTGTAAATAAGATGCTTCGCCCTGACACAGTTAAAGAAGTAGCCAAAGTCCCCCTCTCAGATAAATAGCTTCATAAATTGAGAGACTAAATGTGTCATTTTGTAACACTTTTGGTTGGTGGTGTGACTCTGGATTTTTTTGATGTAAGAAATATGCCTTGGCTCAAAAAAGGTTGAAAAACACTGCCCTAGCCAATGGGAGATGAGCACCTGAATTACTTGTTTTATGTGATTTTCACAATTTGATCTGCCAGATACCTGAATCTCCTCCTTCTGGGATGAACAAAGTACATTCTATTATATTCTCTCCATTCTATTTTTTACACCAATGAGTCAGTATGAAGATATTAAACTGATGCAAGGGTAAGACAAATCGCTTTGGTTGGAAAATAAAGGCTCTCTTAGAAAGTCAGGCACACATACTACTTTTAAGAAGTTGGTTATATACTGGTGCATGGAATTTCAATGAATGTCCATATAGTTTTTGGGACCTGCTATAACAAATTATTGTACAGTGCAGTACAGTTTTGAATCTCGGAGCTGCGTGCGCATCTGCTATTGTTTGTAAATGGAAAACCAGGCAGCATGTCTGTCACATCTATTCAAGAAATCACAAAGAAAAACCAACAACCTTAAGCACTACAACAAAGCAGATTTCTGTGGCATTAAATACAAGCTCATCTTTGATTTATAACAGCAGAACAGGTAACGAGGATCAGATGGCTAGCTTCCAATCCATAACACTGTCTGCTCAGGTTTGATTAAACTAATCTTACAATAAAGCAGTTAATAAACCTTTAAACATAAAGTAATAAAAAAATGCATACCATTTATTTGTTCGTTTGCAGCAGAACTGTTTATAAAAACTCCCTCTTCATCAAGAATCAGGGAATTTGTACTCTGTTGCTGTTTTACATTACCGACAGCTACTTCCTGAAACCAGCCAAGCAGACCCATAATGCATTTCGACCTCTTCCTGTGATTGGCGGAGATCTCGGCAAAAGCCCGCCTTTTAAAACACCAACCAATCACAGAGCAGCTCGCTGTGGCCATGCTGTGTCGTGTATTGTGAGGCTGAAGAGAAACGAGTGTGATGTTGTGTGCCTGTGTTTTGTAGTTTCTGGGTAAGAAATGTGCTTTTAAGTCTCACAATTTTTTTTTAAATGAGAAATTGAAACGTTATTTCAGAGCATGCTAGGTTAATGTACTTTTTTTGTTATATTGCAGTTTATAATGCTGGATCTCCTGCAGTAAAAGTTTGTGCTAACAGGCTAGCATTAGCATCCAATGTTGTGCAGGAGGAGTAACGTGCAGATGATTAGTGATGGTGCTTCTACTGTGAGGAGTCAAGCTCATGTTTTGAAACAGAGATATTCATATGTTATGTAATAGTTAAATGCTATGTAACAAATTTCTTCATCTAGTCTAATACTCTGTGCATTACTGTGCTCACATGCTGTCCCATATCGTTAATGTCAACAATGTGTATGTTTAATCCTGTCATTTCAACAGATTCCTCAATCAATGGAATTTACACACTTTAACATGCATTAACATGCAACTATCTAAAAGACTCCACCTGTCAGCATTTTATCTTTTAGTGGATGCACTTTTCTCAATCATTTATTATATTTTTACACTTAGAGCTACTGCAACACCAGATTTTTACCCTGGGCTAAATACAGTATTAATCAATCAATCAATCAATCAATCTTTATTTAGATAGCACCTTTCATACAGATCAAATGCAATCCAGAGTGATTGAAAACAGCGATTGAAAAACAAGAAGCAGAAATAAAACAATGGCAAGACATATTAGGGAAAAATAATAATAATTAAAATTAAAATAACATAAAATAAAATAGAGACTAATGCACACCAACAATAAAATATGTGTAATTAAAATAAGTTAAAGCATCAAAATTAAGAATACAAATAGTCAAAATAAATAGATTTGAAAAGGGTAAGGATAAGAGTTGAAAATATAATTAAGGCTAAAAATATATATCAATAAAACTGAGTAGATAAATAAAATAAACAATGAATAAATAAATAAAAATAAGAGGCCTTCCTGGTTTATACACTAAAAGCATCTCTGATATGTAGACTGGTGCAAGGCCATGCAGAGCCTTAAAAACTAATAAAATAATTTTAAAATCAATACGAGAAGCAACGGGCAGCCAATGTAAAGATTTTAGAAGAGGTGTAATGTGTGCTCTCCTTCTGGTCTTTGTTAAAACTCTTGCCGCTGCATTTTTATTAGTTGCAGTTTGTTTATTGTTATTTCTGATTCTATCCATTTTTCTTTAGCAGGAAAGCAAAAGAGTTACCCCTCCAATCGTGTCTCTGCACATGCCACATGCAAAGGGGAGGCATTCTTCTTTAGGTCTGCATCCTACTGGACAACACTGAGGGTATGACAGGTGCTCTTGTTTTATTTCTTGACTTATTTCTTTCAGTAGCACATTATGTGAAACAATGACTGACTGTTATAACATTTATGACTTGTTGCTTAGAGCTGGGTGATATGGAAAAGGAGGTTATCACGATAACATTTTTCATATCAGTCGATATTGATAATTATCACAATAAAGTATCAAATCATTATTTCATTTACATTGAAAGTTTAAGAAATCTAACAGTTTATTAGCTTGTATCTGGATTTAGTTTTCTGATAAGCTTCTTGAATCCTTCTTTTGTGTAAGACAAGATTTTTGTGAAGTTTAAGTCCGTAGATTCTTATTTTTCTTAGGTTGAGGTCGTTTACTAAGTCCAAAGTCAAAGTCTTCTTTATTGTCAAAAAATAATTGAATATTACAATTAATTTTACATAATTTGATTTAAATTTACAACAATGATATACCACGTTGTATACTGTGTATCAGTTTATAGAGTATTGTTGTGAGTAGTGCACTCCCTTTTAAGGTCACTTTGGATTACAGACGTTTAAATATCACATTGTTGTCGAACATTTGTTATATTTAAATTGAGAAAAATTATATCAGGATAATTATCGTTATTGAATTATCGCCCAGCCCTATTGTTGCTGCTCTAATTCAATTTAGTATAACAGCATTATTGTCATTCTCAGTGTGATTGACTAATATTTGAATGAGAATTATCACCAAGGCTTTTATTCCTCTTCTTTGTTAGTTTGAATAAATAAACTGACATGAATTAAAGCAAAAAAAATGCTCTTCAGCTAGTAAGCAAGGAAATAAGCAAATCACCATTGAAGTAATCAGTATTATATATCATTTTTTTAACATAATTAAAGCAAAGACAACACACAAATACAAACTGCTGATAGCATGTATTTTCTTTTTCTATATACACTTGTTTTGTGTAACTTTGTTTCTAGACTTTGAGCATTAAAACATTTTCACTTTGTGTCTCTTTATAAAAAGCAGCCAACAATGGAGGAGCATGAGGATTTCTCTCTGTGTGGTAAAGCAGCTGTAACTGAAGCTAATCTGAGTGAGTAAAATGTTTGCTTTCTTGTTGTTGTTGTTTTGAAGCAGGGTTGTATGAGTATCTTGTCAATGATGAGTGTATTAGCCACAGGGGATCCAGTAAGCTCAACTCCTTCTAGTAAGCAAACAAGAACCGTACTGGAAGCTTGACGATGAAACGCTGCATACGAGGATTCCCCGACCATATATTTGAACAAATCCTAACCTAAGCACTGTTCTTGGTGTAAGTGTGCACTCTAATTGGACATTTTTCAACACTTTACTTTATCACCAGAGAGCCCCTTTGTTTCAGCACTATTCCTGGACGTGGCACGTACATGCTGTTCTGCACATACATTCTCTTCCACTAGCTGGCCCCTTCTGCAGCCGTTGATAGCCTGGCTTCTGTTCCTGTTCTCTAGTTGTTGCTTTCTCCACAAAGAGGCCGAGCTGACTGGGATCCCGAATGGCTAATACACTTAGTGTTGACAAGGACCTTACACACCTCCACTAAAAAAAAAACTACCCCTTTAAATCTGGAATTTGGTGTATGAGCTAATTTTCTATGTAATGATTTTGAGCATTATCAGTCACTCTGGAAAACTTCTGCACTGTAATCCAACATAGTCACAGATTTTCCCCATCTTTGAACATCCTTTCAAGTAAACGTTTGCAATTCAGCATTTTGTCCAGCATCACTTTTCTGCTCACTTTATGACTTTTCTGATTCACAGGAGATGAGTACTATTGGAAGCTTGTCGCAGACTTCGTCGGTGCTCAATCTGGAGAAGGATTAGAGCTTGAAACAGGACTATGCAAGAACAGAGTTTTAATTCAAGTGGGACTGTTGAGGGAGGACAATAACTTTCCCTGGATTGTCATTGTAAACTGGCTAAAGAAAATAATCCCCCGTCATCAGTCAGCTGACTTCCATCGTCTGATTGAGAGAGGCATCGCGACAACGTTGAGTCTTGGGAGCAATGCAAGGCTCACCTTCCTGGAATCAAATGTGAACTTTAACTTCGTGGGCCCGATATGTGATAGCATTGGAGTTGAACGAAAACATCTTTTAGAGATGAGAGATTTTTCAGAGCGAGCGCAGTTATTTGAAGTTACAAATGGATTGATTCTGGAATTGAGCAACTTTGTAGCCAGGGAGAAACTTGCGCCCATCGTAATAGTTTCTTGGCTTAAAAACTTTGAGCCCGAGTTTGTTAAGAAAGGGAATATTCAAGGTGCATATGCGCTCCTTAAAGGCAGGATCAAAAAGTTAAGACACCACTGCCGCAGCTATGGAACAAGAAGTCACAGGAGGAATGCTGCAATTGAAAATCTCCTTCAGAGTCCTTTTGAACTCGTGCGGAAGAAAACACCTAAATTACTTGTGAAAAAGCGAATGAGAAGAGACCACAGCATGGGCAAACTCGAGATTAAGGTGGAAAGTGAGGACGAAGAAATAATGCAGGAAGACGGCTCAGCGTTTCAGAAGTTAACACTGAAAGAAGACTTCTCTGAAAGTGGGGGAAGTGATGAAGACGACGATGCAACCGAGAGTGAAGAGGAACCATCAGATAATCTTGTGAGCCTGCTTGATATCACAATGCTGAACATCCCACATCTGTCAGATCCGCACGAAGGGAAAACTCCAGAATGCAAGAAATTGACCCATGACCTCCTCAAAAACCTCTGCACTGTGGCGTACAAGGAACAACCAGCGGTGGCTCAATTTTATAAAACTCTCGCCTCTGTCAGTGAGGAAATTACACTTGCCTCACCTGTAGTGTTTATAAACAGTAACGCACATTTCCTCGTTGATTTGTACGATACAGTCGAACAGCAGATTATAAACTTCGAAAAGGAGATTATTTTATCCACGGGTGATAAACTCGGTCGAGACAAGCTTCCAAAATTCAGAAACTTTATAAATATGTCCGAAAGTGCGACGTCACGATACATTCACATGGCTTGTGACATCTTGAGTCCTCGCTCACCTGATACGCACAACTATAGAAGACATTGGACAGCTTTCTGTGAGGAAAAGAGCAATCCCTCCAGACTTTCAATGAACCAGTCAAACCAGTTCATCAACTACTTTGAGGCAGCAGCAGGTCTGATTCACCACCACAAAGAGATCGCCCTCTTCTTCTCTGACCTGCTGTCATTGGAAGACGACAAATGTCCCAACGTTGTCCTGGAGAGCCTCGCAGCTGACGCGAATGACTCTGTGATACAGAGCCTTGTGTGCGCTCTGGCAATCGTTCACTGCAAAATCGTCGGTCCTTACTGGCAGCTCCTGAAAAGCAGAGGGAAGTACTCGCAGTTCAACCAGTACATACTCTGGCTCTACCAAAAGTTCCTCAACTGGTCCAAAGACCCTGCCACAGTGCTGGAACCCGAAGAGACCACAGATGTTTTCCAGCAGTTCCCACAGCAGGAGAAAACCTTCGATGGAGTGTTTTATTACTGCGGTCAGTGGCACACAAACAGGGACATGATCAGAGCGTGCCTGAAGAGGTTAGTGAAGGCGATCGCTGCGGTCACTGAGGAACACCTGAAGGCTTTCCTGCCAGGAGGATCATTCGCTGAGGTCCCCTCTCCAGAGTTGAGCTTAAAACTTGGAGGTTGCACATTCTTCGTTTTGACGGCGGAGTATTCCTCCAGTCAATACAGCCCTCGCAAGAGACAGAAAACAGACAAGTCCTCCAAACACTCCAGAAGCAAGAACTTGCCCTCAGGTAGCTCGCAGGAAGATAACGACGGATCTAATTTATCCGACTACAGCGACAATGAAGCTTCAAATTGGCAAGCCAGAAAGAAAAGTGAAAAAACAATTAAAAAGGAAGAGAGGGTTGAGGAAAACATGGATAGGGACTACATCATGGCTACAGTCACCAGTAATGGAGGACCATGCAAGACGCAGTCAGATCTTGAGAAAATGCTGCTTCGCTTTGACGGAAAATCCCGCGCAGAGAAACGTGAAGCAATCCGCTGCGAGGTGCTGTACCAGAAAATGATCCTGGACAACCCAGACCCTAACCTGGATTGTTTCACTGAAAACAGCACAAACATGGCAATGAAGCTGAAGATGGTACTCCCACGCGTGAAACCGGGGTACTCGCTCGTTTTGGCGCCTAAAAGGACGAAAGCAAAGCCTGTGCTCCAAGACATGGCGGAGACTGCGATGGATCAGAGTGAAAGCGGCCACATGTAAAAGCTAGAAGTGCACCATTGATGGAGTGATTCTGAGAAAAGAGAATAAATGACAATTACAGAGGAGGAAGTTCGGTTGACATGTGACTTCATCATGTGTTTCTATGCAGAAATACACACTATGACCCAGATACCTCACAAATACTCAATGTGTCATTCTCTTTATGCCACATAATCAGTGCCTACACATTTATATCCTTGGCTCGTATTTTTCTGATATGACAGAACTCTCTTTATTGCATCATATTGTATTGTAATTTCTACTTTCTAGAGTGTTAACTTTTTTTTTTTTACTGTTGAGCTCATGAAATTGTAAATAACCACTTCTGGCTTAAGGTGATAACACAGACAAAATAAACATCTTTCTTCATATTTTGTTGATATTTACTTTTTCAAACCGTAAAGAAACGGAGAAAAGGTCAGGATTATGCATAAAATGTGACACAGGCAAGGCAAGGCAGCTGTATTTATATAGCGCATTTCATACACGAGGGGAACTCAATGTGCTTTGCATAAAAAGATAAAAAGCATTGGAGACATTCAGTCAAGCACAAAAGAACATAATTAAAATGACAAAGTGAAGTTAAAATGAGCTAAGATAGGAAGGCAGTGGCAAATAAAAAGGTCTTAGTCTTTGATTTAGAAGAGGTGAGAGTAGGAGCTGACCTACAGCTTTCAGGGAGTGTGTTCCAGATATGTGGTGCATAATGACTGAACGCTGCTTCACCATGTTTCGTTCTGACTCTTGGGACTGAAAGCAGACCAGTACCTGATGACCTCAGAGGTCGAGGTGGTTCATAAAGTAGCAGCAGATCAGCAATGTATTTTGGGCCTAAACCATTCAGTGCTTTATAAACCATCAGCAGGATTTTAAAGTCTATTCTCTGACAGACAGGAAGCCAGTGTAGAGATCTAAGAACTGGAGTGATGTGGTCTACTTTTTTGGTCCTTGTTAGGACCAAGCAGCAGCATTCTGTATGAGCTGCAGTCGTCTGATGGACTTTTTAGGGAGTCCTGTAAAGACCCCGTTACAGTAGTCTAGTCTGCTAAAGATAAATGCATGGACCAGTTTTTCCGCATCCTGCTGAGACATAAGTCCTTTAATCCTTGATATATTCTGAAGGTGATAGTAAGCTGACTTTGTAATTGTCTTAATGTGGCTGCTGAAATCAAGGTCTGAGTCTATGATTACACCAAGGTTTCTGGCTTGGTTTGAACATTTCATCTGTGCAGATTGGAGCTGAGCAGTAACCTTTAACCTTTCTTACTAACCTTCCTCGGCTCCAAAAACAATCATTTCAGTTTTTTCTTTGTTTAACTGAAGAAAGTTCTGTCTCGTCCAGTCATTGATTTGTTCAATGCATTTACTCCTTTCAGATGATACCCATTTTAAGGTCAAGTTCATGAGTGTTTTCCAGCATCAGTAAGAATTTTGCTTTTGTCACATAATAGTCTCTGTGTTTCTAAGACTTCAAGGGCATTTGTGGTTGCGTCAGAGGCATCAGCGGTGGCAGTGAGTTCATGGTTATAAAGCATTGTCTGTTAGAAACTCAAGTAAATAAACAGGGAGTACAATAACAGAGTTTAACCGGGTCAGTGGACCAAATCCGTTTAAAGGACACCAAGATTGTTTGGTATTTAGTTTAAATGTGTATTTAGATTATGACTTATACAATATAAAGATGGTTATTGCTCGTCGATGCAGAAATGTATCAAGCCAGAATCTGTCAAGTAGAGTTCTGCCAATGTCATCTTTTTTGAGAACACAAACCTTTAGTGTCTGTAATGATCCGCTCGCACAAGTTATCCGCTAAAACAAAACGAACGCACACTTCTTTTCCAACCATTGGTATACAAGGACGCCTTAAGCAATGGTGCGTTCATGAATTTCGGAAAACTGAAACGTCTACTTTAAACCTGAACAAGATTTATTGTATTGTATTATATTATACTGAGAAAAAAGTTAGAATTCTGAGATTAATTTTTTCTCAGAACAATAATAATAAAACAAATTTTGACTTTCATTTTTTTTTCACAGTGGGGGGGGGGGTGATTCAGTTGTTACAGCAACCCAGACATAAGTACAATCAAGAAGAAGTTTCAATAAGTAAAAATGAAATAAAATAAAATAAAAATAAAATAAAATAAAGATAAAATACAATTTAGATATATACAATGTTACAAATGGATATCAGTAATTACAGGCAGTATTAAAAATGTTTCTGTTCAATGCGCTTTACTGCCTTATGGGTCTGCTTTACCAGGTTTGGCTTGTATGCTCTTTGCTGTACAACGGGGTATGGAAGTTGCAAGTCGGGCATTTGATACATATTAAATCGTATCATATTAGTTATGGATGTGAATTTTTAAGGAAAAGTTCTGTTGAAAGCTTGTATTCAAACCAGATAAATAAAAATAAAATGTATGTGCGCTATAGCCTATCAGTTGCATACATAACCTAAATGCAAAAAGAAAAAATATTGCACCTCTTACTACAGCACCCCCAACTTAAAGCCACTTCCCACGACTCTGCATATATATGACTATCTTCTGCAAGTTAACAGCTCATTTTTAACTCATCCTTGAGCATAGGATTTGAAATGCAGAAACACACTTTAAATAAAATGTACAAAGAAAAAAAATCTACAAAGTCGACAAGAATAAACAGAGGAAAATAAATAAATAAATAAATTCAAAAGTAAAGAAAAGGAAATACATAAAGGAAATTTAAATCAGATTTTATTTAGGACTGGATATGTATTTATTATATATGGGTATTGATATTCAAAGTTGATATTAAATCCAAACTTCAACCAACTGCTTTCCTCTGTGGTTTGTCTTTTGTGGATGTTTACAGACTGTATTCGTGACCTGTTTCACAATTACATTGGAATTTACGAGGGGTAAGTGAATGCAACTAAAGGGGGCGTGAACTTTGCGTAAGTGTCCACCATTCTCCAGGTTAAGGCAGCGCGTGGAGGAATAAAGCGGCAGAACAAAATCAAACGGTGTACCATACCTTCTTTACATATCGGACATACCTTAGGCCGGTTTAGAGACACCATGTCCGGCAGCTGGTGGAGCAGCGCGGCGGTGACCCACGGACTCATCGCTCTGTTCGCCATGGGCTCGTGGATTTCCGTCAACAGTCTGTGGGTCGAGCTCCCCGTGGTTGTCAGCGTGCTGCCCGAAGGTCAGTGTTCCTACTGTGGATACCATGCTCACCTTATCTGGCCTTTGTTCCATGAGTCATATAATAGTCCTGCTCTAATAATGGGTCCACCATTGGGAGTGTTATTAAAGCTTTATTAGCTTTTGTGCAACATAAGCTAACCAACTCCATACAGTAGCCTACAAGTGGATGTTACATGTGTGTTACATATATCTGATTACATTATGAACATATCTGTACTTGTATTCAACTTTTATTTTTATGTTTTTAAAAATCACCTTTTTAACCTGGTTTTAACTTGGAGCTATTTCTTTTTAGCCATAGACTGCATTATTACCATTATTACCATTGTTTTAACATCAATTTAATTTATTTTACATTATATATATTATACTTTTTATATTTATAGGTATTATCTGATTTTATTTTATTGATTTATTATGATTTGATTTGATTTTTCTATTACGTCCCTGATTTGATTTGAATTATTTTATTAGAATCAATTTATTTTATTTATATTTCTGTTATTTCTCTGATTTTATTATAAGGATTTTATTCTATTTTATTTCATTTTTCTGTTACTTCTCTGATTTTATTTTATTTATATTTATTTTTCTGTTACTTCTGATTTTATTTTATTAATTTATAATAATGATTTTATTGTATTTTTCTGTTTCTTCCCTGATTTTATTTTACTGATTTTATTATAATGATTCTATTTTATTTTATATTTATATTTCTCTGATTTTATTATAAGGATTTTATTCTATTTTATAAATTTTTTGTTATTTTATTTCATTTATTTTATTATAAATATTTAGTTTTATGTAGTTTTATTTTTCTGTCACTGCTGATTTTGTTTTGTTTATATTATTATAATAATCTTATTCTATTTTATTTTATTTTTCTGTTCCTTTTCTTATTTTATGTATTTGATTATCACGGTTTTATTTTTAAGTATTTTATATCCCTTTCCTCTCCACTTTTACCTATTACTGTTGTTTTCAGTCTCTGTTCTTTTGTGCAGCAATTTGGAATGCATGCTTGAAAGTATGAATGCTGCTATATCTACTTCATATTGAGGTTTCACTCAGTAAACATGTGGTCAGTTTTAAAAAAAAAAATGTGTAATGTAAGAGATTAATCAACCCATCAGTTAAAGTATAGGACATGTCGTTAGCACCACCGTGAGGAATCATGGAGTAGTAAGGGAAATCTGTTTCATGGGTCGTATTGTTTTCAAATGAAGATATCCAGACTCGGCGTCAGAGATCCAAATGTTTGTTACAAGTTAGGATGACATTATATTGCTGTATCAATATTTTAACCCACCCCTGATGAGGAAGCACAAAAAGAGGGAAATAGAAAGGTCTTTGATTTTGGGATTGACAGAAGCTCTTCACTGCCTCGATCGCTCTAATAGATAATTGTCTTTCCTCTTTTTCAGGCTGGAACCTGCCCGCTTATCTCTCAGTACTGATCGCCTTTGGGAACCTCGGCCCCATCGCAGTGACCATCACACATCACTGCGCTCCAGGATGTTTGAATGAACGCCTCATCATCCACTGCATCCAGCTGCTGGCGGTGGCAGCGTCGGCTCTCTTGGCTGTTTTCTGGTCTCACACCGTCACAATAGCAGGAGAAGAAAGGTCCCTGCTGTTCCTGATATTCACCTTTGTGTTGGCTTTAGTTTGCTGCACGTCCAACGTCACCTTCCTGCCTTTCATGTTCCGTTACCCCCCGCAGTATATCCGTACCTTCTTCATAGGTCAGGGCTTCAGCGCCTTGTTCCCCTGCATCGTGGCGTTAGGACAAGGCGTCGGTAAGCTGGAATGCAAAACTGTGAACGGCACGGTGACGCCAGAGTATTTAAAAGAGAACTTTCCAGCACAGAACTTCTTCTGGTTCTTGTGTGTCATGCTGTCAGTCTCGTCTGTGAGCTTCTGGGCTATAACGCGAAGGCAGACAGAGCCACAGAAAGATGCTCTACCACAGGAGGACGACAACACGACAGCAGCCAAAAACGGAGAGGAGACGCATCCTCTGCATAACGGAGCGATGACGCCGGTGTCTGAGGAGCAGGTTCAGATCGAGGAACAACCTCCTGCTCAGACGTTTTGGACTCAGAGGAACATCTACCTGCTGTTTCTGCTCGCTGTCTCCAACGCGCTCACCAACGGGGTGCTGCCGTCTGTGCAGAGTTTCACCTGTTTGCCTTATGGCACCATGACCTTTCACCTGTCTGTGGTCCTCGGAAACATAGCAAACCCCCTGGCCTGCTTCTTGGCCATGTTTGTTATCCTAAGGTGAGAAAGTAGAACAATAATCACACATATTAGAATTTCTTTTAGCTGAACAAGTTATAATCATTTGAAGGGAAGCAGTATTTCTCTTACGAATATATGACAACAGTGTTTTGATGAGCTCATGTTTTGTCCTCTAGGTCCTCCCCTGGTCTGGGCATCCTGTCCATAGCAGCAGGAGTATTTGCTGCATATCTCATGGCGTTAGCAGCACTCAGTCCCTGTCCTCCTCTCGTAGGAAGCACTACTGGCGAGGCTCTGGTGGTGAGTGTGGAAACCAATTCTGCAAGCTGTTTTTTATTTATAACGTATTAAAAAAAAGCATCAAATTCCATTCAGGAATCATTCAAATATATATTTTTAATACATTTCTTTCAGAATAGTTTTTTAAAGCACTAAAAGTCCAAGTTCTTTGTTTTGTACAAATGTAATCAGCCTTTCAGAACTAAAGAATAATCAGAAAGTAGTAAACTTCTTGTTAAAACTGATATCTGAGTGGTTAAAGAATAAATATGATTTTAATCCATATGTTAATTTTCACAAGAGTGATTTTAGTGGGTCTGAAAAAAGTATGAAAGGCCCTGAACACCTCATTAGTGGTCGACCATTTTTCAGTGACTGATGCAGATAATTAAAAATATGTATTTAACATTTTTTTTATTTTAATGTATTTTATTTGTTTTATTGCACATATAAAAGAACTAAACAAATCAAAACATACTGCTAACTTTAGAGAATATAAATGTGCAGGAGGAGCCAAAAAAAAAACCTAACAGGGTTGTAGAGTGGCTCTCCTAATAATAACATTGAAAATGAAGGAAAAGCATCAATGTAGAACATATAAGTTAGATACAACTGAAAACAAAACAAAGGTTAATAAGAAGTATTTATATTAAAAGCAAAAGTAATAAGACGGCAGGTCAACCAATGGTGATATATAACGCCGATATCACGCAAAAATAGCATCTGTTATTCCATGCACATTACAATCTAATAAAGGTTATCTTAGTCAGCAACATGTTTAAGATGGATTTTTAATCAACTCACGAATTAAAAAGCAACACTGTATAATGCTAGATATCCATACATGACTCATATTCATGTCAGAAGTAATATTCAACTGCATTATTTAATAAATCATAGCTAAGTTTATATGAAACAACAGACAGTTCCTGCTTTAGATTTGACATGCTGTCATTTAGGAAAAACATGTTATCATACATGCGGACGTCAACATTACTTTGCAGCAGTGTCTGCAGACACGTTTTTCAAAATCGGTCTTGTGAGCGCCGCTATCAGCAGATGGTGATTATTTCAAAATGTCATTTATCTGGGCCCAGATGTAGCCTAATGGTTAAATCGTGCACCCATGTAGCGGGTGAAATGTGTTCAATTCAAGCGGACACCGCCGGTCTCAAAAGATGAAGCCCATGCAGAAGTGTTATAAACTGCAGTTCATCGAGTGTCCACTTGAGGCTGGCTGCAGAAAAACCGGAAACCACATACACACCCATTCAAAAAAGATGATCTTCACAACAGAAATAAATATGTTTACAGTCTGGTTTAAAAACAGCTTCAGTCTGAAGAGCTAATTTCTCACACAGCACACACTGTATGAGAGGTGAATTTTTATAAAGTGGCGGTTCAGAAGATATTAAGATTACGAGTTTTGCCCAAATAAGAACATGAAAGACAGGCAATAACAGGCTCAAAGCCCACCTCTTTACCTCACACTAAGGCTGTTTTCGAAACCGCCTACTATACTAGCAGTACGTACTGATCTGGCCAAAATTCAGTATGTAGTAAGTGAACAAGAGCAAAATCTGCAGTATGCCAAAACTCCCCAGATGTCGTACTGATTCAGGAAAATTTCTCAGTATGCATCAGACCAGTCTCCCTCGCGTACTGTTTCCAACAATGAACAGCGCTAACATTCCGCTTCTTCTTTTTCCTTCTTTTTTGACAGAGGGCGCTTTGTTCTTAGGTGCTGTGAACATTATTAATTCCATATAAACCACTTCTTAACTTTTTAAATCATAAGTGATGCTAAAGAAGCAGAAGAAGAAGAAGAACGTACTTTATTAATCCCCAGAAGGAAATACATTTTTTTCAGTTGTGTTATTTTTCGGTCATGCTATGCACAGATTTTTTGGTATATATAGATACAATCATACACACACACATACAGTGGACATGCACTTAGGGAGAGATGCCAAAGTGAGGATGCTGCCATCAACCAGCGGACCCCAAGTAGTTGGGGGTTTGGTGCCTTGCTCAAGGGCACCTCGGCAGTGCCCAGGCAAGTGAACTAGCACCTCTCCAGCCACCAGTCCACTTGCCAAACTTCGTCTATACTGGGACTCGAACCGCTGACCCTTCGGCTCCCAAGTCAGGTCCCTATGGACTGAGCTACTGCCACCCCCAAAGTAAATTCGCTATCAGCTTGGCCGTTGTTTACTTCCGCATTCTGAAACCAGAAATTCAGTGACGTCTGGCCCAGCATTCTGCAACACTGATCCAACAGAACGGTCATACTACAGACTAAATTCAAACACAATATGTAGTAGGCAATACCTCCTGCCTACTACATTAGTAGGTAGTATGTGGCAGGCTGTTTCGAAAACAGCCTAAGTTTGAGTTCAGCATTTCCAATATGGCTCCCACCGATGATTGTCTTCGAAACAGCGTTCAGGAACAGATGAGTGACGTGACGGATACTACGCCCATTACTTATACAGTCTATGGTTCGATTCCAGCCTGCTGCCCCTTTCCTGCATGTCATTCCCTCACTCTCTCCCGGTTTCCTGCTCTATCCACTGTCCTCTCCTCTCTTAAATAAAGATGTCAAAGTCACAACTATGTAACTTTAAAAAAAACTGTATATGTATCTCTACACCTTATCTATCAATGTTTAGCAGCAGGGTTGCACTATGACCGCAAAAAGGCTTTGTAAGAACTTTTTTTTTACAAGCAATTGTTTCTGCCTTTGCTCGTCATGCTGAGTGAAGGTTGGTGAGTTCAGCTGAAAGAAGCTTTTATGTACAGTGACTCTGAGAACTCAACGTAAGGAGGCACATAGAATCAGATAAGACTCAAAGCATAAAACTCTTCAACCATGTGTCTTCTGACTTGAGCTGCTCGTGTGTGCCCCCTTCAGGTCATCTCCTGGATCATCTTCACCGGCCTCTTCTCCTACCTGAAGGTGGTCATCGGGACTTTGCTCCACGAGGCCGGTCACGCTGCCTTACTGTGGTGCGGCATCTCCATCCAGGCGGGCTCTCTGATCGGAGCCCTCTCCATGTTCCCCCTGATCAACGTCTACCACGTGTTCTCCCGCGCTCAAGAATGTGTTCCCTGCAGTTAACAGAGGGAGACATGTTTTAATGGACACAGTTTCCTTTCATTCACCGTGGGAAATCACCCTGTTGTAGGGTTATTGTGTTCCTGAGTGAAGCGCCTGATCCGTCTCTCATCAAACATCTCGTCCTCCCTGCTGCAGAGACCTCTGAGCCCGTAAGAGTACAAACATTCCCACATAATGGGAGCTTTGTGTCGCTGCACATTGGCCGAGGGGATCTAGATGCATATGATGCCGTAATACCGCAGGTGCTTTGTGCAGTGTTTTATAAAGAATCTCTGTAGAACATGTTGTTTACATTAGTAAAAAACAGCTAATGATGGATTTGTTTGCCACAACAACAGACCACGTGAAACGCTAACCCCTCAGGGACACGACGATGAACACATTCATCCATTCTCCATGCTTCTGAGGTAATCACTTTAAGATGTTTATTTCTGTGACTTTTTCCATGTTTCACTACCTCTTCCCTCTGATCCATGTTTGCATAAATCATGATCTCATGTACAGCAGCAACATCACCACATATACGGTTATGAAGCTGCGCTGATGTCGGTTGATTTAGAAGTGCAGTAACTGAAAACAAGCGGTTCATTTATCTCATTCCTATATTTCACGCCAAATTGAAGTCTCAGTGCCTGAATGTGCTGACCTAGCTTGAAATGTGAAAACAGTCTGGCACATGTTTCCCTCAATTTGTTTCCATTAATGTTTTTTTATTACAAACATTTTGTGTAATTTGTTGATTTACATTCATTCCTAGTAGGGGAGAACAGGGTTGGTTGTCACACTTTTTACGGTTTTGATGATTGCTCATCATCAAAACATCTTTCATTAGTCATTCCTACATTAAATTGAAGCTTAAGGTGTTGGCTTGAAATGTGTATCCCTCTCATTTTCCAACTCATTGTAACAAAGAGGCAATTAACTATCAAAGACACTCTGACACATTGTGACAACCAACCCCATCACGGGGATGGTTGTCACACTATGGAGTTGGTTGTCACACACTATGGGGTTGGTTGTCACAATGGTATTTCAATGGGAAAAATCTTTAAAAGGCAAGAAGGCAGAACTAAATTTGAAAGTTTAATTGCACTGACAAGTGATAGGCCTACATAACTTAATACATTGTAACATAACATGAGCAAGGACCATGAACAGGAAACACATCTTTAGACCAGCCTATATAACAACATAAAGAACAAAATAATTAGGCCGTACAATAATGGCCGACTCAACTAGGCTACATGCAGTCACTGTCTGAGTTACAGTGATGGCAAATGTAAGATCTGCACACTCCAACTAATTTCACCATGCATGATTTTGCCAACATAGGGGTTGGTTGTTACATGTGACAACCAACCCCAAAGAGAATGTGACGACCAACCCCAACTGGAATTTTTTGCTAGCATCAAGGCTAACAACATCTAACAACTACTTAGCTAGCTAATAAAAATCTAAACTATAGCTTCCCCCTCACACTTTGTAAGGGTAACACTTGTTTTGTTATAAACCCATCGTTTAAAAGCCTAGAAGAAAAATACTGAGGAGCTGAATATTTACAATTTGACATGAAAAACACAAAAAGTCCTCTCACCTCAAGTTCAGCTCTCTCACTCCAGAGAAGACTATGTAGGTGAGCTCTGATCCTAATTCTGGAAATGTCCATACCCCAATTTGAGAGACAGCGCCTTCTGGTGGCGAGATATAACGAGTGTGCCAACCAACCCGTGTGACAACCAACCCCGTTCTCCCCTACAGATTAATTTCATGCCACCGCCCGGGAACAATCTCTGGCCTTGACGAGTCGAGAAGAAGCGAGGGAACTGTTTTGTAAACGAGGGATTTTATCTTCTGTCTTTTTGAAAAATAATGAAGTGAACTTTAATATGCACTAAGACCTTGTCAGGTAGTTTTATTAACAAGCTGCTAAAATACAATAAATCAAACTCCTCAGAGGTTTACAGAGGAAGATTATCCATTAATGTTGCCTTAACTTTAAGGTTCTCCGCCTGCCTTCTCATTTTTAAACGTTCGTTACATTCTGTTGATTTGGAACAGACTGATTATAAAGTGATTTTTTTGTAATCATGGTTATGTTTTTTTATTTTCATTCATAAATATGTGATATGAATCAACAGATGAGTCATGTTGAGTCGAGCTGTAAGTGACTGATAATAAAGATTTGATGAAAAAGTCCTGAAACTGCATTTTGTGTATAAACATGAGGATAAGTGAAGCTTTTACGTTTTTCTGTACGGCTCCTTTTACATTTTTAAATTAAGTTTACATCAAATTAACAATAATCTGAGCCAATTATTATTTCTATGTTTTAATCAATTATTTCTGATCTACCAAAGAGTGTTATTAATATCTTTTTATTTTTTTATTTTAGGGATTAAATAAGTACCAAAACCTACACTACCAGTCAAAAGTTTGTACACACCTTCTCATTCAATGGTTTTTATTTATTTTAATTATTTTCAACATTGTAGATTTATACTGAAGACATCAAAACTAGGAAATAATCTGGTTTTACCATAATCTGGATTACAACAGTTGTCAAACAGGGCTAACCATTGTGTACTAACCCTACCTCTGAACAACACAACTGTATGGTGAACTCTTGACAAGGCTCATGTTAATTAGAAACCATTCCAGGAGACCACTTCATGAAGCAGACTGAGAGAATACCAAGAGTGTGCAAAGTTGTCATGAAGGAAAAAGGGGGCTACTTTACAGAATCTAAAGTATTGAACATATTCTGGTTTGTTTAACACTTTTTTGTTAATTAAATAATTCCATATATGTTCTTTCATAGTTTTGATGCCTTCAGTATTAATCTACAGTGCTTAAAATAATTAAAATAAATGAAAAACCTTGAATGAGAAGGTGTATCCAAACTTTTGACTGGTAGTTAAAAGTTATTCAATCCCAAAAGTAGTAATAAAGGATCTTTTAGAGAGATATTCTTCTTTAGAGAGTAGATCACATATGTATAATAAAATATAAAGAAATATAAATATTAAATGTAATTAAATTAAAGAAGAGGTGATATATTTATCAATTGTTTTAGTCTCTTATTATTAATAATAAATAATAAAGTTTATTTATATAGCACTTATCAAAACAGGCATTACAAAGTGCTTTACATCATAAAAACCCACAATAATAAACAAAGCATGAGGGGGAGACATATAGAGCTAGCAAGACAATTTAAAAGGAACAGCTGAGTAAAAGAGAAACAACTAAAAGTAATTCAAACAATAAAAAAATGTAAAATCAGTAGAACGAACAGTGAGTGAATAAAAGAAAAACATGAATAAAAGTAAATTAAAAATAAATATAGCATCATGGATAAAACAGTTTTACAAAAAAATGTGTTTTCAGCTGTGATTTAAAAGAAGACACTGATGCATTATTATTGAAAATGAAACACCCAAAACACACACATTCACAAACAGGATCCTACAGACAACAACTAATGGAGAGATGTCAGCATGAGGGGCTGCATGCAACTAGCAGTTGGGGATTACGTGCCTTGCTCAAGGGCACCTCAGCAGTGCCCAGGAAGAAGTGCTCCCAGCCACCAGTTCCAACTTCTACACTTTGGTCTGCACTGAAACAAGAACCAGCAACCCCTTCAGTTCCCAAGCCAAGTCCCTGCAGACTGAACTACTGCTGACCTGAAGAATATGCCCATTAGCTTAGCTCGGCTAAAACAAAAGGGCCACAGCTAACTCATGTTATATCTCAAAATATGATTTTCCTCTGCTGTAACTTAATAGCAGTGTTAGTTTCACCAAAGCTATGCGCTATACTATCTTCATGGCCTGGAAGATAAGCACAGGTACCTCACCCTGTTTCCTTATTTTTTACATATAATTATTCAATATTATAAAATCATTTTAATCTGAAAAAAGTTCATAAAGGTTCGTTTGTGAAATCAGGTGACCGACCGTGAAGTAACACAGCTGAAAAATGTAAACACTCCATTTTCACCTCTGCTCTCATGATCCCCTTAAGCAGCATTAATGAACTCTGCGAGCCCTGAATGCATCTCACTCAAACAAAATAAGTCTTCAGGCAAAAAGAAAAAGTAATGAAGAGTCAACAAATCACAACATGTGATGTTTCACTGATGAACCTTAAACTCCTGACAGTGAAAGTATTGAAGGTTGAGACAATGGCAAGTTAAACTAAACATGTGTCATGGTTGGCTATATGCTCTCACACCCACTCCTACCAAGGAGGGTTTAATCCCCTGACGCACACACGCAGAGTTTACTGCACAGGACTTTGGCTTCATCCCTCTGCAGAAAACTTCAAACTTGCAGCCAAACAGCATGTGAGTATGTGCAGCGATGCAAACTGTCATATCTTTAATTTAAAGTCTTGAATGATTGAAACTTGTTCACTGGAGGGAGGAGAATCAGATATTTGTCATGTTATTTCTGCAAAACAGCTCTGTATCCAAGTATTTAGATTGTATACTAGATTTATTTGATGATTCTACAACAGATCTTAACTTTTACAGTCACTTTCACTTGGTTAAAATATAACTGCATCTTTATGAGGATTGTGTAAAATGACCATTGTGCTTCCAGACTTCCGTATCACCTTCCTTTTTGATAACACTCTGCTTTGTTGAGTCTCTTTTCTGACATGTTGCATGAACTTCAGATTAAATTTGAGCTGTTTTGCATTGATTAAAGACTATTCTGCATGCACTCTTGCTTATCCCAATAAACAATGCACTAGTCACATGTTGTCTTAAGTTATATAATTGTTCCTTATGCAGCAGGTGGGCATATTTCCCTCTCTGCATGCTTGGTGTTTTAAGCGGGTTTAACCCACTGCTTTCCTCTGTTCAAATGTAAATAACTTCACGTGGGCAAATTCTTTCTCTTTGCATGTTGCACGTTTTCCCTCAAGCTGAATTGAACAGACTCACTAGACAACAGAGACAAGACTTTACAGAAACATTAACCAAACACAGTAATAAGTCATCGACTCTACTTTTAACAAGTGCTGGCAGGGGGATGATTCCTCAGGGTGACATATTAATCTGTGGTGTTGAGTTTAGGATTAGTATTTTGGATGTTAAAGCTTTATCATTCTTTTTTATTATTCAAATCTTTCAACAGGACATGCTGCTGAAAATCTATTTTAGTCCTAACTCTAATCCTAAGGTTTCTTCTATGAGTTACTTACAGAGACTTTTGTGGACTTTAACCCTACACAATAAATGCTAATTTCTAATGTTTATACTATAAATATTAGCCAATCTTATCCAAAGCCTTTACATAAAAGCATGTCTTGAACTTTATGGTAAAAGCTCTTTGGACCAACTATTTGTACACACAACTTTATCCCTAAAATGAGTTTTTTCACAACAAGATTGATTTGGTGTAATATGGAACGATTTAAGGATTTTGGCAACGACATAGAGACAACAGTTTCTCGTTTTGTTGTCCCGAGTTTCCCAAGAAATATAACAAGTGACATCATATCTTGAAAACAAGACATGTGCAGTGTTAGTGTGTAAAACTTTAAGCAGAGGGTAAATCATTTTCTTACAATTTCGAGGAAATTTTACCAAAGTTTTTCCTCAAAAGACTTTCAACAGCCAAACCTAAGTGAAGATTCAATCATGATGTGTTTATTTTGGAAAACGTTATCCTGGAGAAATGTTAAATCATTCACTTGCTCAAGGAAATTTCACCTTTTCACATGTCAAGTTGATCTAATGTGTAAGGATACTCATGGTAACACAATTAATCATAGTTCTTAATGTTAAGTTATTTCCAGAAAGTCCACCGTCCTGTAAAGTATGTTACTCTTTAACATCCTCAAGCCTTGTGATTAAATGTATTCCCTCTGAGAGAAACAACAACAATACTTCAGAAAGAAAACAGCCTTCTGAAGGAAGTTTGTCTTTTCTCTCTATCATGATAAAAAGGAAAACTTCAAGTAAACAGGCTAACACAATGAGCTTATTGTGCTGTAAAGGGCTTCTACTTTGCGAGTAGTTGCTGACCTCCCTTAGTTGTTTTCTGTGAAGCAAGACGTTTGGATCATTCAAAAGGTCAGGGTTTTTTATACATGCAGCATGACCTGACTGTCGAACGCTGCTGAAAGAGGGTCTGAATTTTGGTGCTTAGCTTTTAAAAAGGCTCTAAAAGTTTTGGCCTCACTTTTGGGGAGCTGTTCTGCTGTCCATGTTTTAAACATAGTTTAGAAATGTAACTGGACCACAAAAGTCAACCTTATTGATACATTAGATAAGAATTTATTCAAGAATTTGCTGATTTTATTATATATATGCCATATATGTCGAGGAAACATGAACATTTCTGTAAAAAATCTAAAATTATGAAGAAATATTAAATATGAATAAGGACATTTGCACCAATTTTCAAGGAAACAGATGAAATGGTCAGATTTGAGGTCCAAGATTTGAAATTCATCAGTCTGTCTATAAGTTACTGACCTTTCAATCTACTTCTAGAAAACAACACCTCCAAAATGTCCCTCCTCACTCACCTGCTGGCATGCCTGTTCGGGATGGGTTCCTGGGTCTCCATCAACGGCCTTTGGGTGGAGCTGCCCCTCATTGTCCCCCAGATCCCAGAGGGCTGGTTGCTTCCTTCGTACCTCTCGGTAATCATCCAGATGGCCAACATTGGCCCCCTCTTTGTCACTGTGATGCACCGCTTTCATCCTGGCGCCCTGAATGAGATAGCCGTCATATATCTGATCATCGGGCTGGGGACTGTGGCGAGCTTCCTGCTGGGGTTCTTCTGGAAGGAGACGGTTGTTGTAGCCGGCCTTCCTCGGAGCGTAGCCCTCCTTGCGTTGACTTTCTTCCTCTCTGTTGTTGACTGCACCTCCTCTGTCACCTTCCTGCCCTTCACAATGCGTTTAAAACCCCAGTACCTGACCACGTACTACATCGGGGAGGGTGTGAGCGGCCTCCTGCCTGCTCTGGTGGCTCTGACTCAGGGCGTGGGGGTCGTCCACTGCACTAACAGCACACCGTCACTAAACCACACCATGAACACTACCAACAGTGCCTCGACCTTTGACCTCAGGGCCGAATATCAGCCGGCTAACTTCTCTGTGGAGGTGTTCTTCTTCTTCCTGAGTGCCATGATGCTGGTGTGCTTGGTGGCGTTCTTGCTGCTGAACTACCACCCAGCCGTGGCCAGGGAGCACCCAAACACTTGCTACAAAAACGGGGTGAAAGACAAATCTTTGACAGAGAGGAAGCTGGCCGAGCAGAAGCCCATGATGGATCCCTACATGGAAGCAAACCCAAAGCCAAGAAGCAGCTTCGGCACCGGCTCATACAGCTGGATGCAGGTGTTTTATATCTTTGGGATACTGGCCTGGGTGTGCGCTCTGACCAACACCTTGCTTCCATCAGTGCAGTCGTACTCCTGCCTGCCGTACGGGAACAACGCCTATCACTTATCGGCCACCATGGCTGCTGTGTCAAACCCACTTGCCTGCTTCATCGCCATGTTCTTCCCTATAAGGTAAGTGTGCTATATGAATTCAAAGCTTGATCTGTAAGGCAACTGGACTGGTAGAAATTCCTGAAGACTTTTCACCTCTACCCAAAAGGCTTCTTCAGTTCTGACCAGACTGGGGAAGAGCTAGAAATTATAAACCTCTAACAGTCGTGGGTGTGTCCAGGTAGTCACAAAGGGTCCTAATTATCACCCACGACTGTTAAAAGCTTATCATTTCTAGCTCTTCCCCAGTGTGGTCAGAACTGAAGAAGCCTTTCGGGGGAGATGTGAAAAGTCTTCAAAAATTTCCTACAAGTCCAGTTGCCTTACGGATCAAGCTTTGATTTACCATGACCTGAATGACTGAGAACCTTCACAGACATGTGCTACATGAAAGGAAATAAAAGTGTCTTCTAACCACTATCTCAGACCCTCAGGTTACATGATAGAAAATTCTCAGCACACCATTTAACAGGAGGAAATCATCGTTCAAAAAACAACCACATTTTAAGTTATCAGGTTAAATTAAAGCTCCTGTGAGTAACTCTCAGTTTGTATCAGTTTTGGCACCCCCTTTTGACAAAGCAGTATCTCTTCTCTGATTCGTCCTGTACATGTGTGAGTAGTAGTTTGAACTAATATCTTATTCTGCTTTCTTAAAATAGTAAAATTATAGAGCATGGAATTAATGACTCCAAACCTCTGGCCCTTTGCTGCATGTCGTTCTACCTCACTCTACCTTATATCTTATGTATATCCTCACTGTCCCTTTCAATAGAGGTGAGTGACAAAAACAATTAAAAAAGACAAAGGGGAAAAGGAAGTTAATACTGCACTGCAGAATAAATGTAAGTCTTCATCAGTACAGCTGAAAAATTAATTTCTCTTTAGATTCAATGACTTATATCCAGAATTCAGATATTATTTTCTGTTTCTGCACCGACATTATAAAACACAAAGAGTATTGACTTAAAATGTATTAACTTTATACTTTATTCGGATCCCCATTAGCTTCCACAACGTGGTCGCTAGTCTTCCTGGGGTCCACACATAACAACAATAAAGAACAGTAATTTACAATCACAATTCAAAACATCTTAAAAGATATAATAAAATATTGCTGAACATGAAATAAGCCATAGCAACCCTGACAAAAATAACCTAAAAGAGAAATAGAAAATAATACAAGGAATACAGAAACAGAAGATCACAACAGATAATAATTGAGTCTATCTCAAGCTTAAAACAAATCTTTTGATGACTTTTTTAAAAGAGATTTTGTTCTTGAGTTTAACTAAAGCACCAAAGCTCTAGGTTAGGATAATCAGGATATTGTAAATGTTGCAAAGAGGTTTAAAATAATAGTTAAACCCCCCCTGAGGAGTTTCTTTGGCTGTTTGTCACTGTTTTTTTATGCCTGTTTTTATGCAGCTGCAAGGAGGTAGGTGTCCGACCAGGTGATTGTATCATGTTAAAGAAACAACCTTTTTTTTTTAACTTTTTCACAGTAAAACTTCCCAGGCAGATTGTTAAAAGAAAGCAGGATGGCATTTTTGTCAAAAAAACACTTTTAAGCATGTACAGGACAAATCAGCTGAGTTATGAGGTACTACTTCGCACACAAGGAGAACCACATCAACACAAACAAGAAGTTCTTCATTGGAGATTCAAATAAGTGGTCACAGGGAGTCAAAAAGGCATGAAGACACATCTCTCCAATGCATACTGTTCAACTGCCCATTGTCTCTGATGCATTTGTTTTTTTGTTCTGACCATTAAGTGCAGCATTATTAGATCTTAAGCCCCTAAATCAAACCATTAATACATAATGTGTACTTTCACAGATCTCTGGTGTTGATGGGAGCTCTCACAGTGATCGGCAGTGGAATTGGAGCTTACATAATGAGCATGGCTGTGATGAGTCCATGTCCACTGCTGGTTAATGAGACTTCAGGTGGTGTCCTCATGGTGAGTACACTGTCAATCATCATTCACTCAATGAAACATTCTCTCCCTTAACCTTCTGTTCATTTGTGTAAAAGTCCAACTTACCTGCCTCTGTGCTCCTCAGGTGCTGGCCTGGGTCCTCTTTGTTCTCACTCTATCGTATGTAAAGGTGATCATAGGTGTGATCCTACGAGATGAGGGCCACAGCGCTCTCGTGTGGTGTGGAGCTGTAGTGCAGCTGGGCTCTCTGCTGGGAGCTGTGACCATGTTTCCTCTGGTCAGTATTTACAGCTACTTTTCATCAGGGGACCCATGCAACACTAAATGTCCTTAAAGAGGCCACGCAGAAGAGACTGGACGGGAGCCAGGGGAGGCTCTGCACATGTTGTATAGATATAAACATTGTAATGTAGATTTGTTTTATAGATAAGTGTTTGTTGTATCTTGATTTAATTCTTTACATATGAATCTAAAATGTTAAGAAAGAAGCAAACCACAGAAACACAGTGAACATAGTGTTGTTATGAAGCCTCACTGACCATGCTGCTTTACAAAGGAGGATCACTTTGCACATGTTTAGACAAATGCATATTTTTTGTGTGATGAATACTTTTGATTAATGTTCTTTAATATACTTCAATAATTAGAACCATGATTTCACCCTGATGACAGTATATGAAGCTATACTAAGTTGCCAAATCAGTAATTATCAGGTCAGCTGTTCCCAAAGAATAAATGAAAACAACAGCTTACTTTGCAATCTATAAGAACCTGTGGGTTAAAAAGTTAGGCACAGGAGCTTTAAAACTGAAAATGAAAAGCTGTTCCTTTAGAGCTTTGTCGGTATTACTGCACATTTATTTTTAAGCTTTATTTTTCAAAGACTGAAACTCATTCAAAGACTGAAACTCATTCAAAGACTGAAACTCATTCAAAGACTGAAACTCATTCAATTTTTTTTTAGTTATGTGAGTACTGCTGTGTCTGTCTGTAGAGGTGTTATGTTATGAGGTTAATAACATCTGGAGCAGTTTGTATATAAATATATTAAGAGAAGTTGTGTTGAAATAATGACTTGTAACAAACTAATTATCTAACCACATTATGTTTTTTGTATATAAGCTTTAATTGATTTATTTACTGTATGATAAGACATTACACCATAAAGATATTAACCCAACTTTTTTTACATGATCACCTGACTGGACACAAGCTGAACAATCAAGACATTCTCTATATCATTTCAAAATGTGTTTTTTTTTCTTTGTTTTTTGCATGTCTGTAAATAAATGTAGTAAGAAAAATAAGTCACAGGTGTGTATAATGTCAAAAACAGAAGCATTGAGTACTTTAGGGGTGTGAGAATGGCGTATCCATGGTGCTCTTCAGTCCAACAATAAACGTTTTTAAAGATGTGAAACACTCATCGGGACATTTCTTTAAAGCCCTTATTTTTCCAGGGCTCCAGAGTCAGAGTTGTAGTAGTTTTGAAGAAGTTAAGCATACAGATCTGTAGAAAATAAGACCGATGACAAAGACAAAAATGTTCAAATGCAGCCTGAGGACACCATTAAACAACAGGCTGAACTATTTTTCCTGTTTGCTTCGTTGTTTTAGTTCAAGCAGGAAAAAGTGCAGGTTTGCTTTTTCTCACTGTGCATGCGTGGGTTCTCTCCAGGTACTCCGGCTTCCCCCCACAGACCCAACACATGCACATCAGGTTGATTGGTCTCTCTAAAATGTCCTGTAGGTGTGAGTGTGTGCGTGAATGGTTTCCTGTCTCTGTGTGTTAGCCCTGTGATTGGTTGGCGGCCTGTCCAGGGTGCACCCCGCCTTGGTAGACAAGGCAAGGCAAGGCAACTTTATTTGTATAGCGCATTTCATACAGGAGGGCAACTCAATGTGCTTTACATTAAAACATTAAAAGCATTGGAAACATTCAGACAGGCATAAAAGAACATAATTAAAACGACAAATATAATAAAACAGAAAAGAAAAGGGAAAATTAGAATATATCAAAAGTAAATTTAAAATTTGCATTTAAAGCAAGTTAAAATGAGCTAAGATAGGAAGGCAGTGGCAAATAAAAAAGTCTTAGTCTTTGATTTAAAAGAGGTGAGAGTTGGAGCAGACCTACAGCTTTCAGGGAGTTTGTTCCAGATATGTGGTGCATAATGACTGAACACTGCTTCACCATGTTTCGTTCTGACTCCAGGGACTGAAAGCAGACCAGTACCTGATGACCTCAGAGGTTGAGGTGGTTCATAAAGGTGGCCTAAACCATTCAGTGCTTTATAAACCATCAGCAGGGTTTTAAAGTATATTCTCTGACAGACAGGAAGCCAGTGTAGAGGTCTAAGAACTGGAGTGATGTGGTCTACTTTTTTGGTAGCCACCATTGACAGCTAGGATGGGCTCCATGGGGGGAGAGATAATGAATGAGAGGATGGGTGGATAGATGGATGGATGGACGGATGGATGGATAGATGGATGGATGGATGGGTGGATGGATGGATGGATGGATGGATGGATGGATGGATGGATGGATGGATGGATGGATGGATGGATGGATGGATGGATGGATGGATGGATGGATGGATGGATGGATGGATGGAAAAAGTGCAGTGGTTTGTTTTTCAATCAAAGTGACATCCAGTACAAAGGTGACATCACCAAACAACCAGTATAGCTCCTCCCACCTTCAATCTGACCTGAGGTTGAGTCAGAATGATTAAAGACACTTTAACTTTTGATATACATTAATTTGTTTCTCCTTCTCTCTACATTATTAAAGATTCTTCTAACTTGTACTTTTTTTGAGGTTTGTAAGCTTTGATTGTGTAAAAACATAAATGTGTTAATAAATTCTTCAACCCATCTTGAGTTTAGGTGTTTTTGGGGTTCCCTGTCTTTAAAGAAGATTTAAAGTCTATTAGTTGATTTTCTTCCCCCTCTTGAGCAGGTAAACAGCTGCCCTTGGGTGGAGAGGTAAAAGAGTGGATGCACAACACTTGCAGCTGACAAAAACAAAATACAAAGAGGTGTTGACATGCAGTTATACAAGCGCTCATTTTCATAGGTGAAATTTTGCAGGAACGAAACAGGAGTATAACACAAGACGATGATGACTGATGTGGCACGGATTGTCCTTAGAGCTTTCTTCTTGACTGGATGTAGCACATCTCTCCCTGGGCCGGACTTCTTCAGCTCCTTGGCGATTCTGTGGCTGCACCACACCATCATCGCTGTCATGACCCCCATTACACCAGATGGGAGAGTTCTTAACACAAACTCTGCTTTTGAGGGAATAGAATCTTGGATAAAAACAGTTAAGAAAGCAGTGGGTAAAGACATAAGCCACACAGAGCTGGCACAGAGCTCCCTGAATCTGTATTTCTTCAGCAGGGGATATGATGTGGGGTGAATCACTGCAAAATATCTCTCTAGGCAGATAAAAGTCAAACTCATGGGCCCTCCAGTTTCTACATACACAAACAAAAACTTGACAACTTTCATGTGTTCCTTTTCCCAGAAGAACAAGAAGAGCAAATGTAAGATGGAGAGACAGTGCTGCAAGTTGTGGAAGAGAGCTAGATTACAGCTCAGGATATCTATGGTCTTCTTGGATTTGAAGACGATCCACAGCAGTTTGCCGATCACTGGCTGCCCCGTGAGAAAAGTAACCATGTCGATCAGAGAGAAGGCGACATAATGTCTCATTCCCATCTGACAGATGGATGAGTTACTGAGGTTATGTGTGCCGTTGTTGCGAGGTACCTCCATCTTCAGAGTTCAGAGGTGAAGGGAACAGCTGCGAGAAGTTTCTGATTGAAATTGAAAAAGTTAGTTTTATTCTTTACCGTAACAGTAATCATTTTCAGGTATTAGTGAAACTCAGGCTTCATAATGGAAAGGGAGTTACCCCTTGTATTAATTGGTATCATTTCATGATGATGTATCCATTGTAAGGAATTTTATGGAAATGGAGCTGATAAATTCCTGATATTGGAAACCTCACTAACATATTAAAGCAAAGAAAGCCTCACATTTCTCATAAAAACTGAGACAAAAGCCATAAAATACTTGGACATTTTAAATATTTCAGATTTTCTAAAGCATGGACATGTTTGACCTAAGAAAAGTGTTGTATCAGTGCAGTATTTCTGTACAATTTGACGTATTCTCTTGTGATAACTGTTGGAAAAGCACAGATGCAAGGTTAATTAAACCCTTTTCCAGTATAAGCAAAGTCTACGACTGTATTAAATTATGGAAAAATTAAAGTTAAATAATCGTTTTATTTAAGAGGAAAATGGGAAAAATACAGTCACTTGATTTCAGTGGACAACAAGAAACTTAAGTGATATTTTTTCAATTTAATCAGTTAAATTAATTTGTATAGAGTAAACCTAGTAACATTGAATGTCACGTTAAGTTATTCCACATAACAGCAACTACACTCTTGCTCTCAATGTTTTTACCTTGATCTTACAACTACACATAAAATCACATTATTGCATCTACATCAAAATCAAACACTCACAAAGTCGTGGCTTATCAGGTTCAGTTGGGTGAGATGTCATCAAAGACTGATCAGCAGAATAATTTGCAGTCTGAGTTAAACCGACACCTGATTTACCTAAATGATGAACGACAGATGCAAAGCAGCCAGAAGAACCCTCAAACTGTGAACCAAACACGTCCTGATTTTCATACCAGTCTCGCTTTCAGTGTCAATCCAGTTCAGCCCGTGACAAAATTAGATTTGCAAATAATAAACAGACAACAATCAGATAATAGCAGATCCTTGTTCTCCTTGTGTGGAAAATCCTGCAGGTACCATGTACAACCACCAGGGGTCACTGTGCACTGCAACACAACTCCACCAACTACAGCAGAAAAGCCTTGAACTGTGGTGTGAAGAATATAGAAGTAATGGTTGAATTATCAGTGATGGAGATGTCTAAGAATAATACATGTGAGAGATTTTCACGAAAATAGAATGAAAGAGAGAAAGAAACCTCAGTGGATGCAGGCAGTAGTCAGGTGTTGACAGTCCTTTCCTAAATAATTCCTGCTTTAAAGCTGCATGGAATACACAAGGTTATAACAAACCTTAAAATCTTCTTTGTAAAAGGTGTTTTTCCTCCTTTTATTTATGAAATACTGAACTATTTAGTTCTCTTGCTGCTGTTTAGCTTCTGCATCCAAAGCCAACACTTGTTAGCTCATTTAGCTCCTTATTTGAGTGTTTGAATGTTTGTTAATTCTTTAAAATCACTCTGGAGATTTTGCTCTTTAATGCGTGGTATTAACTATAAAACTTTAAAATCAAATACACTTGAACACACAAGAAAATGCCATCTTTGATGTACATTTTTAATCCTGAATAACTAACCTAATGGTTAATTTAAAGCTAACATAGCATCACCAAACAAATTGACATTGAGACTTTATCTGACATTAACTGTTTCCTAGTAAAAAAATAAAGACTTACAGATTTCAGTAAGTAATTTTAACAGGCGGTGATTAAGTCAGTTCAACCAGTCATAGTTATAACATGTGTTATGTAGCAGTAGTGGCTAGGTTAGGTTACATAAGCTAGTCCAGCATCAAATTATTAAAGCTGCTAGCTTAAGCTTGGGCATGGCATGATTCGGTCGGCAGCCCTGAACAACTCCTGTAATAAGGAATTCAGACTGGTCCACATTAGGAGGTGGTCAAAAACAAATCTCTTTAGTGGTTCCACATGAAATAAACAGCTGTGGTTAGCTCAGCCAGGTTGGAAATCTGTTAAATAAGGGGGTAAAAAACTAACTACCTGCACAAATATGACTGACTTCATAGATTAGATAAGTTTTTAAGCTAAGTTTAAGCTGCTCTGACTCTGTGAGTACTTTAGCAAGACCAAAGACTGAGTAATTACACACTTTAATGTCTGATTGAAGGTAAGAAGAGTGGTCAACCAAGGGGCTCTTGAAATAACAGGTCATCTATCTTCTGTAATCTTTAAAAAGCAAACAACAATCTTGACTTCAATGCACTAGCCTACAAATAAAACATCTTATAATATACACTTAATTAGCTTAAAAGCAAGATATGGCTATTTAGTATAACTACCAATATAACCTTGAGCAAAAATGTATGGATTTGTAGATGCAATATTTGTGCCCCAAACAATGCAAAAAAAAAAGCCACTCAATTGGTTCCTTTTTTTCTCTAATAAAAAAATACTTCCAAAAACACAAACACTGCCAAAAGGTTAAATTTAGTGACTGAATTAGCTGTGTTTATGTTTAGTGGATAGCCAGTAGCAGCAACGTCCTATAACTTTAAACAAAATAAAATACAAAAGTTGGAGTCTTATTAAAAAATGGAGCCAATACAGTTGTAACAAAAAGATGAATAAGCTAAAGGGACTCATGTCATTTATTTTGTAAACACTGTAATATGTTGGGTGTTTTAGTATTGGGACACATGGGAGTTTTCTGGCTTTTGAGCTCATCTTCGAGTGGACACTCAAGGAGCTGCAGTTTTTTGCATTTAATCATCAGAGATGTACCTTCTCTAACAAAAACCAGCACTGTTCGTTGTAGTTAAAACGATTTAACACTTTCCTCTTTTTTCTTAATAGAAAGAAAAGTTGAATTAAGTATCTTGCTTTGCAAAGGAAATGGAAATCTGTATGTTCTTTTAACAGAAAGTTTGCAAATTTACAACCCAGTTGAATTAAAAGCATGGTGTCCTTCTTATAACATTTGTATATATGAGTTCAGAAACATAAGTAGACATTGTAGTGCTTTTTCACATTTTTGTTATCTATATTAATCTGAGGATGTGATTACACAGTTTACATTGAGTATGACACGGATCAGTCAGTGACAGAGATGAAGGCTTATTTATTGACAAACACACAAAAAAGGTCACAAAGCAGAATTATGAGCTGTAGACTAACAATAATCTCCTCAGTAAACATTTCAATATGGCTTTTTTCAGGCCCTTCAGTTACACGGATTAAGACTCATAAATACATAATAAAAATGGGAACAAGTGTGTAAGCCCGTTCAGTTTGCTATAATAAACGAAGGAGTAGATAAACCACAGTATGTAGGTAAGCATGTAGAATAAGTTTTATGATAAACATGAATAAACAGAGCACATGCTAAGAGAATAAATATGAAAATACAAAAAAAAACACCTTAAAGAACTTATATATATATTTGTATTGCTGTTCACTGCTGTTCTTTGGATGAGAGACCTTCTCATTTGCATTGGTGATTGTTTACATTCTTTGAGAGGCTAATGCTAACTGCATGTTGCATAGCATCCAGGGAAAAGTCAAGCTTCGTTAAAACTGAGATGTTCACTTCTTTGATACAAATCAAGCTATAATTCCCGAAAACTGTAGCCAGCTGTCGTCTCCAAAGTTCAGTTCAGTTTCAATCTGTGCGCAATTTACACAGATAGACTTTTTTAAAGTTTAAAAGAGACACTAAATGACCCATCAATTTTACTACATGTTTTTATAAACTGTTAGAGTGCATAAAAAATACATGAACTTTACATAAGGTTTGGGTAACAAACCATCTGGCACTGTTAGCTTCTTGTCTTTATCCAACAGCTTCAAGGGATACCACAGGTTTAGTGGATAAGTGCTCATCGTTGGTGGTGGAATGAAAAAATGTATGAAATTCAACTAGTTTTTTCCAGGTCCATAAAAATGCCAACCAAATATAATTAAAGTTGAGACTACAGGACTTTTAAAAAATGAAATAGCGCCCCGTCTTGTACAAATCAAAGGTTGAACTCACAGGCAATAACACTACCGCTTTAACTGTTGAGGCAGGTGGTGCTCAACCTGTGTGTCCGTCTCTACTTCTGACGTCTGCCTGCTAATGGGACATTGTCTTGTTGCTAAGTGCTTGGTCATGTGGGTTCAGTTTGTTTTAAATGTCATCACTGATGCCAGTCAGTTAAACACTTTATTAATATTTTCATTATTGTAGGCCCAAAATGCCGGCCACATCTTGTGTCTGAGCTTTAGTGCAGCCACCCGCCACTATCCAGGGCTGTTGCTCCAATTAATGACTACTGTCATATAATACTCTTCTACCGGGATGTAAACAAACACAGATGGCATTTGGTAGCGTGGTGCAGTTTGGCAGTATTTTGATTGGACATGGAGATATAATTGTATGCTGATTAAGCTGGCATATAACAAGTCGACCGGAGCAATGTGTAACCAGCACATGCATGTAGACAGAAGGCTGGTGGTGCTAGCTCTGCTAACCTTAGACACATTCTGTAAACCAATCTGAAATTGTTAACCCGAGTATTCTGTGGTTCTGTGTTTTGCCATGTTAAATAAATAATGCTGAATTTTGACTGCTGAGTTTTCTTACCTTAAAGCTAGCCAGGTAGTTAGAATTTAAATTTCTGTTTAAAGAAGCAGAAAATGTGTTGCTTTGGAACATCCCTAGGTAATAATACTTCAAAAAGTATAATTTAGACTTGATTTTTCTGATTACTTTACATTTTTTAATGAACTATTTCTGATGTTAATGGGCCTGATGTAAATAAAGATTGATGGATAGTTTGTGGAGTATGACTTCAAGATTTTTTCCACTAATGCTAGCTAACTTAAAGCTGCTGTTGGTAGTCACAGAGTAAAAATCTGTTCAGAGAGAGGGACTTTAAATGTCAACACTATCCCTCCCAACCAGATTTCCTCTTAGCCCCCCAACACAGATCGACGTGTGCAGTCATGATAGTGCCGGATTCATAACCAATCGGAGGATGTAGTAGGGGCCATTCCTTAACCAATCAGGACAGAGGATTGGAGATTAGCTATGATTGGCCCGTCATAACGGGAACGAGGGGAATAATAACATTGTTTGATAGAAAGGCATTGGAAAACGCAGAGATTTCGCAATAGTCTCAAATTACTCCACTTACCGATGAGTACCGATGGGCATTATGACCTTTTCTCCAAACCCAGCAGAAAAAAAAGAAATGTTTTTTACACCATTTCTACCAACAGCAGCTTTAAGCTCGTTAAGCTAACTGTAAAACTGACAGTTTTCAGACTTAAACAGATGTATTTGTGCTGCTGTTACTTTGCGTGACATTTCTCTGAACAAAGCCAGTTGGAAACACAAAAAAGTGACATTTTCTCACGTCAAAAATCTTTTATATATAATTCTGTCGCTGAACATTTGAAGCCAAACAAAGGCTACATTTTCTTCCAGTTAAAAAAGGCACTTCTCTTCAAATTGTCCCTCTGTAAAGCCAGATATGCAAACTGAAGCACTACAGGTACTGTATATACAAATGACATAACTCAAAGGCACTGAATCATTTACAAACTGACATACAAAACAATGTTTGGTCCTCTAAAAGCATACTTGGCTGTCAGGGTTTGGGACGGCAGGTTTGGTTGCTACATATTTAATTTACATATCTTTAAAAAGTCAGTCATGTGATTTAATCCTCGTAGTATTTCCATGTAAAGGCGTTTTATAAGAAAAACAAGGCACGTGTTGGACCCTGGTCATCTGGACAATACATTTACATTTTGTTCTTGTTGCATTTCCTGTTGCTGCTTCCTGCATGCTGTAGTCCAAGCATGAAAAGCATTATGTCCATTTTGTCTGGTGTTTCCCTTTTTGCTTGTTTCCTGCGACAGGTTCGGTCGTGACAGGAAGCTACGCATGGCTATGGACGGAGATGCTGGAGAGGTCGTTCCTGATGATCTCATTGACTGCAGAAGAAAGAGAGAGAGGACGGTCAATATGTGTTAAAGCTGTTATCCATCACATTAGAGATTTCAGTCCTTGTGTTCAAAATAGGATGTCACATATTTACATGCACCAAACTGAATATTTAAAACATCTGATGACAGTCGGTGAGTTGTTTTTACGTGTTGCAAGTGTTTCAATTAATGCTTTATCAATCCACATCCACTCAGATCTGAAGGTTTTAGACTAACTCATTGCTTCATGCTGCAGCAAAAGGTGCACAATTGAGAGCTTCGTCACTTCAAAGGACATATAAGTATTTACAGTTTCAGCTTTAAGGTGCCATTTTCAGCCCTGGTGAAAACAATCCACTGTGCTCTATAGGAGCTGTTATTTTCTGCGTCATCCTAATAGAATCACGCTCCGCTATATCTCCCATCCCCAGACCTTCTTTTTTTATTTATCAGGAGAGATGATGCAACCTCCTGCTGTCTCTGCAGGATCCAGGTGCACTTGTTTATCTGTTTTTATCAGCTGTGTTCTTTGGCTGACGTGGGAGGGAGGAGGTGATCCAAATGCTACGAGCCGTCTGACTGACACTAAACCAGGAAAACAGAAAGAAAGAAACAGCCTGATGACAGAGAAAAGGCTAAATCCCGTATTTTCTCCTCATTTTTCATGATCTTTTAACGCTAAGTCATTTATTTCTTTGGGAAAAAATCCCCTCCACAGTTCCTCCCTTTCTAATCAGCGTCTCATTTTTAAAATCAGCCTTCAGGTTGCAGGATCAGGCCTTTATTTCAGCTCCCACAAAGATGAGAAATGTGCAAAAGGAAAAGGGGAACACCCCTGGAGCCGACCCCGGGAAAGCGAGCCAGGCGGCCAAAGGGAAGGAATTCCCTCTGACTGACTGACTGAGTGGACGCTGGAAAAGCAGCCTGGAAACCTGAGATTCCCCTCCACACAATGGAATTACTTTTTTCTTTCTTTCAGACGTTTATTTTCATCGCAGGCAGCAAAGCAGGCCTCCCCTCTGTGACCCGGTATTGGCAGAGCCGCTTCCTACAAGAAATACCACTTCACTTCCTATCAAAGAGAAGGCGACTGAGTGTACGTGCCTGGCAACAAATCTACTAAGATGAATTGAGAGGTATCTCCACGTGCACAGGAGACTGCTTTGGTAAAAAAGAAAAAAAGAAGCATATAAAAGTGTCATAATCATCTTAAAGCAGTAAAAATAAGCTGAGCATCACATCTCTGAAGGCCGACCAAAGCGGTTTATGATAACAGAGCACAGAGCGATCTGTTAGACATGAGGTTTATGTGTTTGGCTCTCTGATCTACTCCCTGCTATTAATAAAGGAACAGGAAGATCTCTCAAGAGGTTTGATAACTACAGAGCAGCAGTGATATCACATGAACGTGTCACACAAACACAGGCACACACTGAACCTATTATGTGACTACGGGCAGGACGGGGTGAGATTCACAGCCATGTGTGTTGGCAGCGAGGAGGATGCTCATGACATTTATACTCAGGTGATCTAAATCACGGACTCTGGGTTTAGCGGAGGACCAAACAAGGAGAAGCTCATCATCCATGTTTAAAATGTCATTCTTAAAGGGGCACTCCAGCAGTTAGAAGACAAAGACATTGACTTCGCCTGCCAGAGATATGACAACGGGGATGATGAATTTCAGGTAGCAGCTGATGTGCGGCTAAATCCAGCTTTTTTAAATGTTACAGGGCCTGATACTTCTTGAAGCAAGAGACCAGGGAACAAATTCAGGAACCATGTCCAGCGTTCATCATCCTGTTTACATCTGCACACACATCCCAGTGTACATTTCAGGTGTGTACGTTTGCAGGGAGATTATTCATGAACCTGGATGACCTTTGTTTTGATAAACCACCTGAGTGAATAATCACGATGATGTCATCAGGGTTTAAGAGCTTTGTGACTACGGATGCAAACCACGCAGAGAGGGTAACATGACATAATGCTCATGATTGCATCATGGGAAATATAGGACAGCTTGATTATGTCACTTAACCTTTTGCAGAGCAGTATGCAGCCTGATTATTTCAGGCCTCTGTTGCTTTAATCAACATCTTTATTTTCTAAATGTCTCTGCCCTGAACTGTACGCACATGCAATACATCACAGAGGTTCTCTTTTAAAGAACCAAACCTGCGTTTTTATGTCTTTTTCTACATACTATCGAACATGCACTGAGTTTTTATCTTTCCCTCGCGTCACTGTTACTGAAGTAGCTTGTCAAAGGCTGAAATCTTGTTGCTGCAAGATGAGCTGTTTAAGTTTGATGTGTTTAAGGTCACTAATGTTGTCTTGAGAGCTTGGAAAAGAAGACAAGATAGTCTCTTTAATTAGTGTATATTATTCTTTTTCTGTTTCAGGACAATGTTTAGACCAGCTGTGCACTCTGACCCTGGACTACATGAATTCATGATGTCTCATGATTATAAGTATGACACCATATTAAAATAGAAAGCTTCAACATCAAACGTCAACTATCCAGAGATTTTTCAAAATCTTAGTAAACATTTTTGTTGCATATTTTAGACTCTGGCCTGACAAATTCAAAGTTTGTCTGGTATATTTACAACTTTGATTATACAGAATATATATATATATTTGCTGGAAATACTGTCCCCCATCTCCACATTGTACTGTAGAGTACTTTTCTTTGTCAAGTCTTGATTTTCAGCATTTTTCATCTGCATGTGTTTTTCGATGTTATGCATTTGCAGCGTGTTTGCAGTTGCTGCATTTGTTTTCAACTTTTAATATGTTTATGACTGTGCATCCTTTCTGAATTTGCAGCATGTTCCTCCTAATTTTCTGAGACTGCTGCCTCTGTAACCCACCCCCAGATATGTGGAAGAAAATGGATGGATGGATAGATCTCTCCTTATGAAGAACAGTTGGGGCGATGCAGATAGTTTAACCTGGTTGGTCACTGTACATGACACAAAGTCTTGACTAAAATTCTATATTTTGAATGTTATCACATCAATGCCTTAACAAGAAAATATTAAGTGATGCAGATTAAAGAGTGAAAAAGTCCTTGTAGACAGGAAAAAGTGCTGGAAGGAAAGACTATCAGAGTTTTTCTTTCTGGAAATATTCCCCACCTCATGATGCTCTGTATGTGCTTCTTTAAACCCACACTGGACTTATGTTGTTTTACTTTGAGACTATGTTTAGGGTTTATTAAGTTCTACTTCTTTAAAATAAATCCAGAAATTCTCCTTGATAGTCAGTTAATGGTCAGTGCAAAAAACGATTTGAATGTATAGTTGTCATTTCTCTTGATATGAATGCACTTCCGATTTCATTCTAACAGAGCAGCAGGATCAATATATAAAATAATGAGTCACTTTTTCATACTTCTGTGGCAAAATACAGGCGCTTCTTTCAAGATAGAAAACATTACCTCAGTGTTAGGAAACCTGGAGGGAGGGAGTGTAGAGCGCCATCAATCCTCTGACTCAATCATTTGATTTATTTAATGTATCTATAGGACCAGCAGGCTGTTTGCTTACAGGCTATGCTCTTTTGAAAAACAGCACTTTATCTGTCTTTATTTATCACAACACAAGAAAATAACTCAGAGACAACCAGGAGTTCACCCTGCTATAAAACACAGAACATCCCGAAGTGAAACTCTCACTTCCGCTCTCTGAGGGCACAACATTTACTGTTTACTTGCCCGTTGTCATGGCCCACTTTTCACCGCGCCGTCACTTTTGAAGGGGAGGATCTAATTGAAAGAGAAGTCAATCTATTGATCTCTAAGTGTGTTTACAACAAAGTCCCAAAAATAGAGGCAGCACCAGAGTGACATCTGTGTCATGTGCTCTGAGCTCACATCGATCAGCTCAGGAGACAGAGAGCAAGAGGAGTGACAGACACGCTCTGAACAAGCCAACAGCAGCAAGCACCAGATGATAAACTCTGAGTTCATTCACAAAAATGAACTGATGTTGAGCCAGATTGAAAGAAATAAGGGTCTTGAAAGGGATGTTTAGTCACTGTAAAGATCACCAGCTGTATCTGTTTTATTTGCCTTGTTTTGTGCTTATTTTTATTCTACTAAAGCACTTTTTAACGCAAGTATTAAATTGTGTTCATGTTTAAAAGTGCAGGTGAAAAAACAAGACCTCAAATATCAAACTATTCACAAAATAAAGTACAAAAGAAGAATGTCAATTCATATTAAAGCTCCTGTGAGGAACTTTTTGTTTGTGTCGATTTTGGCGCCCCCCTGTGGACAAAGTGATGACTCATACATTCACTAATCTCGTTCTGTATCAGCGTGAGTCGTTTTATGTTTTCTTGCTTTCTTTTAACAGTCCCTCATTATGTGGAGAAAGAAGAAAGAGGCTTTTTCCTTCACCGTGCTTTACATTGCCTTGCCTGACACCTACCCCCCTCACAGGTGTTATGAGAATAAAAAATTGCAGTTTAGAAATGGTCAATCTTTTTGCTAATCGTCAGGTATTCTTTCATAAGATGTAGAGAAGCATCTCTGCTAATTTCAGTCTGTTTGATAACCAGTTAAAATTCTTCGAAATCTAATTTTTAATGTTTCTTCTTAATTTTTTGTACGTCTTAATACTTTCTTGTAATTTTCAAGCTACACAGGTAATTTGTTTTAAACTTCACACTTATTCAAGAGCAAAGGGTGTGGTTTGATATGAGGTAATCCAAGAACTTGCTTCCTGTCTCATGGAGGTTCACAGCAGCTGGAGTGGACTGATACAGGCCGGCTCTGCAGCCAGGAAACCACAAACAGACAAGGAACTCCAAAACAATTAGCAGGACAGCGCTGTTAGCCTCATTATGGGCTCAAACGCGTCGACCTGATCCGGCCTGTAATAACACAATACTACAGAGGAACTGATCAGGCAGGCAGATATCTAACAACCTCACTGTGAATAAAACAGCTGAGGGCCTGGAGCTGAGACAATGAGGGGGGGGAACTGAAAACACCACAATCCCCCCTCCCCGTTTACTGCCACGTCAAGCCCAGGCCACAAGCCACGAGATGTTCTTGGACCAAATAATGAGGCTCCTACTGGGTTACTGCAAGTCGGTCCCACTGAGACATCCTGCAGTTCACCACAGATTCAGACAACTGTTTTTAAACCCAGGTAATGTTTCAAAAGAAAAATGGACAATAGCATTTTTTTAAGCGAAGGAAAAAGAATAAATGAATCAAATAAAGGAAAAAGCCTTTAACAAAACATTTCCACAACATTCTCCCACACACTGAGTCAACAGAAAGTCCATTACACTTATCACAGTATTCTTCCATCAACTGACCTCTTTGGAAATCACTTGCATCAAAAACATTATATGTAAATTAATCTATCACATCTTTAACTACTGCACCTGACAAGGCTAACCAATCTGCAACAATCAAACTTTCACAAACAGATGCAAAAGTCCAGAACGAATTCAACCGCAGAAACCTTCTGCAAATGAAAGAAACAAAGGATACAAAAAGACGAAACAGCTGCAATAACTGTAAACGCGCTGCATAGTTTTAGTTGCAAACCTTCTCCACCACAGTCACCTCCACTCCTTATCTTCAGGGTTCATGATTAGTTCTTCAGATGTCCAATCCTCAATCACATCCTGCATCCTTCCTTCAGCTCCACCAGAGTCTAGACTGCTGCCGTGGGCCTCTCCACCCCTTTTGAGTATATGAAGACGCCACATGAGGTCTAATCCCCAAATCACCAAAGACACATTTAGCATCCTTTTCTAAATGATGTAAAATGACTCTCCTGATTGAAATGCAATGAAGCTAACCTGAAAAATGACTACGGATGGGAATCAAGAGCTGCTTCCAAACTAGTTCAAGCCATCAACATAGTTTACCTTTATGCTTCATGGTGTTTCAGTTTAAAGTGTGACCCTGTTATCTGGTGACTTTCAGATGAATGTTACAACAGCTGCTGATTGAAATAAAAAAACAGTCCTCACAAATGCACCCTAGTTTAGGGGAGCCATTGCCTAGGGGTTTAAGTGTGCACCCCATGTACAGAGGCGATAGTCCTCCTTGCAGCAGTCGCAGGTTCAACTCTCAACCTCGACAATTTGCCGCATGTCTTCCCCCGCTCTGTGCTCCCTATATTTCCTGTTTCTCTTCAGCTGTCCTATCAAATAAAAGCAAAAAGGCCCCAAAAAACACATCCTAGTTTATTTCTTCAATACATTGACATATAATATACCCATAAAACCGCTCTTTATTGAAAACCTAAAGCTCTAATTCAAAGCTTGATCCGAAAAGGCAATTGGACCTTGCATCTTGCACCTCTCCTCTGCAAGGCTTCTTCAGTTCTAGACGACATCATTTCATTGCACGATACCCTCAAGCTCTGTCTGGGACATCATGTGTGGGTCCATGTGAAAATATAACACATGATAAATACACAAACTAATGTTTAGCACTGCTTCATTTTTCAAACTGTGGCTGCAAAAAATTTCAAAGAAGAATTTGAGTTTTCAGAAAATTAATCTGCCAGGTATTAATCACAAGTTCACTCAAATACTTTTCTCATGATCCTGAGCGTCTCTGGTCGTCAATTGTGCCGTCCTGACATCTAACAAGGCCACGACACACCATAAAAAAGCCTTTCGTAATGCTCTCTGGCTCCGATTTGACTTCAAAATGCACATGTTTTGCTCATGTTACCTCACCACCGCTGACCAAAGTCTTCTGCACACTACCGTGCAGTATAACGTATGGCTTTGGCTGCGTCCTCCTGACCCTCTCTGATCCAAAGGGAAGCATGCAAACCTCTGAAGTCAGCAAGTTTTATGGCAGCATGGCCGGCCTCCATCTCCCTCAGCCTCAGCAGTCCTGGAGTTCAGACTGTGCTCCCTGCAGCCTATAGCCCTGGCTCCGGCTCAGGGCCAGACGGCACTGTTCAGACTTTCCATGAGCAGACATGTTTGTAACCTCTCATGGGACTGAGGGAGCAATGAGAAACGCCAAGAGCTGAATAAACAAAGATATCAGCTCTGATTTCAGATGAAAGAGAAGCAACAACAATCAGGTGTGACATCAAAAACACACCAGTGTCATTTTAATTTACGTCTATTCGGTTTACCTGGTTGATTTAAACCTGACTGGTCATCATATGTACCACCTGGTTACCCTTAACCATAACTGGCTGTCTTCACAGTAAGAGGCTTAAGTTCAAAACAACTTGCTGGACTGTGGTGAAGCGTCGACTGCATGAAACATGGAAAAAGTCTCAGTGGTTTCTAGAGAAGTGTTGTAGAGACCAAAGCAGGAAGCCGCCATATTGGAAATTACTCCAGTGAACTTTCAGCTAAGCTAGATTCTAGCAGAGAGGTGGAGTTCAGGCCATAGCGTTGTCATCTGGTAAAGATCTCACCTCAGCCTGCCCACCTGTCAATCAGATCCTCCCCGCCCCCATTCAATGCCTGATCAACCTCAGCTTTGGCATACTCAAATCAGATGAGTTGTAATAACTTAACCTCCTGTTGCTACAAATAAAGAAATGAGATAGACCCAAACATTTTTTTGTACCAGGCTGTTAAGTTTAAAGCCAGGTTTTTACTTCTGCATTGACCCTATGTGATAGTGGCAGAGTTTTTTTTTTGGGAGGAGGGTGCATGGCAGGCTTCAACATTTGAAAAGGGCTATGCAGACTTATGGCGTGGGCTACGGTGTCGATTCGATGCATCAACCAGCTAACACTATGGAGTTTGTTTGGCTTTTGGAGCTCTTCTGCATTGGCTTCATATTTTTAATAGCAGAGTTTCTTGGCTCTTGGTTTCAACAAGGGGCTACTAGCTTTGCTGACATTTTAGTGTGGTACATTTATAATGTTGATACTCTGTTCTGTGACTTTTGGAGATACATCTTCCTTTATTTATTCTAACTTCAGGCATCTTATATACTTTATCTGTTTTTTAATTATTCTGAAAGTGTTTTATTTCCTTTTATCTGTTGTTGTTTTTCAGCTTTATTATTTATATTTTTTCCTTTATATCTTTAGTAATCTTAATCTTTGTGTCTTCTTTTATTTCCCTCTCAGTTCTGTCCTCTGTAGCTCTCGTGTTGTTAACTCTATGCTGTTTTGTGTAAAATTTTCAGTCACTGTCCTCATTTTCTTTTTCATTTGTGAAGTACTTTTAAACCTTGTTTTGAAAAAGTATTATATATATAAAGTTTATTAGTATATAGTATTACAATTTTCCTGTAAGTCCTGTAAGAATTGAGCATGGACGGGCACATAACACCTGTATGATATCTTCATGTCACAAGTTTAAATAGATGCGTTAGTGAAGATATGAATAGTATATAAACACAGTACTATTCAACTCATCACTATAGCCAGCAGGTCTTTTAACATTATTACATTTCATGAGTTGTAAATAACCTATAAAGGATGCAAACAGATCTAAACAAAGCCCTGGTTATGAGGGAAGTTTGCTGTAGGCACTCGACTGAATTTTCAGTTAAAAATCATCCATTTCAATTATCCCACTTGGTCAAATTCTTCTAACATTGGATTGAACCTCACTTCCTCAAATGTAATACTTTTTATTGCAATAATTGAAAGATGCCAACAAATACACACAGTCCTTTTTTTAATGAGAGTTAATGTCTCAGATTCTTGAGTGTCTCAGGTGTCATAGTTTGTGCTTTAATGATCATAAAATTACAGTAACAGCACACCTGAGCGCGGTCATAAAGAGAAAAGACGTATCAAACTCTGCCAAAGGTTTTAATGACGTGAGAAGCAATATGAAGTCTGGAATGCTTTATAAAAGGCCCTTCAACTTGCCAAAGAAAACAAGTGTAATTGGGTTGCCCAGCTTCTTATAAATGTCCATTATGGTTACAGCGGTATACTTTGAAACATGGAATCTTTATTGCTTGAACAACACCTGGTTTAGAACTGAATCCTCGAGAGGCACGAGCAGTGGTGGCTACACTGAGAGCATAATCAAACCAATCAAATCTCACTCTTGAAGGCCGACTGTGCTAACAAGTGTTAATGTATTTACCCAGACTGTACAGAGGAAGTGGCATGGGAACAGTCTGAGTCCTGCAACAACAGCGTCTGAGGCCCGACAACAGAGTCTCCCTCGCTGTTGTCAGGAAACTGGACCAGACGATCCAGCGGGGGCTCTGGTGACGGATCAAAGCCCTGCAGCTCCGTTCACTGATAGCTGCTGGTTAGTGTTTCTTCATCTGTTTGCACACAGCCTGGGACTGTTTTTTTTTCTAGCCCAAAGGAAGATCATTTATCCAATTTATTTCAAATCACCGCAGCACAGACCGAACCTCAGTGGTGAGCGCAGAGGGCCAGAGCAGTGAGATCATAAAGTTTGTGCTCCTAAAACTCTGCTCTCTCAGAGATAAATAAAAAGGGGGTCGCAAGAACCTGCAGTTATTTTATCAGTGAGGTTTAGGCAGGCCGGTCTCATTCTGGGTTTAAAGCCTTATATATCAAACAGAAGACCACCGAGTCTCTCCGAGCTTCTACGTAAGAAAGCTGACAGCAGTGGGAATAAAGACCACAAAAGAAGAGGAATTTGTAAAGAGATATTAAAAAATATTTTGAAGTAATGTAAGACTTGGAACGATATTGGTAAACCATCTGGCACAGGCACCTCCCCACACCAATCCATCCCCCCTAAGTGTACTTTAACCGACGCTAAGAGCAACATCATGGTTTCATGATTTGGACTAGCTCTGCTCTGGTAAGATACATTTGTTTGAGCTGCACACAGAAACTTATAGAGCCCCTGAAGGTCTGGAAATTGAATCTTGTGTGTGCAAGATAGTCATCTTGCAGAAACAAGTTATTCATCTTATTTGTCCACTACCTTATTCATACAAGTTATCATCCTATAGGATCAAGTTATAAATCTCAGGCACATTTAATTATCTTGTATGCACTGGTTAGTTATCTTGTTCACACAAGATATCAACTTGTGCTAATCTAGCAGTGGTAATGCTTCCACTTGCCATGGATTGTCATTAAATGTAGCTCTAGCAAAAGTTCAGACTATAAAAGCAATCACAGCAGTTGTTTAACGTTCCTCTCCCTCGTTCAATAGCTCACCCGCTCCAGCTGCATGCTCCAGAGCTGTCATTGGTTAATCAGTGGCGGCTGTCATCCAATAGCTCAGTGGCACGCCCTTATCGTCAGACTGTCAACTTTCTGCTGTCTTTTTAAATGTGTCTCTCTCTCCAGCTAGTTCTTTCTTGCATTGATGGTGCGCACCCCTCCACCTCCCCATCTCCACCTGGTCTCCGCAAAGTCTTCAATTCCTGGAATTCATCAACCACCACCACCAGTGTCTGGACTCTAGGGGGATTTATTCTGCTGCCAAATTCACACATCCTACGCTCACAGCATTATCCCCATGGAGTCCTTACGCCAAAGATTTCTGTCAAGTTTCATTATTCATGAAGTTGTAATAAATAACATTTAATCTTCAAATTGTGTCTCTCCTTATTGAAATGCCATTATTTGCTTTTTGGATTGTGTGAATACTGTTTGTGATATATTCTTACGAGGGTTACGCTGTGACTGGTATTTTGTGAGTAACATGAGCGCCCTCTGCTGCACAGAGTTGAGGGATGCACCCCATGTTTGTGTGCACACGATAAAAAACTGTTAGCTCTGCAGGATTTCAGAGGCTCTGTAGGAACTGGTTGACACTACAACATTTTATAGCATTTAGATAAACATTTGCTAACCTTTGCTTTCTTGCTAGCTTTGTGAAATACTCAACATGTTTGTAATTATAAGGTTTAGAAAGGAAGTTGTGTAAATCTGTTGTATCTTTTAATGATTTTGAGCGCTTGATTCATTCTTTTATCTCGACCCATTTGGATGACTGCAATGTACTTTACACTAGCATTAACCAGGCCTCCCTCGCTCGCTTACAGGTAGTCCAAAACGCGGCTGCTCGCCTTTTAACAGGAACCCGCAAGCATGAGCATATCAGACGCGTTCTCGCATCCCTCCACTGGCTCCCTGTCCATTTTAGAATTAATTTTAAGATTTTAATGATTGTTTTTAAGCCACTACATGGTCTGGCACCACAGTATATTCCTGACCTCATAAACATCTACGCCCCCTCCAGAGCACTGAGGTCTGTTAACCAGATGCGTCTTGTCGTGCCAAAAAGCCGACAAAAGACAAGGGGTGACCAAGCTTCTTCAGTGGTAGCTCCTAAACTGTGGAATAAGCTACCCACCCAAGTAAAAATGGCCCCCACCCTGGACACTTTTAAATCACGTCTTAAAACTCATTTTTACTCCCTGGCTTTTAATACAGCATGAGAGTTTATGTTGGTCTCTGTTTGTCCTTTAATGTACTGTATTTTAAATTGTACTATTATTTATTTCTACTGTTGGTATTTATTGTGCAGCACTTTGGTAACCTTGTTGTTTTTAAAATGTGCTCTATAAATAAAATGGGTTGGATTGGATTTCTTCTAACCATTTGACAGTGCCAGGCTAGCTGTTTCCCCTTATTTTCAGTCTTAGAGTGTAGCTAAGCTAACCCACTGCAGGTGATAGCTTTAAACTATCATTAAGTTATCAGAGAACATTTCAGGTCTTTCAACAAGAAAGTAACTCTTTCCTTAAATGTTTAACTCATTTCTGTAACTGATGATGGGTCAGAAGATTTGCTCCAAAACAAAAAACACCAAACAGAGTTTTGAAGTTCAGCTCCTGGAGAAACAATCAGAGAGTCATATGATATTAATCTGAAATCCCATCGGCACCTGCAGATATAATCAGATCACTGAATGCTGGAGGGTAAGAAACCTGTTTGTGTAGTTAGGAGCTTGAACGGGTTGTTCCTGGTCTAATTATTTCCATGAACTGGATAAAAGTTTGATGCAGGTTACAAATGACTCGACTGTATTAGCCAGCTCCCTCAGTGAACGTCAGGCACTTGCTCCTGTCTGAGACCTGTTTGCTTTCTTTACAGTAATATCTTTGTTACTTGCTTCATGATACATTCACTACGTTTTAAAAGTGGGAAGTGGTACTGGATGAAGAGTCATCCGAGAGCTGATAGTGGCGAACCCTGAGTCGAAAAATCTGATCAGAGAAACGGCCAGATTCCCATCACTCCTTCACTCCTTCATTAGATCTTTTATGATGATACAAGCTGTCTCACTCACCATCGTCTAGGTACACCTGGTCCAGCTCCTGCGGTTCTTGTTTGATGCTGACAGCTACCGCAGGTGGGCTGCTTCCGTCCTCCTGAAGGCCGTCCCTCCCGCTCTCTGACACCTTAGAGTGCTGCTGACCTCCTGGGCTAGTGTTGCCGCTGACCGACGGGGTTGCTGTCATGCTGAGAGCTGGGGAGAAAGGAGCGTCGGTCGGGGTGGAGGGCTGAGAGGTCGGGGAGGAACAAGAGGAGGAGCTGCTGGGTGGGTAAAGGCTAGGTGGCTGGAAGCGCCCAGGTGTCTCCTGGATGATGGAGACGTGCGGGATTGTGGACGGTTGGACCACCGGGGCCGCGGGGAGGCACTTGGTGAAAGGCGACGGTGACAGGTCGTGCAGTTTGGGGCTGGTGCTCGGTGAGGATGAAGTGGGCAGCGGAGAGGGCTTGGCTGCCAGTCTTTGCTGGCTGATAGAGTAAGCTCCGCCCACCACACAAGGTCTGGGGTCAGAGGTCATTATCGGGGTCATGACCTGAGGGGGGAAATATGGCTTTGGGAGCAAGGAGAGGCCGGGAGTGTGCTGGCCACACACAAGAGGGGCGTCAAAGTCGTCATGTGGCTCCGTCTTTATTGTCGGAACTGCAGAAGAAGCAGAAGAAGAAGAGGAAGAAGAAGAAGAAGAGGAAGAAGACACTAATTGAGCAAACACATATTCCAACTGTCCTGAGAGAGTGAGTGGTGGAGTGAGTGGGTTTGTGGCTAGGAAACCTGCTGCCAAACAAACACTCTCATCAATGAGCCTCTGTGTCTCGGCCCGAGCTCTCCCACCCGGCTCAAAATATTCTCAAAAAGCAGAAAAAAATCGGGAAAAAAGGGGATGACTCATCAACACCAGAGCCATCCAGCTGCTTCTATAATGAAATGCTTGTTTTCTTTGGACCCTGCTCCAGTGCTAATATCCACTAAATGTGCGATATGAAATATGTTGTTGTAACAGCAGCTTCAAACTCAGCAGGGGTCAGCAATTTAAAATAAATTACTGCTTTCCCAATAAGACAGAAAAAAAGAGGGAGCATTTTTAAACTGAAGATGCTGCAGAAAAAGACGACTTCAGGGTGTTTCAGGATGATGGTTATCATACAGTCGGGGACCACTGCAGAGTCTGACTTGTTCTCAAACTTCACCGGGCCAGAGTCCAGGGAGAGACATCGAGATTTAAAATGTGGGCTGTCAATCTCCTGTGGCTGCTGACACGACATCCATCTTTTATAACAAGCGTTTCAGTCCAGATACAAGCAAACAACAGCGTGACCCTGACCCGGAGCTTCATCACTGCATGACTTCACTCAACTTAGGCCTTCTTTTATTTGTGCAAAAGCTGCTTCAGATTATCATTTAAAGCATGTGCTTGAAATTGAAGCTGACACGGTACATTGCTCAGACTTTTTACTTCCTACAATTCTTAACCTAAGTTTACTGAGCCATATCAAGCTTTTACTTTTGTAGTTTAGTAGTCTACTTTTTTTGTTTTCCATGCCTCTGTGCAGGCTTAAGATTGACTGTGATCACAGGTGGATCTGGCAGATTTATACCCCCAGTTTGTACCACTGACATGTCCTGATTTTCAGCCTAATAGCTCAGGGAATAGGCAGCTTTATACACCCAATCTTTCACCTCTCGATTAGCTTACAGAAGCTGCACCAATAATTTCAGACACCTTTGATATTAAAGCTCCTTTAACATCTTGATAGAACTTTCAGTATGGGCCAATTTTGGCGCCTCCTGTGGACAAGTAGTGTAGTGTTTTATGGCAAAAATATCCTCATTGGACTATTCACCTCAGACAATGTAAAAAGCTGCTTGTTGGACACCTACCAAGTGGTTACCGTTATTAAAAATGAATATGTTGATACAATCAATATCTCCTTTAATGGTCTGATTTGATTTTGAGTTGAATATATCAAGGATTAATGGCCTTCTGTCTCAGCAGGATGTAGAAAAACTCATCCAGGCATATATCTTTAGCAGACTAGACTACTGTAACGGGGTCTTTACAGGACTCCCTAAAAAGTCCACCAGACGACTGCAGCTCATACAGAATGCTGCTGCCCGAGTCCTAACAAGGACCAAGAAAGTAGTCCACATCACTCCAGTTCTTAGATCTCTACACTGGCTTCCTGTCTGTCAGAGAATAGACTTTAAAATCCTGCTGATGGTTTATAAAGCACTGAATGGTTTAGGCCCAAAATACATTGCTGATCTGCTGCTACTTTATGAACCACCTCGACCTCTGAGGTCATCAGGTACTGGTTTGCTTTCAGTCCCTACAGTCAGAATGAAACATGGTGAAGCAGCGTTTAGTCATTATGCACCACATATCTGGAACACACTCCCTGAAAGCTGTAGGTCTGCTCCAACTCTCACCTCTTTTAAATCAAAGACTAAGGCTTTTTATTTTTTTATATATTCTAATTTTCCTTTTCTTTTCTATGTTTCATTTTATTTGTCTTCTTTTATGCTTGTCTGAATGTTTCCAATGTTTTAATGTAAAGCACATTGAGTTGCCCTCGTGTATGAAATGCGCTGTACAAATAAAGTTGCCTTGCCTTGCCTTGTAGACCATAAAGAGGCATCAGTATTAGTTTCAGTCTGTTTCATAACCAGCTAAAAACTCATCACAGGAGCTTTCAGGACTCAAATCTGGACAAATATGTCACTACTTTTGAGGAAGAGGGGGAGAAAAGGATGGAGTTGCTGCCTAATGCTAATGCAAAATAAAGAAAATATTCCACCTAAGAGTTCATGCAGGAAATTTTCTCACCCCCGATTATTTCCATCTGTACTTTTTAAACCGTCTGCTTTGTTTTTCACACTTGAAAGCATTTCTACAGCAGGGTGTTGTCAGTCTCAGTTTCACTGTAATATCACATGAGATCATGTGAGGTAATATGTTGCCCCCTCCTGCACATAATGATCTTTCTTAGTTTGAGATTAGACAGAAGAATATCTGTGAATATCTTTGGACCTAACCATGCACAACCCATAAACCTTTAGAAACATCTATTTTAATCGCACAGGTTTCACTTGCTAAATAATGTAAAAGAGTGAAACTGAGTTGTGCCATGCCTTACTGAAGCTCCAACTGTAAAAGAGGAACTGTGAGGAGATGGTTACACCAGCCACAGCACTAAAATAGAACACGCACCACTATTTTGGGGCTGTTCGGAGGAAGTGCGTCTGCTCTGCCTGTGAAGGATAGGCAGATGCAAACTCACAGAAAGAAGCAGGAGAAGTGCAAATGTTTGTGTTGCCACAGAAGATAGTTTGTTTGGGTGGGTTTCCGGAGTGTGAAATCAGCCGTGTGAAGTGTGTGTGTGTCCCAAAATAAATCTGTTGTGCAGGAGGTGTTGTAACACCTGCTGCTGCTGCACAGAGAGTTAGAGTTTCCATCCATCGTTATGCAATCTATGAAGTCAGTCATCATGTCTTGTCTAATTGTTACCTTTTCTGCCTTCATGAGAATTTATTGTCACTACTGGAAAGAGGTTTAGGCCGAGATGTTAGCTTAAAAGTGTAGTATGTATGAGGAAGTGTGATAAAAAAGAAAGGAAAAACTTCAATTAAATTATTGTTAATTTGAGAATGTCATAGTAGTATCCATCATGGATTTGACTCTGTCATGTGTACTATATGTCCCATCTGTTGTTTCTGCAAAGAAAGTTAGATTTTTAACATTTTAGTATCACTAGCTTTATTTCTTTTTATTGTCATTATCATAAAGTTATGATTTCTATCTTAGTATTTTATCTTTAACCTTGTTTTAATGTTAATTCGTTTTTCATTAAAAGGCACAGTGAGTAGTTTTCATGTTGATTCTGGTGAACTAACACAGAGTCAATAGTTTTTGATGAAGACAAACATTCAGATCACCTTATACAGCCAGCTCCTCAGACTCTCACCCTCTCTAAGACACTGACCAGACAAGCTGCTCCCCCTCCTCCCCCCCTCCCTCACCCTCTCTGCGTCCAGAGGACAATGCTCCACTTTCACAGCGGGGCACTCCGTCGCCCACGTACAGGGCTGGGCCCGCTTGCTTGAATCACAGCTTTGAACCACCCACTGGATTTTCGCTCTGAGCCCAAAACGCAATTAGCAGCGGTTTTTACATTTCAGTCGGTCGGTCAGTGTTTATATTTAGCTTGGCAATACGCTCTCCATTCAAATAACGTGCTTTTCCCATGCCCCTCTCCTCTCCCCGCCCTGCTGCTGCTGTCCACTCTCTGCAAGCCTTCAAGCAGCTACAGGTACGGAAAAGAACACATTTTATAGATTTTTTTCTTTTTACAGTGGAGGAATAATAGAGTTGCTTTGTTCCTCCCAAGAAAACCACGAGACAAAAGGAAAACAAACTGTTTGTTCTCCATTTCAGACGTAAAACGTTGGTTAAAATGTTTCTAATTAGTCTGAATATGAGGGGGAAGGCAGACTGAGAGTGGTAGAGCTCTGGGGTAATCACAGGAAAGTCAAAGAAAGGCAGAATAACACACAAAAGTTAGTTAGAGATAATAAGAGGCATTTTCCTGTTTTGGTGATAAATCTGAACAAAAACGGTCCATGAAGCGTACAAGTGACCGTTCTCCCAAAGAAAGGCCAAACTCAACCAGATCAGGCTGTGAGGTGTATCTTTATCCAGGATCCACTCCAGGCACTGTGTGGATGAGCTGCTGACATCAAGACCCCTCTATTCACCTGTAATCTATCTGAAGACTATTTACAACCTGATCCTGATCAAGAAAGATGGAAGTTTAGGGGCAACTAAGTTCTTGGTACCTGGGCTCTTTTTTTTCTTACATATTGTGGGATCTAACAAAAAGGTAAGGAACTGCCCCGGTAGATAACATTCTGATCCGGATATAGGACGGGTTGAAAGTGGGATCATCATATATTCAGGATTTAGTAATTAAGTGTGAAAGCTCGTCACAACAGGCGGCGCAGCTTATCTGTAAAGCGAGCTCATGACTGAGGCCAGCCGTTGTTCACCGCTATGATGACGGGGGGATGAAAGATGAAGAGGCACAATGAACAAAGTTACACAAAAGTTGCATAAAAGTTGGAAAGATTATAAACAACTCAGGAAAAGGTTCTCAATGTCGAAAGATGGTGAGCCTGAAATGATCGGCTTAAAAAGAGATAGACAGATCGAAGGTTCACCCATCATCAAATCTGTCATCTACATGATGGACTGCAGGATATTTTAAGTTCTAGGGTGTTAAAAAAATGAAACCACGAGTGCTTTCTTTACACATGATCACATTTTAGTCCATTACAATGTGACAATTTAGTTTTAGAGGATATTCAGTGCTTTGTTTTATCATTATTGCTAATCAATTTGTTTTTCTGTATTAGAAAAAACTGTATCTTTACAAAGTTGTTTTCTAAGAATTTGTCTTGGGTCAACGTACAACCAAGGTCGTCCTATATTCAGGAAAATATGGTAGTTTCACCCTGCAGTCTTCAAGCTGCAACTGCTGCAATGTAATCCTTTGGGGTAACTGCGAGTGATGAAAAGTGCTTTCTTTGCAGGAGATCACAGAAGCCATGTACCTCCAAAAGAATTGTCAGCTGTGTGTAGTTAACTTGTCTGAGGAGGAGATCTTTACTCACCATTAGCAGGGACAAAGGTGAAGCGCTGGTATTGGCTTCTTTTCCTCTTGCCGTTGCAGACGTAGAAGTTCACGTGGACCGGCGTGGAGAGTCTTTGGTTTCGATAGGGAGGGACTTCAACGAGTAAGGAATTCTACAAAGAAAGAAAAAATTTAAACTTCAGTCAGACAACTCACACTTCAACAGTCTGACATGTTTATTGCAGCAGCACTCCTCACACTTTGATTTTCACTTTTGTGTTTTTATTGAGTGATGAGATGAGAGCTTAAACCCCTGATTGGATCCTGCAGGTGGATTCTGGGGAAGGTGGTGTGGATGAAAGTATGAGTGCAGTACAGGTGCAGGGCAGTAGTGACAAATCAGAGGCTGAGAATGGAAATCTTGCAGCTTATGTAGACTGACAAAAATGGGATAAGTTAGATATGAGAATGATGCATGTCAGATGTGCCATCAGGGCAGCTAGAGATGACTGAAGCAGAGATGAAGACATTGGTCAGTGAACAGTACAGAACATTATCTTTTGAATCATGGCATGGTTTTCTTTTCTGTATAATTTTGTTAAGTTATTTTGCATTTGTATTACCTTAAATTTATGGAATTAGTTTTTTCTTATTTGTACTATTTTTGAAAATTAATTTTCAGACTGTTTTTCTGTAAGTGGTTTGTAATTTATGCTATTTTTATTCCGATTTGCTTTTTGAATTTTTTTATATTTCCTTGTATTTTATATATCTATTTGAATTTGTATATTTATTTATCTATTTATTTATTTATTTATGTACTATTTATTTATAATTGTTTTTTAATTTTATAATTTTTAAATGTATTTGTATTCTTAGTTCAGTCAGACAACTCACGTTTAAATTGTTTATTGTAGCAGCAAATACATATTCATGTTTGGCGCCCAGGCTCCGGCCTCATCACTCCCTGCAGATAAGTTTACATGCAGACTTTGAGGAGTGATGAGCAAAACATACTAAACACCCCCGGAGCCTGCAGGTGGAAGCTGGGGAGGCGGTGGGGAAGAAGAAAATATCAGCAATGGCATGCAGCAGCAGAGTCGTTGACAGGCAGAGGGAGAGATGGGAGATTTTTTCCCAGTTTAAATAGACCGCCAATTTGAGAGGCAGAGGGCAGGATTGGATGATGGATTAGAGTGGGACATGTGACGTGTATGGCATTGCAGCTCGAGTTGTCTGCCTGAACTAGCTCGCAGGCGTCGCTCCATTTTTGCTTTATTTTTTATTCTAATTATTTATTTTATTTTTTTATTCTGATTTGTTTGATCTCTCTTGAAAATAGAAAAGTAGGTTACACACATCTTCTGTTGATCAGCCTGAAAAGAAAAATGTTTCTTTTAATGAGCAAAAGAAGAGAAACTAAGAAGGTTAAGGGAGTCTAGGAGTTTGCATCAGTCGTGTCTTTTTCTCCTTCATTGTTTTATTTCTTCTAAGTTTGTGGATCACAGGAGCAGCAGGAGTCAGAGCACAGACTTTTTTCTTTTTAGCCAAATATGAAGTCCAAGTTAATCCTCTGGGTTTCTAACGGAGAAGTTTGATATCCTTTTTATTTTTTTGTTGTTATGTGGTTTCATGTCTTTGTCCCATTCTTGTTTTCATTTCTTCCCTTTTGTATCCGTGGCCTGAAGGTGTGTCTGTTTTTCTGGGCAATGAATAAAATCTCAAAATCTGGTTGTAATCCCAAACAAGAGCGAGACACACACAAAGAGACCATGAAGTATGATTTCTTGAGAACCACGGTTGTTTGCACAGCGAATAACTCAGATGATTTTAATAATTTGAATCCGGGATCGTGCAGATAGTTTATTTCCCCAGCAGAGCTCCCTGCTGTCTGAGAACGACTGAAGGCCAGGAGCGACCAGGTTCAGTCTGTGGACACATCACATCCACATGTGTGTGTTTCTGTATGAATGCGTCGGTGCGTTTGAGGTGCTGCTCAGTAGCCCAGGAGGAAGTCATCTGTCTGCAGTTCTGTGCTGCAGAGAACGGCTGACCCTGACATGCACAGGTGAGAGCTGACACACGTTCTATTAAATCACTGCAGCCGTAAAATCAAGTGAAGCCAGATGAGGATTTTTAGCTTCTCTAAATCTAGAAAAAAACCACGAGGCAGAGCTGATAAAAAGTCTGGAAGCTGTCTGCTGTTTCCCCTGAACTATGATTGTGTCCACCTTTAACTGGATTATTTGCATCATTTCATTCGTGTCACTCCTGCCAAGCATGTCAGTTAAAGCATGCTGATAAAAAAGCAGGCTAAAGTGACATCACTGTCTTGTTTTTTAAAGCGTTAAGCACACATGTGCTTTGTTGCAAAATGTGTTGGACTTAAGAGACCGTTAATCTGTGTGAACATCATTAAATTCACAAAAACAAGTCCTGAGATGTTTTTACCTGTCAGAAATAATTCTTCTCATGTGCGAGGGAGGAGAAAAATGTAACCAAATGGAGCATGAAGGAGCAGTTTTGGACTCCTCAAGTGAGCACTTAAGGAGCATTTATCTAAGTTTATAAGTCTGCTGTGTCTAATTGTGAATAATTTTGAAAATTGTGACTAAATCGTCTAAATTGGGGGAAGGTCAGTGTGTGCAGGTGACGGAGGCGGTGAGGTATTCTGAGTCTGTGGACGAAGAGTGGAGGTTTAACCTGGCCAAGGCTGAGTCAGTGTTTGAAATGGGACCAATCCAGGAGACAGGGCCGAGAGGGGAGGGAGGGGAGGAGGCTCTTTGTCTATTCAGGCCGACAGATGTGTCCCAGCAGTTACTGTATGTGTGTTAGTGTTTGTGTGTGTGTGTGTGTGTGTGTGTGTGTGTGTGTGTGTGTGTGTGTGTGTGTGTGTGTGTGAGAGAGAGAGTATGTTTTGCAATGGGAAGATACAGGGAGCAGGTGCAGCGCTTCACACACAGACACCCTCTAATCCCCTCGTCGATCTCCCTGACTCCCACCACTGCACCTCGCTCTCTCTCTCTGTCTGTCTCTCTCTCTGTTTCTCTCCCTCTCTCTCCCTCTCTCTCCCAGGCCAAGACGGGACACACTGCCAAGCACAAACTCCCACAGGTTCAGGGTTGAACTTTTGAAAACCTTTTCCACACGTCTCAAACACAACACAGCCGTTTCCCCCCAGAGGGCTTCTCCCCCTAGCCGACAAAATCTACGCTCATATTTCTGTGACACTTTGGAGCGAGACAACTGCAAGAATATTCCATGTTCATACTGTGGAAGAAATGAGCTGATCAGAGACCCTTTTTCTTTCATTGGAAACGTCTGAATGAAAAAATTCAACCTAGTTCCCAAACCACAATGGGTCATGTGTATGATCGTGTTCGCTCAAGACCAGCCTGAGATGAAAATTAACATTTTGCCTGAATGTATACAGATTAAAAATGATAACAGGAAGTAACGTTTTTGCCACAGTGTCAACAGGCAGAGGTGAAAAGTTTCAGACTCCGTTCTGCAGATTGATGTTTAAGACGTGTGCACTATAAAAATTAAAACTTAAAATTGTTGGCCTGAAAATGATTTTTTATTTAAGTAATCAAAATGTTTTCCATTTAGTTGCAAACTACATCAAAGTAGTTATCTCAACTACCTGTATTAAGTCTGTTGTGTAAAGTTGGTCTAATTTCATAAATTAGGTTGGCAAAACTTGAAATTATGGGTTTGAGGCTAAGCTAAATTATTTGAGTATCCTTCAGGCAAAGAACGGGGTCTCCAACTCAAATCTACAGGGGTCTTCCACACATTAAATTCCCCACATGTGGCTCCATCTCTCCTGTCCTGTGTGGATTTGATCGCCCTAAAGGTGAGTATTTTGTTTGAGTATTGTACAGAAACTCTAGCTTTACAGTTGGTCAATTGATGGTGAGTTGATTACCAGTTAATGTAACTTTAATTTGTTTAGTTAGTTTAATAAGGCATGGTCATTACCAATAGTTAGCCGCCTTGAACATTAGCTAGCTACCATGCAAGTGTGAAAACGGTGCAGTAAAGTGATGTAACAAAGGGACATTTTCTGAACAACAAATAATAAGTTGGAACAACTTTCACTTCTTAGTATGTAGAACTGAAAACTTTAAGTTACACTACATATGAATGATAAGTTATCTCAACAAAAACTAATCAGTTGGCTCTCATGTAAGATTTCTAGTTAGCCTCAAAACTCAAAAATCTAGTGGAAACAGTTGCCTTGAAATTTTGAGTTTTCACAGCTTTTTCGTTTTAACAGTGTGGGATCAGACTGTTACTGGCAGGCATCACTTTTACGATTGAGAATTAGCATTGTTATTGGGTTTTGGCCAATCAGAATCAAGCATTTAACACAGCCAGATATTAAACAATACATAGTACTTTTATATTTGAGCTTTAACTGTGCTTTAATTGGTATAAGCTCTCTTTTCCTTCCTCCTGACTTGGCCCGGCTACCTATTTCCCTATGTCAGAGAATCAACTTTTTTGTGTTATCCTCAGGAAAACTGGCAACTTGGTACAGATGCAAACTGTGACTTTACTTCAGTATTAAACATTTTATATGAAAGCTGCATCTGTGCCTATACAGTATTTCAGCAGGGCTCTCAAGTTTTGAACTCAGTTCAGAGTGAGATTTTGGCAGCAGGGGGGTGCAGACAGACCGTGTCTTCTAATCTGCGGTCAGTCTGCGTTACACATGTGCATCCTTCTCTTTGGAATGTAACGTTGTTGCGTTGTCTTACCCAGATACACTGATGCTATTTTCTGATTGGCTGTTGGGTATCTATATTTCATCGCTATATTTGGCGTTGTCCTAGTAATTACTGTGCTCGAGAAATACTAAGTGTGGCGTGTGAACAGGTTGAAATGCGTGAGACTTGAGAGCCTTGTTTCAGTCTGACAAATTTGCTACAGTTACTATCCAGCTAACAAACTTATACAGGTACATTGTCATTGTAGAAAAGTTATCTTAAAGTGATGGGTACCGCTCTATAAATTAAAAAAAGCCATAACATCAGTGGAAATTGAAGTGGTTTAGATATTTTATTGGTTGCTAATTTTATAAGATTGAATATTAGATTAATTTTTAAGGTTTAACTAAAAGAATTTAACTCAAATTTGTATTTTATGAGGCTAAACTCTCAAAGGATTCAAGGAGTGAAGTAAGAGTAAGAGACCAAAAGAGCAAAAACAAAGGAGAAGGTTATGAAAGTGTTGTTCCCTTTATTTCCACTTGTAACTAACTATTCAGGTGTTCCCTCTTGGATGTTTTGTTCCTGTTTAAGAATATTAGTTTCTGGTTTTGTCAAATGCTTGATATATGGGTGAACTGGTCCTTTAAAGAAGAGTTGAATCATAGTGCAGATGTTTGCCGAGTGGAGCTCATTCGCTCAGAGAGCTCTCTTGATTCAGACATCTGTTTGTTTTTTAAATCAAGACTGAAAATGTTTAGCCACTTAGCCCAGTTTAATGATTGAGAGCAGCTGCTGTTATTCTGAGAGGAGGCTGGATCTGTCATGAAAACTGTGTCACACGTGTCACCTACCGTCTTAGAGGCGTCTCTGTCCACCTTGGCTTCGGTCTCCCAGAGATGATGACCGTCTGAAAGAAAGAAGGAGAGACAGAGTTTCATAATGATGAATTAGGAAATATTTCCACCTACTGGGCTTCCTACAGATATGAAGAAATGGAAGGAGCGTTGTTATTATTATCTGTTACATCAATGATTTATAAAACAGAAACAGAGGGCCGGGGGTATCAAACGCGTCATGCCGTCTGACCCGCCACTCATGAGCTCATATCCTCAGTCTGACAAACCTGAGACGGAAAGAGACGACACAGACGCAGACGGAGAGAGAAATCTGATGCAATCCTCCAAAAAGCCTGATTCATACCAAAGAGATGAACGACGAGAGAGACCTTCGCTTCATGGCTGCGAGGAATCCCGACAAGCTGCAGCAGCTGGTCGCCTCATTATTACACAACGACTGGAAACTGACAACTCCTCTTCCAAACTTCTTAATTCTTGTGTTCCCATAGGAATCAGTCTGTTATCCCCATATAATGACTCTGAGATGGTTTTAGTATTAACTCTATTTCTGGTAATCTGGTTTTTCTTTCCTTAAAGTTGCCGTATTAAAGAGGTTTTCCCATCAAGGCAGTAAAGCCAGGCATCACAAGGGCTGTCGGGAAAACACAGGCCGGCTGAAAAAGCAGATTTGATTTGTCATTCTGCCCAAAGAGGTGTGCGGTAAACTATATTTTTATCAATTCATTAGACAGCAGCGATCTCTCAGACCCCATAAAGGAGTTAAATGACTGAGAGTGTGATTTTACGCGGAAACAGAACTGCAGTTTAAAGAAAAAGGTCAGATCTTCTATGAGAAAATGAAGTGAGAGTGTTGCTGCCTGCAGTTTAATGAGCAGAGAGTTTGGACGGAGGAGGAGCAGCGCGGCAGTGACAGCTTCTATTATGTCTGAGAAGACACTGGAAACCTGTTTACTCCTCGCTTTCCCTTTTCTTTACTTCATCCTCCCATCTGGTGCTTGTGGGTTGAGGTTTGAGCGTCTGGGAGACTTGGTATTACCTAATGCCTCATGGTATTACCTAAAGAAAGTGGTTCCTGTTCACCAAATGGAAAAAAAAATGGTTAAAAAACAGTCCTGCTCGGCCAAACCTACCACCACACTGCTCTGCGCCAGAGCTGCAGAAAGGCTCTAGATGAACAGATCGAAAACTGCACCAAGAGGAAAAAAACAATCAGGGTTGTTAGCATTTTTTAAACCAATAACAACCTTCATTGAGGGTGCAGAGGATGCAAAGATGAGACCCTTGGTTTTAACTACAACTATCCATCCATTATCTCCCACCTATCCAGGGTGACTTTAGGCAAGGGTTGGAACGCAATTCTGAACACCTTCCCCTCAAGCCCGGCTCGCCCTTCCACATCAAACTTCAAAAGACATAACACCATGTAGAGATGAAAAATATGAGGCCTGTCTTGTTGCTCAATCAAAGTTTTCTTCAAACTTGCCATTTTTAGTGTAAAGTCTGCATGTTTTGTTCACTACAGCCACAGGGATTTTGTACACATTGACACACAGATAGCACAAAGGAACTGTGTCTCAACTGGCAGTCAATGGCAGTCCACATGTGTGAGTCAGACTAAATACAAAACTGTAAAAGTCTGTAGCCTGATATCTCAGATCTGTGCACAAAGAGGGCGGAGCTAAAGTTTGCCACCAGTAAGATAGCAAATCATGCACAATTATCTTGTGCACACAGGAATATTAATCATGCTTCTGACTTCTGGATATCAATAATTTTTGAGTGTTATGTAAGGCAGCTTCTTCAACACCTGAACCGGTTTCTGCAAACAGAGGCGCCCACCGTGTGTCTAATTATTAGTGAGGAGTCAGTTATTGCAGGAGTTCAAATTTGCTCAAGGAGGCCAATTAGAGGCTCAAGGGAAAACGGTAACGCAAAAAAATATAAATGTTTGCTTTTCATCTTCAATCACACAGCTGTGGCAAGAAATCTCTTTTAGGGAAAACAAAAAGGAGACCGCCCCCGCCGTCCCGCCCACTTGATGGTGGTCATATTTAAAGAGTGTATACTGCAATCACAACGGATTCCAGACGAAACAAAAGCTGCACATCAAAATCTTGAATATCAAGACTATCAAGGGGTCTGCAAAAGTTGTAAGGTCTGCAAAAAACAAGGGTAAGAAGCACGTCCAAGTATGCATTAGATGCAAAAGTCTTTGCAGGATCACTGACTGGAATCATGCAAAGTAGTAACTTGGTGTCACCTCGGGTTCATGCAGCTCATTTAGACAATCTGTACAAAGACTAGCAAATTAATTTGGCACTACTTTGAGAACTACACCACAGTCTTTCGGTCTGAATTAAATGTGGTGTAGTATTTTTATCTTTGATAAACTTAAAAAAGAGAAACAACAAGCTCCTAGTAAAGATTTGTGACTTCGGCCTCTAACCTCTAAACCACCAGACTACGACTCTATTTCCTCTCTTCTTAGAAAGACGAGCAACCACGCATTCCTGGTGACAGATAACCCAAACTCTGCTGCCTGAAACCAAATCCTTGACAACAAAGCTGCCTTAAATAGTGAGAAAAAATGTGGATATTTTTGTTTAACAATATTTAAATCAATCCCAAACAAAAGCACTGTAATTTCTGGACACCACAGGAAGAGTTGTGAGTCGAGCACAGCAAGGTGCAGACTTCTGGCACACAAGAAAAGCCACAAGTGTGTGGTACCTTGAATCCAAAATAACACTTTCAAACTGTGCTACAAGGAGTTTAAACGTACACTTATTTTGTACTAAATGTAGGGTAACATCTCAAGAGTTCTGACGCTGATTTAACCAGATCTGAGTCAAACATTTTGTGATGAAGGATCGAGTTAAATGTGATCAGTAGGCCAGAAAACTTTGGCTTTACTCGCAGAATCAACAGTTCTGTTTCAACAAAATCATTTGTTTGAGTCAAACTTCAATCTGCAAATCTGTCTCTGTCTTTCCTCTCTCCTCCGTCCCTCGCCGTCTCTCCTCACTTCGGGAACCTCTCCAAAAGGGAAGCCTTTGCCGTGGATGTCGATCCACAGGAGGTAAACATGTTTTTCAGATCTCCCTCTGTCTGCTTCTCTCTCTGTCTCTGTCTCTGACTCACACTAACATCGTTTTTCACATCAACGCACTGATAGAAAAATCCAATTCAGCACTTTGTTTTCTGTGCCCGGCTACCTACTGCCAGGAAACTTCTAAAAAAACACAGCTTTGAAATGTCGAATGCGTGGGATGCCTTTGTTTGAGAAGAGCGTAGCGGATAATTGATAACCACAGAGTGTAATTGATAACCACAGAATGTTCCAGACTTATAGAGCAACATCTGCACAGTGCCTGAACTCGTCCAATGAAGAAATTCAGCAGCAGTTACTCTCCAGTTCTCCTCCTACTAAATTTCAGCAAGCACAATATGGTTTCTAACTCCCTGGCCCACTGTGCTGGATCACATCCAACATTATTTAAGTTAAACAACTCAGCCTAGAACCACACGGTCCATATAAACCCTGTACCCCTCTCCAGCTCCAGCTCCAGCTCTTGGCTGTGTCCCAGAAGTCTTTGCAATTCACATTTCGTTAGCAATGGTCTATACAAATCATCAGAAGAGACATAACACAGAGCCGTCAACGACACAGCCTGGTGTGCTGCACAGAGTCACAGCAGCCGAGGGGGATCAAACAATATACAATACTCTTATTTGTCATGTTGGGTTTATAAGGGGAATCAAACAGCTCCTTGTGCTCCTTAATTGGAGCTGGGTGGAGTGAAATGTTGGTGCCCAGAGTGAAACAGCGGGATGGCGTGTGCCCAAGCCCTCATAACATACAGTAAATATAAACACATGCGCTACCCTGAACCATGTGGCAGGCTGAAAGAGTTCCCTTGTGCTCTGACCGATGACTGAAACTTCTTCCTTCTTGACGCCCTGAAAACACGTGGATTTTTGAGGATGCATGCAAACCGCTGCAGTGTGGAAGGGTTTGGCAACCAAACCGTGCACCGAACTGATAAATGGCTTCAGTGGGGGAGGAGGAGGAGATATCAACATTAACTATGCTTAAAACTGCAAAGGCCCCAGTCACTGCACACCATCAGCTGCATGCAGGGCAGCTCTTCCATGAAGACATCAATAATAATGTTATTAACTTCATTTATAGAGATGTTTTTAAAATGCAAGTTACAAAGGGCTTTGCAAAAGTAGCAGACGGGTCATAAATTTATCAGATGTCATAAAAAGATTTAGCAATACAGTGTGGGCAAAAAATAAGAAAGTAAAAAATATTTGAACAGCCTTTTGGGCATGGCGGTTACATCAAGCGGCCTGTGAGTGGGCAGCCTGGGTTTGATTCCAAAAGTCCTTTGCCCCATGTCATTCCCCACTCTGTCTTTCTACAGCTCTCTACTCTAAAATGTTAAAAAAATATATATTTATAAATAATATTTTCAAAAAGGATAAACTTTGGGTTGTGGCAATTTTGGCACCCCCTGTGGACAAAAACCCATACCCCATAGGCCAAACCAAAAGATAGCCTGGGGTAGTAATATTCCAAAGGATGGCCTGGCCCCACCTCACAATATTTTTTTGTCCCATCCAAAACTTTCAAGATCATATTTGGGGTCCAAAACACGTGGCCATACTTCCTAATTTGTTCATTTAAATGGACAAACGCTGGTTAACTCATGATGATGACCACTTTGTAGCATGGCAACAGTGGAGGAGGCTCTCTGAGTGCTGGGTTACTGAGTGCTGTGTGGAGGGGTATTGCAAAGCTATCAGGCTGACAATACAAATCCTGAAAATGAGCATGACGCCTCCTCTTTAAAATATGATTGGCTATCTGTAAGCTTGGAGGCGGGACTTGAGCTCGAAACTATGCATTAAACTTTGTGTAAAAGGCTGCAAGCAGCTTTTGTGGCATTTTAATGTAGCACACATTCTTCACACTTATTTGGAGATACTTCTTTTTGAAGTATTCTAAGAATTAAGCTAGGAATATTTATATGTAGCTACTCTGTTGTGATATTTATAGATATAATATTTTAAAGGACGACTTAAATACTTGCCCAGTTGACTTCTTCTACTCGACACCAGAACAGTTAAAGACCTCTTTCTGAGAAGTCCAAAATTTTATAAAAATGTCTGATATAAAATAAGAAGCAATTCCATGGATAAACTTAATTTCAACAATAGAACTCTTAAAGAGATATTGTTTAATGTAGCCACTGAGATTCAGCATGGAGAGGCTTAACGAGGAGTGACATTGTCACGTTTTTTGGTACTGGTTGAAAGCCTGGCAGCTGAGTTTTGAATCAAACTCTGGATCTTCTAAGACAGGCCTGCGATTTTTAACGAATCATACACCGTAATTTATGAAAACATAAACTCCACTGTTTATGTGACTGTAATTGATTTGTTTATGAAAACAGCCATTGTTCTCAGAAGTGACAGATGCAGCCAAAACCACTGAACTGCTTCAAGTGGAAGTCATTGTTCTATGAATGTAATGAAACCGGTGGCCACCCCTCCCTCCAAACCAAACCCAAACCACTGCCCCAAGCTAGTAAAGCTAACAGACCTGGCACTGTGCACATGATGAGAACTGCTTAGTCCCTCTGCATTGCCGACATCTTGCTCTCCTGGGCTTAAAGGAGGATGTTATCTGTAATTTCTGGAGCTAATTCCAGGCACCATCTGGCAGCCTTTGCAGCATGATAATCCTCTCACAGTTCAATTTGAGGTCCTCTTATTTCTGCAGCTGCTCTGGCCAAGAACAATCAGACAAAATTTGTTGGATTGAGAGCTCCATTTTCACCTATTTGAGGTTCCAACCACTAGAGAAGATGGACAAGTGAGGAGGATGGGTCAACAAGAATTAAACTACCTCTTTGACGAGGAGTTTGATGGATCAGGGAAATTGTTATTCCCAGTAATAGTGACTACAGCAGAGCGGGCAGCCGTCCAGTGCAGCGGGCCAGATGGTGAAAGTGCTCTTTTCACCAGAGGGTTTTTCCTCTGCAAGGATTTCCTCCAAGATTTCCACTCAAATTAAGTTATTATCAATCATGGTGGGGAAACACTGAGCAGAAAACCGCACTCAAGAAGAAAAACACTGAAATGAAATAAGGAAGAAACTAAGAGTGAGTAAACAAAAAAGAGAACTGGGAGAGGCCGTGCTCAACGTTATCCATTCATAATACGATACACTTCATAAATCAGACGTGCTGTATTGTATGCCAGAACTGGATGCTGATTGGCTGAGGGGTATGTATTATTTTACGATAACTGCAAGTTTAACGTTAAAGTTAGTTTGTACAATCCAAGCAGGTTTGGTAATTTAAGTTTAGTTTGAATAATTCACTTCAGTCAGGACCACTATGGTCAAAGAAACTTCATTATTTGTATGCAACAAGTTATATATGGCTCTGTTCTGGGTGCTCCCTGCCCTTCCACATGCTTACCTGGAATGCCAAAGAACTGAGGTGGGGAGGCCACACCTCCCCTCTCTTTCATGTGCATACATGAGAAGCCAAGGCAGGGAGAGCAGCAGCAAAGACCCCCAGGGGTACAGAACAGAGCAGACATCAGTGACAATACATATGACACTGGTAAAATCAGACACAGGAGAAAAGGAGGAGCTGGAGTGGAAGTGGGTTGCAAAGCTGCTTGCAGTGGAAGCAGCAAGAGTAGGTCGGCTGAAGCAGTTTGAATAGGACGCCCATTTTGCCATTTGCCAACTGGATGTGTAGATATATCAGCTGGGCTGTCAGTTGACTGGGGTTAGCGTTAAGAACAGATGATATAGTGTGGGCTGAGCTTGACTTCGTGGCCTGCGTGAACTAGTGTTGTAGTACTCGAGACCGGTCTTGGTCTCGAGGCCGCTTATTTCAGGTCTCGTCTTGTCTCGGAATCGAAAGCATTTTTACTGTCTTGTCTCGGTCTCGGACTGGGCGGACTCTGTATCTTATATCAAGACCAGTCGAGGCCACCACTGATGTACTCTGTGTCCCTGTCATTACTGTGATAAGAGAAAAAAATTAACTTAAGGAGTCAAAAGAAAGCCAACAAAGACAAAACCAAACCTTGTTTGTTGCTGTCAATTGTATTCAAAGCCAACTTAGATAAAATAAACAGAAGTCTTTTACTCTGTTAATTCTCATGATGATTTTTCATTGATATATATGGTCTTGGTCTTGTCTTGGTCTTGCCCTGCCTTGGTCTCGGTCTTGATCCCTAATTGTCTTGGTCTCGGTGCACTCTGATCTCGGACATGTCTTTGTCTTGGTTAATGTGGTCTTCACTACAACACTAGCATGAACTAACTATGATTAATTTTGGTTGAGTTTGGTGTAATTCTTCTCGGTCTCTCCAAGGCCAACAGTATAGAATTAATATATTCTATGGAACAAGGCAGATCAGGGTTCAAGCCTTTGACCTGAAAACCTACCCAATGGCTAATTGCTAGAATAATGACAATGAACAGCAGTGTATAGAGTTGAAATGAAATCAAGCCAATCACTGTCAGGGGCGGGAAGTCAATGTTTTATATCATCACTGTCCCAATCTGGTGATTTCAGAATTCTACCTTTTTGATTTAAGAGCAAACTACTAAACTACAAACGAAAAAAATATATACATTTACAAATGCAAACCTAACAACAGGGTTGGACTGGATGAAGTTGACTCTTGGAGGTAAATGTTTGATTTCCGGCCTAAATCTGACAACTTCTCCAGCATAAGCCAGACCTGAAAAAATCTGAGGTGACTAAAGGACAGCAGGACTTAATTTTCAAAACTGAGTGACTGACTTATCAGGCACAGCATCTTCTCTGCAGGCTCAGACGAGTGAAAGCAAGGTGAGATTGAGTCGGGTTTAGATTACACGCTGATGTCTACAGCACCAAGGACATAAAGTAATCTCTTATGATGGATTGGCTGTAACCAGGAGTGACATCTAAACTGATGCTATCTCACTTATTTCTACTCAGGCAGGAGACACGAGGGGACATGTTCTGTGGTTACTGTTTTCAGATGTTTTGCTCTGACGGGGCAGCGGGTGACAGGGGGTGTCTCTGCGGGGGAAACAAGGGATTTCCTTCTGCATGAGTCATGGTTAGCAACAACACAAAAACATGAATATGAAACTGTGCAGGAACACAAGCAAAGCAGAAAGCAGTGAAATTAAGCCAATGTGTAAGTGCAAAATAAACTGCAGTTCCTCAAGCTGCCACTTGAGGCAGGCACCAAAAGTGAGTCAATCCCCATTTGAACCCATTCTAAAATGCTAAACTTCACATCTGGAGTAAACAAGGTAACAGCCAAAAGATCTAAAGACATTATTGGTCTTTATAGATATTTTTTGGATTTGTGACAACTCCGGCTGTCGTAAAAAGTCTTTGCTCCTGAGAGAGAAAAAATCTATATAATGTTTCTTCAGATTGGCAGATATGGCATCCGCGCTAACTGTATCCAGCTGGTTAACTCTTTCACTGTTTTTTATTAATGGATGTATTTGGCAGCTCATACACAGTCGTCCAATATAATCTTCAGTCAGATCCAAAGCTCATTCCCCAGTTGGTGAAAGAGAAAGGGAATGGGGCAGAGATTGGACAAAAGGCAGGGTCAGGAGTCTGACCATGTTACTGTTCTGATTTGATAGCCTGTTACCACATGAAGTTTTGTAGAAGCAAAATATTGTGAAAAATAACTGAAACAGTGCTAGTTTAGAGGAGCGGTGAATTTAGAGAGGAAGTATACCATAAAAAAATATATATATATATATATGGCATCAGAAAAGTATTTAACTGTTGCACAGATTATTTTTATTGTACATTTCACACTTGAAGTAATCTTTACCATCTTTGCTGTTTAGAGTAGAGTAGAGTAGAGTAGAGTAGCGTAGCGTAGAGTAGGGTAGGGTAGAGTAGAGTAGGGTAGTAAACTCCATTCAAAAAATTAATGACAATAAATAAATCTTTACTATCTTAGCTGTTCAGAGTTGAGTAGAGTAAACTAAAGTGGAATGGAGTAGAGTAAAGTAGAGTAAAGCAGAGTAAAGTAGAATAGTGAAGTAGAGTAGAATAGTGGAGTAGAGTTAAGTAGAGTGGAATGGAGTAGAGTGTAGTAGAAATGAGTAGAACAGAGTGGAATAGTGGAGCAGAGTTGAATGGGGTAGAGTGGAATGAAGTACAGTAGAGTAGCATACTCTATTCAAAAAAATGATTGGTAATAAATAAACCTACCATCTTAGCTGTTTAGAGCCGAGTAGAGCAGACTTAAGTGGAATGGAGTAGAGTATAGTTGAATTGAGAAGAGTGGAGTAAAGTATAGTAAAGTAGAATAGTGGAGTAGAGTAGAGTAGAGTAGAGTAGTATACTCTATTCAAAAATTAATGAAAATAAATAAATCTTTACCATCTTAGCTGTTTACAGTTGAGTTGAGTAGAGCAGAGTAGAGTAGACTAAAGTGGAATGGAGTAGAGTATAATAGAATTGAGTTGAGTGGAGTAAAGTAGAGTAAAGTAGAATAGTGGTGTAGAGTAGAATAGTGAAGTAAAGTTAAGTAGAGTTGAATGGAGTAGAGCATAGTAGTGGAGTAGAGTGGAATGAAGTAGAGTAGAATTGTGGAGTAGAGTAGAGTAGAGTGGAATGAAGTAGAGTAGAGTAGAGTTGAATGAAATGCAGGAGAGTAGATTGAAATGGTTTGACTAGTGCTTCTAGTGATCGCCCACCTGTCTGTGTCTTTGTATTCACATTCTCCATCCATCTGACTCCAGAGGCTTTACTGTTACTGTCTCTCCATCTCTTTTTTTTTTTTCCCGAACACACACAACAAAATACACACACACACAAATCAGTGTGTCCACAGAGTCTCATTTGTCAGCAGAGTGGAAACATCACTTCAACCATCAGACACCAAAACCAGAAACAGAAACGAATGAAATGTCTAGTTTTCTGGCAGCCTTGAGAGGCAGAGTGACCCATCCAGCTTGTAATGACAGGGGAAACTCTGACTCTGACACACACACACACTTGTAAGTACAGGATACATGCAAGCACACAACATGTCGGTGCTCACATGTTCTCTTACCGCAGCTTTATGATTGTTATTTTGTGAGAGCTTTATTGGAAAATTTGCAGGAAAATTGAGCATCGGTAAAATTTTAATGCTTAAGATCTTTATGGCAACTCAATCCACCACGCTGGATTTATGAGCCGCATCGTTAAAAGTGTTTCTCAGGGCTTTGTGCTGGCATAGTTAATGAGAATATTACATTTCCAAATTCTATTAGTTAGGACGTGAAAGCAGAGATGAGTAGTATGTTTTTAAATGTGCAAGTTAACTGTTTTTCATCTCAGCTGTACTGTATCTGATTCTGCTAACAGCCCCACTTCAACCCTGACATTAATGATGCTTCTACACATCTACTGTATCTATTTAGCTATCTATTTATACAGACAGATCCTTTGGGAGCCCACAGAATGCAGAGCTAATCAACAGAGAGCTGGTGGCACAGAGGCAGCTTGGATGGAGAGGTGGAAGGATGGAGGGAGGCAGAGGGAGGGCAGTGTTGTGGAAGCCTGTCTTCAGGGTGTTTCCATGCTAGGATTGCCCAGGAATCTAATGCTGCTGCCAGATGCAGGGAAACCCTCATCAAAAACAAGGGAGCACACCCATCAGCAGCCGTCCAGAGCTGCACAGGGCCCTAAAGACAGCCGCATTCGGATTTATAATGAAAACAGAGCAGCTAATGATCCAAACATAGAGTATAACTGGTCTTTTATTCATCTTCCTAACCACAGAATGAATGGTCTGATTCTTGCCTTTCAAAGGAAACCAAAAGGTGATTATTTTTATGTTGTGCACACAAGATAAGTTATTTTGGAAGCTGTTGTGTACGCTGCCTCTCGCCGTGAGCAATGAACCAGGCAGAAACATTTAACTTTGGGCTCCTACACACCGTTGATTCTGATAAGAACAGGAGCATGTTGTGCACACACTCTAAAAATGATCACTTTGTGGGACTTCAGGGGCTCTGTGCCTTTCAGATTAAAGGTTCAGTGACATTTTTCATGAGGGCTTAAAAAGGTAGGTGTAAAAAACTACAGCCATATCTAGTAATGCAGTTTTTTTTAACCTGAAGGGCAACAAAATTTAGTTTATGTATTATATGATAGTTTTTGATTCTCAAACATCTTTTAAACACTTTTGAATTCAGGGAAATTTAAATTAAGAGAGGAATAATTTTTCAGATACTCTTCCTTTTCTTTTTAAAAGCTTAAAGCTTTTTTGCCTTTAATGATAGGACAGCTGAAGAGAGACAGGAAATGTGGGGAGTAGAGAGTGGGGGAGGACATGCAGCAAATGCAGCCGGGAGTTGAACCGGCGACCTCTGCTACGAGGACTGTAGCCTCTATATGTGGGGCGCTTAGACCGCTAGGCCACCAGCGCCCCAAGATACACTTCCTTTGACTTAATGATACAGCAGATTGATTGGACTGTACCATACTGCATATTAAAATGTATGCTATGCCTTCACTGACTGTGAATCCAAAAGTTGTTGGCTCTTCAAGCTGGTGAACATAAACCCCACCTCCTCCATTCAAACTGATGGAACATGGGTCAAACTAAAAAATATGAATACACGTCAAATAAATGTTTTACCAATAAGGCTTTTACCATTTTTGTTAGTTCTTCTGCTGTTTTATGTTCAAATGCTCATCTTTTTGAAAAGTTCAGTTTTAATTTTTTTTTTTGATTTTCAAATTTTCAATCTCTAGATACTTTGTTTCAGCACCATCACAACACATACATGTTTCTCCGCCTGTAGGGAACCGATCAGCTGTTAGCTTCCATAATGGATGAGTCAACTTAAGCACCAAATACTGAGCATCACCTGGCTGACACAGTAATGTAAAGTGTAGAGTTTGTTATTTCAGTTCAGTCTTCTCCTTTTAACAGCTAACACAGTGTAACACGTGTCTATGGCATCCAGAAAGTGCCTCACACAGCCCACTTAAAAAAAGGTGAACTGTCCCTTTAACAAATAGAAGAGTGAATTCATGGGTTTACCTGAGCTTGATTTAAGCTACTTGGCCAACTTGTGTTTCAAACATGCTTTTGATATTTGGTTCTCTCAGTTAAATCCAACCTCTGATATTACAACTGCAGCTCTGCCTTTAAGAGACATTACAGGACTCAGACACTAATCAGCCCCACTCTCAGGAAGAGATCAGAGCTGATCAGAGAGGTTGCCATGAGGGGAACAAGGCCTCCGCTCATTCAATCACTTCTTGTTTTGATAAACAATCTCACTGCACCATTGTGCTTGAGGGAGGATGAAGTGTGTGTGTGTGTGTGTGTGTGTGTGTGTGTGTGTGTGTGTGATTATATTCTGCCTGTGTGACCGGAGCAGCCTTGAATTCTTCCTTTCACAGGTGGAACAATGAAAAGGCTTCCCTCTCTTTCAGTGAGTCACCGGACCGATTGGATCACACGTGTTTACTTTGCTCAGGTTTGAACCAAACTTTAGCTCACATTGCTTTGCTGAAGCTAATCAAGGAAATTGCTGTTTGTAAACCTCCTCGTATCAACATCTGGGAGCAGTCGCCTCTCCTTCTAAACCAAATCGGCTTAAAGACAGAAAAAGAGAAACAAATACTGAGGCATGGCACACACACACACACACACACACACACACACACACACACACACACACAAAGTGCATGTGTCCAAACCACATGCACATCCACCCACGCACGCACACACATCTTGCATTTGTGATCCATTCCTCTGCTGAACAGGCAATGGAAACTTCTGCAAATGTAAATCTGCTGGGTTAAAAATACAGCGCATTAATGTGCTCCACATGTGGCGCTCTGGCAGGACGGAGGATATTTTGACGGCGGGGGGAGACAAGTAAGGGAGGAAGGGAGGGAGGAAGGAGGGAGACCTGGGGTTTCTCCAACAAATGGAGAGGGAGACACACACACACATATAACACACACACAGACACACAGACACACACAGCTGGACTGAGAGAACCCAGCACTTAATCCAGACGTCCTCTTTTACTTTTTTACCTTGAGCCTTCTCCACAAACACCACCTTGGAGTCGTGCTGGAAGTTGTGTCCATCGAGGCGCATCCTCTCCCCCCCGGAGGCGGGACACGTCTCCAAACTCTGCTTATCCACCAGTGGCAGCTCCTGGGCCGATCTCTGGGCTGTGGGAAGGAGGGAGGGAGAGAAGACGGGCTTCATCGTTTTGCTAATACACACCCACTCCCCATGCAGACCTGAGCATCCAGGCCGGGCCTGAATCACTACCTAGACAGCTTTACCGGAGCGTCTCGAAACCCTGAAACCTCAACTTTTTAATGTTAGAACAAGCTGCCTCTTTGCCAGTAAGCAGGGAGAGGCTTCATGTTGTGTTTATTTGTGTTTTCCCAAATTATGGTGAACATTTTTCCTCAAATATCCTCTTTAAGAGCATCTTTCCTTCTCTTGGCTCTTTAACGCGTCTCTCTTTTACCTTTTGGCACTGCCTTCTGATTCCCCGCTTGCTCTCTGTTTTTCTCAAATGAAATACAACTTGCCATCAAATACTTGCAAAGCTCTTAGGTCTAAATGTAACCCTGATGCCTGAGCTAGGTTTCACATTTAAAGGATTTCTGTAATTCCATTTGATCGATCAGGACACACAAACAGAGGTTGCATAAAGACTGAATATTTTCCCCATGTGAGGATCATCTTTGTCGCAGTTCAATGCCGCTGCTGTCTGATTTTGATGAAACTTTAATTTTCTGTGTTGGAAAGCATCGCTCTTTCCCACATCTCTCTGTTTCTCTCTCTCTCTCTCTCTGTCTGTCGTTCTGCCTCGCTCACACACTAAGTGAATTTTGGTCACAAACAATTGCTTTGTGGCAGTCGTTCAGAAACTAACAATGCTCTATTTCAAGGAGCTGAGATCATGGTTTAACTACTGTCTCTCATTTAGCTCATAAGACTTAATCTCTATGGCAGCTCTCAGAGCCAGAACCACGTAGAGTGGTTGGTCTGATGGAGTTCATGCTGGTTCAGTGAAAGGTCAACTCCAGTGCAGAGCAGAGAGTCGATCGAGTTTATTGAGCAGGGCCGACGTAGCCTAAATTCACTGATGAATGCTTTCAAATTAAAATATGGCTAACAGTAACAAGCTCTGCATGTGAAGAGGCTCTGATAACAGGGCTGCATGGAGTGGGTACTCTTTTTCTGTGATTCAAGGGTTTATATAACAATTAAGCTCTTAAATGTGTAGCTCTTGAATAACTAGTAGTTAGTAAAAACAGTTAATAAAGAAACTGTGAATTTGGTTTTTTTTCAAGTTTTTTTTGCCTTTTTTTGATTGGACAGCTTGAGTGAGAGACAGAAAATGTGGGGAGAGATATGCACTAAATTCTGTCATGACGAGAATCGATCTAACAACCAGCGGGACCTGAATGTCCTCCTGCTGCAGACGTTCCCGACTCCAGCGGCAACAGCTTCTACTACTCGTCTCATCACTATCACCTTTCTCTCCTATTCTCCTCTATCCCTCTTTCAAGACCCAACTCAGTCGAGGCATGATGGCTATCTAACATGAGTCTGGTTCTGCCTGAGGTTTCTGCCTGTTAAAAGGAAGTTTTTCCTCCCCACTGTAACTAGCTAAATACTGCGATGTGCAATGCTCATGATGGATTAAGGTGGGGTCAGAATGAGTCTTACCCTGCCTTGAAGTTGGGTCTCTGTTCATAATTTGACATAGAGTGGTCTAGACCGGCTATGTTTGTAAAAGCGTCTTGAGATAATACAATATACAAATAAAGATTGATTGATTGATTGATTGATTGATTGATTGATTGATTGATTGATTGATTGATTGATTGAATGATTGATTGATTGATTGATTGATTTGTACACAACTGAGCTAGATGACACCTCAATAGTTGCATTTTTAAACTGTTGTGATGTTGGAGAAAGAAAACACCCCAAAACTCTTCAAATCTAATCCCCAATGACAAAGGAACTGTGAAAATAAGAAAATACCAACATTTGAGCAGCTAAACTAGCTCGAAAAATGACTTCAGAGTTCCCTATTTTTGACAAACTGATCAATCTTGTGTTTCTCAACCTTTCAGGCTAGTCGTCATTTTAAATTTAAATCTGTTATATGCCTCTGTAGATTATGATTTGACTTATTTTCCATCATAATCCATGACCAGCTGAAATAATGACGCTTGCAATAAATATGCAGTGTCCTTGTAAATAAAAAATAAATAAAATAGTTGTACTCACAGCACTCAATAGGGTTGGATGAAGCCTGCAAAGACACCATTCTCCCGGTAGGCTGGTTGATGTGGACTCTGAAAACCATCCTCACGCGTGTGTTCTTGCGCCCAATGTCAGTCTCCCCTTTCCTCAGCTCAATGTCAGAGTTGCGCAACTTCAGGATCCCCGCGCAGTCGATTCTGTGTTTGTAAAGACATAAGATGAAGAGTCTGAGTCTGCCAAAGTCTCTGTCCACACACAGTAAATCATCATTTACATTAAAGATACACACTCACAGTTAATCAGGCTGTGATTTATACCACACTGTAGTCATATCGAAAGTGATGTTCACTCTGGGACTCTGCTACCAAATCCTAAAGGAGGCTGCAGCCATGTCAACAGAATATTAACACCTCCAACCCCAAAGGAGCTTTTACACTTCATTGAACCTACTCTTGGGGAAAATTCAAACTATACCATCAGTAATGGTTGGGAATGTTCATTACATCTCAGTAATGCTCCTCAAGAGAGTATTCCTGACATATTGTCTACCTTCTATAAATCTTATAAGCAAGACTTGGCTGTTGTAGCGTCAAAGTCTTCATCCGACACTTAATAAAAGCTCCCTTTCCTTTCTCCTCAGACCTTTTTGAAACTAACTTTCATACTAAAATACCTTGAGCCTCTCCAAACTGTTTCTGGCATTTCCATTTGCGTGCTACTTGATGCCGCATTCCTCAAAGCCTAGTTAATGTCAACTTTTACACACATCTGAACACTCCCTAACATTCTTCTGTGCAGACACCAGGGTCTGCTGCACTGGCGAAGCAATCAGGTGTTGATGCAGAAGACCCCAGCTGTTCAGCTCCACGCCTACACAGACAAGCTAAGTGCAAAACCAAACACTGGGGCGTCCATTCTTGTGCCTGAGAAAAACTTTAAGAGAGAGGGCACAATTCACAATAGTAACAGTGCAGCCTTTTTGTTCTGATGCTATGCTCAGGGTGGGAAGCTCAAATTCTGTCATGTCATGTTTAATCTAACAATGGGGTGGAGAACAAAAAGAAAAGATATGGTAGAAATATCTAGAGCGGCATTTGGTTATTTGTTAACCCATGAAAATTCAGTTAGACACACAGACTGTATAAAATATGGACAAAGTATCCGTGACGTCACCCATCTGTTTCTGAAGAGCTGTTTTGAGGCCAATCGTCGGCAGCAGCCATATTGCTGCCGTCGAGCGATTGTGACGTAAAGAGGTTGGTTTTGAGCCTCCTCGCCAACAGCTACAGTGTTCCCGCCTGTCAATCAAGTCAGCTGTGCCTCATTGGAACACTCGTAATCTTAATATCTTAGAAATTGCCGCGTTAGAAAAAATTCACCCCCCGTACAGTGTGTGCAGATCGAGAAATGAGCTATCCAGACTACACTCGTCTTTTGTACTAGGCTGTAAAGATCGTCTTTTTTTAATTGGTGTGTATGTGGTTTCTGGTACTTCCAGAGCCAGCCTCAAGCAGATCCTCGATGAACTGCAGTTTTTAGCACTTCCGCATTAGACTCATACTTTTAGACCGGAGGTTGCTGCTCGGTTGGACAACAGCAAATGCTAGCATTCAATCCAACATAGCTAGCTAAGAAGCGATACCTTCCCTCATGATTGCTTTTACAATATCAAATGGTAAAGTTGGCATTTAGCCTCTACTGAGATAAGACAATATTTACTGACATGACAGGTTTCACTGTGAAAGGTACACGTACTTTGGTAGGAAGAAAGCTAGCTAAAAAAGGGCCAAATGGAAATGTTAGCTGTTTGATGTTAGCTAATAATATATAAAGTATGTTTTAGCTCAATATCTGTCATGTCATACTGATCTAACAAATGCGGTGGCAGACAACAAGGAAAGACAACAGGCAGTGAAAATCTAGAGGGACATTGGGTTACTTGTTAACCCATCAAGATTCAGTTGGACAACAAAAAATGCTAGCAGTCAATCAAACATAGCTAGCTAGGAAGCTTTATCTTCCTTCATGATTGCTTTTACAATATCAAATGGTAAAGTTAGCATTTAGCCTCTACTGAGATAGCACAATATTTACTGACTGTGAAAGGAACAGATATTTGCTAGCTAATAAAATATAAAGTATGTTTTTTAACTCGTAATGCGGCCATATCCCTCCAGATTTTCACAAACCATCTTTTTTTTGTTGCTGCACAATGAATGTTAAAAAGTATCAGTTCCTAAAAAATATGGCAAATACCAAGAAGAGGGATTGAGTTCTTTTAAATCTAATTTATTAACATTTAATAGGAGTCATACCAAGCTGACCAACACCCTTTGCGGCTTCATATCAGCTAAAGAAATCTGACCTGATGTTGATTAATGGATTAATTTAAAGCATGTCGCTCTGAACCATAACTTTTTCAGAAATATAAGAATGCTTGTATTCTAATCCCACATAATAAAACTTCTATATGTCACTCTGGAGTAGATGTCAAAACGAATAGCGCTCATATAAATCCCTCGCCGACACGGTAAGTGCTCTGAGGCGTGCCCTCCATGAGAGAAGAGAAACCATATCCTGAAGTGAAGTTGTTGTATAAGTGCAGCCTATGTGTTACATCCATTAAATCTCAGAGAAAGTGCTGATGTAAGCAGCCTGCTACCGCCTGCAGCTTAGACAGAAACCCCTAAACCCTGTTAGCAGACCAGAGCTTCCCCGGTAATCTGATCTCTGAGGCTTATAAAATGGGAAAGCCACCCGTCTGTGTACACAGGGCAACACTTTTACAACCAAAACACACACTAAAGAGACATGCAGGATACTGTGCAGCAGAGAAAACCAGATAAATCGCTCTTTTTTTGAAAAAGCAATGATTACCATATTTGCAAAGAGGTTCATGAACACAAGATGAACAATATCCTTCAGAGGATTGAAAAGATACCACAGCTGAAGTTGAACTTAAATGTATGAACGAAAACATATTTGGGTACACATCCTTGCAAGGCAGCTGGTGTTTATTACAAGTCTGAGATTTAGTACAGCACATTAGATGTTCCCCACATCCTGGCTGCAGTTGGCGTTACATCTTTTTGGTAGATCGATTATCAAACCATCTTATGCGAGTCAAATTCAAGTCCAAGTCAGGACTTAGTACGTAAGAGAACTGGCGGATGGAGACTTCCACTAAACTGGGACTTGCCTTAAAGTACTTAAATGACTTACTCAAGAAATTTGACTTGAACTTGTATTGAAAGAAGCAGAGCTTGATTTGGACTTGTCCCAAAGATGTAAGATTTGATTTGGACTGGACTTTTCTCCGCTGATTCGACGCTTGTTAATAAAATGCCTGAAAGGACAAAAACTTGAGGGGGGTTTATATCAAATTTCTTAAGACTTGATTGGGACTCATCTTAGATGACCTTAAATTTGACTTGTCTAAAGTAATTTGAGACTTGCGTTAGACTTGTCTAAGATTATGTAACCCTGACTTGGACTTTTTTCAAATGAACCAAGACCTTAAACGAATTAGTTTCAAAAAAGCAGAACTTGCTGTGGACTTGTCTAAAATAACTTTGGGACATTTCCTTGAGGACTTGTCATAGTGGACTCAGGAATTGACATAGACTTGGTTTGAGTGACTAGACGGTTTATGAAGACTTGATTAAATTGAGTAAAGACAAGACTAGGACTTTACCTAAAATTCTTTAAAAGAAAATAACTATAGTTGGATCCAAATACTACACCTTTATATAGATGTAGCCAAGTTCAATCTTCTTCATGACATGATACCATTGGATTGGGTTTGACAAAATACGCTACGATACGAACGATACGATGCATTATGATATGAAAGTACTTTTTTTTTAAACTTCATTTCACTTTATTTTGACTTCCTGAAGAAATATATATTATAATCTACACATCACCAGATCTAACAAGATTGGAAAAGCCCCTGATACTCACATAGCCCGCATGTTGTTCTCAGGCAGCAGTGGGATCTCCAGGACTTTGGTGTTGTTGTGCAGGGCCTCGTGGCTTGGCGTGGACACAGTTTTCCCGGTGATTCGGTGGACCTGGTAAAAGGCATGGGGCCTCAGCAGCCTGTCGTCCGCTGTGCCGATGAACAGCTGTAGGGTCAGAGGCTCGTTTTCCATGTAGCCGTGGAGCTAAATTAGGGGAAGGAAGTCAAGACAGAGTTGTGGTTAAGCCCCCCAAATCTTAACTTAAAAAAGGCATCAACAAAAAAAGTAAGTCTTTCAGAGGTCAGGCTCTCAGCATGTTGATTTTCAAACAAAGCGCCCATTTAGGATCCTGTAATCACCCTTTTCATCTCCTTAAATTTACTACCCATGGCCTGTTTTTACTTCCTCCATCAGTTAATGTCAGGCCTGCCTACACGTTGATCCCACAGTAGCTGAATCTCAGGGGCAGCCGCTGCCAGAGAGCAGTAAACCACCTACAGAGAGCACTGTTGTGATTTGTGAGCCGGCGCTCGCCTGGTGACAAGACTGAGCTAGTGTTTCAGAGAAGTCAAGGTCACGTCAGTCCCACAAAGCCCCGGCCAATCAGGGTCAAGAAAAGCTCTCAGTGGTGACCCTGCTCTGATTTTTATCAGTAAAATGATCCTGATGAATGGAAGACAAGACAAACATAATCCTCACTGTAGGTGGTGGACTATACCCAAAGTTTGGAGAGCTACCAGACCTCCATAGGTGTTTCTGACAGCAGGCCCCCTGCCAGGATGACCTCAACCACCCAAACAGCAGCACGCAGGCATGAAGCCCAAATCTGCAGGCTGAAATCTGAGAACAGCAGCTCGTCCTGGCACACTGCAGAGAGTTATGTATGTTATCCATACAGTGTGGCAGGGGGGGAATGAGGACAGAGGGCTTTGCTTTTTGATGTCAAAACAACTTGAAGAAACATTATTCTTATAATAAAAAATACATAGGCCCAATTTTGAGATGTACTAAATCAGGGGTTCCTAAACTTTTCAGCCAGCAACCCCAAAATAGGTGCCAAAGACTTGTCCCACAAAGTGATTAAAGGTTGCTTCACATGTCATTTAGCTGGTCTGCAGAAAGTAAGCCACGTCCATGCACATGTGGCTGTTTCCTGTGCAGTAATGAGTTAACCTGCTGCTGATTATACTTTTGTTGATTAACTGTTAACTAACCAAGACCTCAGGAGACATCTGGCAACAAAAAGAGCCATACAACTAAATAAAAAAAATGATTTGCTAGGTTTTATTGAAAACTAAAATGTGACTACTATTATTGTTTATATTTTTACAATGATGGGTAAAAAACATCCTAGAAGACATCTTGCAACCCCCCCATTGGTGTCTTGTGACCCCCACTTTGGGAACCCCTATACTAAATGATAATATGTGGGTAAGTTGTCATATTTATCATTTTTTTAATAGGGAAATTCTTCAATCCGTGGTCTTTTTCATTTGTCAAACTCACATTTCACACTTTTCTGGTTAGATTGTGTGTAAAATATCACAACTGATGAAGCATTTGTATAAAATGCAACAACAGAGTCACTGTCAAACCAACAAGCCTCATCAATGTGTCAATCAAAGCACAATAAATATGTTGTTTCTTGTGTTCTAGCAGCACAAACACTGCTTCAAGAATTATATACTGAGGTTTTGAAAAACCAAAGGGACTTTGGCATTAAATTTTGTTTTTCCATTTTCCCAAACGCCTTCTTTTCCAGTCCCAGCATCTCTGTTTGGATTGGTTATGTTTGGCAAAAAGGTTAAAATCTTTCCATTCTCTTCATTAAAATATTGAGCAATTTCACTGCACGTGCGTACTGCCTTTTATCAGGTTGGATAAGGGGAACTTTTTATATATTGTGTAATCTATGATGATAATGTTCAACTCCATGCTTTAACTTTTCATGGTATTGCAAAACACAAGGATTAGTAATGCTGTTTTTTTCCCATAACATAAAAAGTGACTAATGTAATTGGACCTGAAGAGTCATCGCTGGCATGAATTGGTCAGAAAGAGGATGATCTGTTTACAGTTTAAGTGTCATAGAGGCAGATACCGAACCCCACATAATTATACCCTGCTGTGGATGAGACTATCTGCTGAATCAATCAGCGGTAAAATGCTGACATGAAAACCAGAGTTTTCACTTACACACTGAGAAGTGCACACGAGGAGAAGAGTGCCCGCAGCGAGAGTGAAAGGCTCTGAGCGGGGAGGCACAACATGTGATTTGGAGGAGGATCCCTGTCAGGGTTAAGAGCCTCCAAAAGCCTGTATATTTGTGTAAGGAAATGGTGTGCTGCCTAGCAATGCTGTTTATTTAGGCAGCAGGAAGGAGTGTGATGAAGTGAGGTAGCCCGCTCACAAGGTTAGATGATAAGTTTCAAACAGTGATTACAAACAGATGAGTGATTATGTGCTTTGAATTATTATCAGCAAACAGAAATAATCAAACTTGATAATGTCATCTGAACGATTTCAGCTGTTGATCAAGAGACCTCTCTGTTTTTTTCTCCTCCCTCTATGAGCTGTCATATGGTTTCTGAAGCAGCTGCAGCAGACAACAGCTTTGATTTGTTGATGCAATTACAAGTCACAGTGATACCACTTTGCTCCTCCACCCTGGCAGCTTGACATTGGCAATGCAGCCACCCCTCCCTACTTCATATTATCACCCACAGGAGGAATGCCGAGACTCCGGCTGCTCAAGGCACCGAACAGGAGGAGAAAGGGGATGAAGGCAGCCAGGGCTCCCTCTCTGTTTTTATCAGGGACCCTCCCAGCCTCTAAAGTGTGATCACACACACACACACACACACACACACACACACACACACACACACACACACACACACACACACACACACACACACACACACACACACACACACAAACACACGTGGACTCCCGTGTCTCAGTTTTGAGATCTAAAAGTGAGCAGAGATTATTTCTGACACGCTTCCTGCTTCACATGATGTTTGTTAATTTCACATTGTTTAGAAATCTAAATTAAATCACAAGGATCAAGGCCAGGAAAAGGCACATGACTCGAAACAAAAAGGCATAAAAATGTGCTTTGAAACAGCTCACTGGATGTGTTTTTCAAGCAGTAAACAGATCATGAAAGCCGGCTTCAGAAAAAAGAAGACCTCACAGGCATGAATAGAGGGTATTTCCTTTTCACCAAAGTACAGCCTGAAATCCTGAGCACTGGCTGTGGTGAGTGCTGCACACAGCACTTCAGAGGGGCATACTTCAGTCTGCTGCTGGCTGCAGGGCGGGTGTGGTTGAGATGGCATTGAAAAAAGAACAGAAAATAGCTGGCTTAGCTGCAGGACATGGAGAAAGACTGCACCGCACACATCAGCTTCATCCAGAATAAACTCTGTAAAGTCTGGTAAGGTTTGAGTCAGAGGAGTGACGGGACGAGCCCCAGAGGCTTTGTCGGCCAGCATCCACAGCAGAGGCTACAACCCTGGGAGTAACATGTAATCAGAAGAGTTAAGAAACGGGGCTGCCTTCTCTGAGGCTCCCCCTAAACGTCTTCATCAGGGCCTGCCAGAAACGTGTGTGGTTTGGTCCCAGCCGCCTCCGCAAGAAGCAGCGGGCGATGATGTCAGCGGCACACACGGGAACTTTCCTAAACAAAGGGAAGTCTGTGTGGTTGGGGTGGTAGCTGGCGGAGAAGTAAGGGGGAGGTTAGGGTTTAGGTTTAAAGAGAACACACACTCTCTTTTTCATCTCAGTGAACCCAGACCCCTGTCATTAAATCATTAGCACCTTCTTATGGACAAACAAGTCTCACACACATGTGTGGCTGAAGTTCAGGAAGCATGTTTAGGTTTGAAAAGGTCTCATTCCTCTGCAGAACACAAATATAATTTTTCTGTTTCCTTCTTTCAACACTGAGGAACAAAAAAAAACGCCATAAAATTTAACCTTTAAACACTTCTGACACAACAGTAACAGCATGTCAGAGACATAAATTCTCACAGGATAAAACTCCCCCAAACTGTGTTTTACTCTATGACTCATACATTTAACCTTGTGTACTAAACATGATGTTACAGAACTTTTCTCAGAGATAAGTTCCTCATGAAGCCATCTCATACGTGTCTGTTTTACCAAATACATAATTTGTCTAACTTTAGAAACAGTAATGCCATTCCATTGTTCATCCACCAGAGAGCACTGGCAAGTTTATAGCTCAACTGTTTTAAATCCTACAAAATGAATTTCATGGGCGCATGGTTTTAAACACTAAACTTAGGGATAGTGTTGCATTCAGGCAATCTATCTGTGGTGAGATTAAAACTGCAACTAGTTGATAATTGCTCCAAACAAAGTGGAACCAATGACTCCAGCACAATTACAAGGACCACCGCAAGACCCAGCATATGGTTTGTCCATTCAAGGCTTCTGTAGAAGTTTGGCAAAGCAACATAACAGTCTCAGTGGAAGAGGACCTGTTGATACTAGAGTTATATAGTCATTTTGGGTTAAGTAAACACTATAATTCTGACTTCTGGTGACTTTACATCAGTGAAAACATACTAATGAATATTAAATTATGTGTCTGCCAAGAGATTGCCCTTAATTTTGCACAATGGTCCTTTAAGAAATCTTTCTCTACAGTGTTTGAACTTGATTTTCACTGTTTATGATCATATATTAACATCAAATTCAGTGTCAGAATAGCCACTACCAATCAGAATTGGATGCTGCATAATCTTAGGTATTAGCCACTTGGGATAGTGCAACAAGCTAAACTTATAGGTTAATATTACTGCTACTACTTTAAGTTGATGTTACATATATGCAGCAAACAGTTGCTCAGTTAAACATTGAGGAAAAACAATGAGGCATGAGCAAAAGTTGGTTTTGTGTTTTCAACTGCTTAGTTATGCTTAGTCACTTTGCTAACTAGCATGTTTCCAACTAGCTAGCAGCCAACTTTGTCACTGACCAAGAAGCTAGACTTAATTTTGACACCTCTCTGGTTTGAACACACTACTCACTCAAAATCCACCTCAAGTTTAATGTATTTCTGCAAAGGAGCTAAGTTATCTGTCCTTAAAACAGCTGCTTTAGCAATGCTGACATTCACACTCATAAGTATGGAGCTAATTCCTCCTTTGTGGGCAATAAGAACTCCTCCTGCCATAAACCTGTTTTTTATCAAACCTGAAATGCAAACACTGAATACTGAACCTTATGTGATCGATGTCTGGTAGACTTGGAGAGTTATTGTCATGTATGAATAAAATGTCGGATGGTATTGATTAAACTGACGGCTCAGCTCACCGCTCGCTGTGCCTGACTCCTCGCTGCAGCCCCTTTATTTATTCAAAGACTGAGGTCAGCACTGCGGAGTAATGGTTGGGGGACCAGATGGGTTTCTAACCAAAACATATCTGCAGTTGTCCACAATTTTTGTTCTTTGAACTCGACCACCAGAGCTGTGGTTAAAGCTCATGACTAAGCTTTTACTGGCCATGCTACATCACTTTGTAACTGTCTGCCCTGCACTTGAGAACGTAATGGAAAAATCTGAGTCACCGTTGTCTGGACAGGAACTGACTGAGTGGACGGGGTCTGTCTAATAGCATACCTATGGTATTCCATTCAGAAATGTGACATCTCTGAATAACACGGCAGCTGGACCATGGAACACATGTCACACCAATCTATTTTGACACATGTGGTAGAAAACGAGGCGGGGGTGTTGAGGTGAGAATTGACGAGGTAAGACGCAGGAGTGAAAACGAGTCTGATGGCTGTACCGTGTGTTGGTCTAATCATCACAGGAAACTGGGCAGACGGGCTGACCGTGGTTCTGAGCATAAGGTTTGGGTCTGGTTGCAAAATGAAGCTGCATGATTACAAATGTGAAATGTATGCTTCTTTTTATCGGGTACCAATGCTGGAAAACACCTCCACTGAATCAAGCATTGTCATCTTCTTCAAACCATATGCTCGGTTTGTTTGTAGATGCTCTGCTTGTTTTTGAATAATTCCTGTATCTGTCACTGGCTAACAATGAACCACAAAATTAAGTCCCAAATCAGCACTGGAGGGTTACTCCAGATTAGACGATTTGCACATTAAGTATCTGTCAGTATTGGTATTAGTATAGGTATCAGTTTCAGTATCAGTATCTATATCTGTAGCTTTATCTGTATCAATATCAGTAAGTAGATCAGTAACAGTATGTGTATCGGTATCTCTAGCTATATCTGTATCTGTATTGGCTTCAGTCTTGGAATCAGTATCTATATCATAAATATCATTATTGATATCTGCATCAGTATTGGTATTAGGATTGGAATGGTTTTGTAACATCTGTATCTACTTCAAAGGATATTTATTTATATGTAATGAAATACTTGGTTATTTTACTTTGAAATATTATCATAGCACACAGTCTAAAGAAGAGAAGTGTGTTTAAGGCATTTCAGACAGATTTTGGTGTGTTTGTAAACGAATTGGGCAAAAATAATTGGTTTAGCATACCTGAATGATTGGATGTCCTCCTGCCAGTGCCTTCACCGCTCCCCTACTGCCCTCCGTCTCATAGTGGGCTCTGTGGTGGGACTTGGGCTGCACATCGATCTGCAGTCTGTACGGCCCTGAGCTGGACGGCAGCTGCCAGTCGAGGGCTGGCAGGGATGGGCTGTCAGAGGGTAAAAACATGTCCAACATGTCAACCTCACAAGAAGGGAGGAGGGCTTATTTTAGACGTCCTTATCAATGCAGAATGTGCAGAATGTACACAGGGATGTGCCAAACCTTGTGATAAACCTGGTGTGAAATTTGAAGTTTTTAAGCCTGCTTCTCGTCTGTTAATATTTGCAGAAAGTCCATGCAGTTCAAATGTGTGTAAGTTTAATATCTTCAATAGATCTGGGAGAATTTAAAATGTATTTGTAGTTTCAGAATCTTGTACAACTCGAGCACACCAGCACTGTTAAGTCTTTTTTTGTAATTTAAACAGTCCTCAAACATCCTATAGTCATCCATCACTTACCTGACATATTGCTTTGGCTTGGACCAGGAGTACGGGTGTTGTGGAACATCCAGAAACCCGCCACAGAATCCCTCCTTCTTCAATGGCAGGCGGTTTGCAGGGTGGTCATCCAGACAGAGCTCCCCTGGACTCAGCTCCTCACCACCGGGCTCCAACTTTAGATTGACCGTGGGGATGTTATCCTGGCTGGTTTTCCTGGCCTTAATGGGAATCCCCTCCCCGATGTCAGCCCCTCCATCTGTGGTCAAGGCATTGATTGCCGCCAAGATGGCCGAGTTGGTGTACTGGTTGGTGTTAGGCAGCCAGGTCTCCTCTGTGATGCTGAGGCGAGGGGAGGTATGCGGGGACAGTCCTGGCGAGTGGTTGGGCGAGTATGGGAAGTGCTTTTGCAACCCGCCGCTGCCGTTGTAGCTGTACTTCCTTTTTGCCCCACAAGGGGAGTTTGGTCTTGACCCACGCTGACCCAACCAGGTATCATCTGTCACGCTTGTGCGAGGGGACGTGGAGGGTGAGTGGCGAGGGGAGCCGGCAGAAGTGCAGCCCTCACCTGGCAGGGCGAGAGTGGAGCCCCTTGGGGACACCGAGGGTGACTGCCAGGGGGAGTTCTGGGGCGAGTTGTCGTAGTTGTATGAGTAGCTTGACTCATAGGAGGAGGCCTCGGAGTGGCAGCTGCGAGATGAGATGCTGCTGGCTGGACTCAGGCAGCTGGGATCTCGGTAACCGTCAGCATTTGGGAGGGTCAGCGTAACTATGGAGTTGACCCGCTTGGCAACAGGAAGGCTGCTTTCCTCTACTTCATCCTCAGGAAACTGACCGTAGGCCGTGATCTCAATTCGAGGGCTCTCCAGGGTCGGTGCTCCGTTTGGTCTGACGCTCGAGGTTGAATAGTAGCCGACTGCTCTCATGTCTTCCTGGGTGTCGTAACTGTGAGGCTCCGACACAGAGACAGATATGACCGGGCTGGTTTGAAGGCTGTGGTACTGGGAGGGAAGACAAGGGCTGCCCAGTGGGAGGGAGAGACTCACATTTGGCGTGTAGCCATATGCATCTGGAACACAAACAGAATGGGTTTGTTACCATGATAATCAAACACACATTCACTGGCTCTCATGCTGAGAGGGAAGACACTTGCCAAGTTGGATCTTATGTAAACTGTTGCCTATAATGGCAGCGAATTGCATGCCAAGGTTTGGACCTGGCTTCTGGAGCAGCGATAAGTCGATTAACCAGTTAGTGAATAGAAGAATCAAAAGTCAACATGTTTTATCATAGATTCATCTTTTGGGGGATTTTTGAAGCAACACTGTAAAAGCTTTCTAACTTTGTCATTATTCAAAGGGAGAGTTATTGCGCTTTGAATTGCTGGCGTGAAGAATGATGCAATATGAATATGTCACTCTCAGTTTTGGGAAATTGTGGTGAGCATCGTTCGCAACTTTACGACATTTTGAACACTTACTCAGTCATTAATCCTGAAATAATCTGCAGATTAATTAATGACAAACTGGATCGTTAACTGCAGCTTTATTGGCTGTTTCCTGACGCTCAGGGATGCAAGTTCAAACTTAACACCTTTTATAATGAGGATGCCAAAAACCCAGCGAGTGACTGACTGAAAACATCTCTGGATGGCTGCAATTATACAAAGCCAAAGTGGGAGACATTAATGAAGGAGCCAAAAATAACTCCAGTCTAAAAATAACCAAAGGCAAGCCCAGGTGGCTTTATTTTGCACTCCACATTTCCAGATTTATGCCGCTTAATGCACACGCTGCAGCTCATAAACTGTAACATTATGAAAACACACACTGATGCTTTTGTTGGAGGGTTTCATGTTCCAACTGAACATTGAAATAAGCACGGTTTATTTATTTGCATGCTGTAAAGGTGCACACTGTACCCAGCTTTTTGGGAAGCGAATGGTCCTGTGCCAACGCTCCTGCTGGGTCATATGAAACTCTGCATGTCTGAGGTCACAACCAGGGGCAGAGGAGGGGGAACATGGGAACAGGAGTTGTGGTTACATGAGGCTGGATGAATGTGACCACAGTGGAGCGTATTCACACAGACATGAAGCGGCCGCTGCAGACAGACAGATGCAGTCAGACAGCCTGCAGTCACCGCAGCTCCTGTCTGCTGTAAATTAACGAGAATTAGGGGCCCCACTATAAAGACTATGACATCAGTGCTGCACCATATGACTTCTTGTAATAAAAGAAAATGATGCTAACATTTAATGCTGTTTGTGGTGTGTGACACAGCAGCACTGACTTGTTTGTTTTCTATAATTAGACTGCTGTGAATTAGCTAACATCCTGACAGGTAGCCTGGGGGGGGGGGGGGGGGGGGGGGGGGGGGCTCACCACAATGTTACCCACAATGCCATGTCAGTCATTACCACAGGTTCTACTTGGACTATTTTGGGAACACTTTTTAGTCATGAGTGGCTCTCGGGTACCACGCCCACTTTGCCCAAATCGGCAGGGAGGGGCGCGCACTGAAGATCAGCACCACTGGTTTAAAACTGTGACTAACTGAAGCAGTGAGGGCTGATTACAAACATTCAACTTCAGTAAAGTGCAACTAAAAGTCTAATTCAATGAAAAATGCACAGTTTTATATCATATACTGGTGTTAAGTGTTAAACCATGGATGAAAAGTTAAATAACTATCACATCAAACGCGTAATAGAGAGTCTGGGATGATAAATGAAAGTCAAACTTACCCTCTTCGGCTGATTTCATTTTCCTCTTTGCGCAAAGATCAACGTCTGAGATCAAACTCTGGTAACAGCTGCAGACAGCAGCTATTCCGCATCCATATAGCGGAGTTTATATAGTCCCCAGCTGTTGCTCTGGATCCTCTCTCGTTGTATCAACGCAAAGAAACAACGGGGATGAGAATTAACAAAGTAAAAAAAGCAGCAGCTGCTACTTCAAGGAAAAAGTTACATCCAAAATAGAACGATCTGAGAGTCATGCGTAAAAAATAATAAACTTGGAGAATAAGATTATATAAAAGGCAGACGTGTTCTCTTATAGAGCTATTTTCGTCGTTGTTTTGAGATACAGGACTCTCTGTCGGGGGATCCTGACTCTGCTGGGTCGCGGTGACGCACTGCTCCGGCGCACGGAGGGCTTCTGCGCTTTTAAACTCGGGGATCACCTCAGCGGCGACGCACCGCCCCCTCCACACAGTGACGCATTTACAGCCAGATGGGTCCAGTGGAGATCCCTCTCTCACACTGGGGTTTCCACAGGCTTAGGAGGCCAATTAACGGAGCTGGTGGTGACACCTGAAGTCTCCAAGGTGGGAAGAATAAGCTTTGCTACCGCGAGAAAAGGCAAAGAGAAAAAGCTAAACATCCTTCAAAGATGCTGGGAGAGATGATCCAGCAGAATTTGAGCCAGTGTGAGCATCTTTCCTGAAAGAATAACTGTTATAAAACATCACAATGAAAAAATTAAACTGGAATAAACTGTGTAAATTGCTGGGAAAAGACAGATGTGCTTTGTAAACACTATAAACTACGGTGGCCCTGAAGGTCCACTGCACAAACAAATCATGTCTAGAAAAAAAAATTCACTGAACGCTAAAAACATTTCAATAAACACAGAAATATAAGAACAAAAGTAGAAAAACAAAAATATTTCATGAACCTTAAAACATTTTACAATATAGGCATAAATATTTCACAAACAAGAAACCATGCCAAAAAAATAAAGAAATGTTTCATGAAAAGTAAAACTTTTCACACTTTTGGAGGAAAGACAAAATGATGTCACAAAACCCAAGAACATGTTTGCAATTTTGTGAACTGTTTTTGTGTAACATGAAACATTTGTGTTTTGTTCCATGTTTCTGTGTTTCATCTAATACTTTTAATTTGTTTGTTTTTTAAGATTATTTTGGCTTTTCATGAAATAGTTTTTACTTTATTGAAGTGTTTTTGAGTGCTACAGGGATTTTTTAAGATTTTTGCTATTTATATATTTTGTTTTTGTTCAATGAAACCTTTGTGCGGTAGACCTTCAGGGCCACTGTAATAAATTGGATGGGAAAAAGATGGACAACATGCTCATGGAAGTTCAAAGAAAGTGAGATGAAGGTGGCAAACAGATATGTGTATATATAAAAATATGATGAAAATAAGTCAAGCTGTTTAAGTAAACTTAATTGGCTATTTCGTGGTGAAGAAGCTAAAAGCGTGACAAGTATCAATCAACGCAAAGAAGCAAAATTAACCTTATTTTTGGTGTCCAAGGAAAAGGCTGTTTAACATGTTTAAATTTAAGATAAGATAGACCTTTACTTGTCCCATAATTCAAGTGTCACAGTAGCAAAGTAGACAGTGCAAAAAATATATATCAAGCAAACAAGAGCCTATAAAGAACAATTATTAAAAAGTTATAAGCAATCAAAAAATTAAAGAGGTAAAAATAAGCACATCTTACAATGTTGTAAGATATCCTTTAAATATGCATCTAAAATATGACAAACTGAATTTTGTCTTTTTACTATTTTCTAGATGAATGTTATGTTTTTCCCTCCTTGTGTCTGTAAAATGTTGGTTGATGGATGATAAATGAAGCCTTGTATCAGAAATTCAACACATCCCACTGATCCATGAAATGCTTAATGAGCTCTAACAACATGTATATACAGTTTCCACCCATCTTAAGTACCTGCTCCCCTTGGCAGTCATCGAGGCATGCTGCACGAGGTTGCGCATGGAATCCCCTAAATCAAGATTTATGTGCGGCTTAATCCTTATGAGCATTTCACATCAAACTGCTGCCATTTTCACCCTGATGGAGCCGTTCATCTGCTGGATGAGGCAGCAGGCAGATGTTACATAAAAAGACTGATGGGCTGACAGATGGAGAAGCTGGAGAAGAATCAGACACAATCACAGGTGAGTTGAGGCAAACATGCAGGAAATGTAAAGCTCAAGCGTTGCTTCATTCAGAGATATAAAACATGGAACTCCTCAGATGATGCACGGGGCGTCTCATGGGGTTTCCAAGTTATTGCAAAGGCAAATAATTGCTCTCCACTTCCTCCTGACAGACTGCATGTCTGCGGGGCACAAAACACATAATTATCCATACTTTCATAGAAGCACTATATAAAAATCGAGCCTTGCACCCATTCATTTGACATGCCAAACTGAGAGTCTTCACAGAGTTCGTCATAGGCCGCTCTCTCTCTCTGTGGTGGGTGTACTCTCCTTCGTCTCCTCTCTCTGCAGAGCGCTCAGTCTCATGCATGCTATCTTTGGCAGGTCTGGACCTCTCAGCAGCTGGCAGCAGACCTGCGGTTTCTGTGATGACAACAGTCACATGGTGGCTCTCTGAGAGGCCGCCTATCCCTGGAGGTGGGAAGCTACTTTACTGCACCACAGAATCTTATCAGCTGGTCCTGTTTGGTTTAATCCTTAGTGGGGCTGGAGTGTCATGCCTCTGCTGTTATCAGTAAGGAAGTGTGTGAACGTGTCTTCTTTTAGAGGTCATTACTTCTTATTTACTTATAACCTGAGAATCCAAAGAGAAATGTAAAGATTGTAGTTTTCTCTTTTTTTAAATGAGCTTATTTGTCATTTACAAAAGTCATTTCATTCAGAAAAAGACAGCAAATCAAATATATTTATGCACAAGCCATTGCAAGATCTCAATGTTACTGACACGATTGAGATTAGGATTATGGTTCCTGCAGAGGTCCTCTGCATTTAAATTATTTTTGCATCAACTACCTAAAAGTACTTTCTTGCAGGTTACTGCGAAATGTACTAACAGGTGTCACGGCTTACCAGCAAAAAGCACGCGTCACATGAAAAACATCATGAAGACAAAGCAAAAAATAAGCTAGTCACGCTTTAGAAAATCTAAGGCCTCATTATGACCAACTCCAGCATGCTCATACTTTCTCATGACAATCATAGACTGTATAAACACGGATGTAGTCACAGTTCCGGTTCTGTAGGTGTGATGAAGCCCAGTGATGGGGGTCGCCATATTTGAAAAGCTGACTCAACCTAACTTTCGGTCAGCCTAGCAAGACGCAATGAGGTCTGCCTCAAGTGGACACTCAAGGAACTGCAGTTTTTTGCACTTCAGCATTGGCTTCATTTTTCAATCTTAAAGGTTGCTGCTTTATGACGGTTCTGCAAAGTTAACCGTGTTTAAATCCTAGCTTTAAATGTTGGCCTCCTAGCATTAGCTCATTAGCACTAAACAGAAGAGAATGACAGTATCGACAAACATAGAAAGAGTCTGCAGGTATTTGTTCGTCAAAGAAGAGGGAAAGATCCACCAATCTTCTTAGCCTCCAAGCAGCATGAATGTCTGCACCAAATTTCTTGGCTATCCATCCAACAGTTAGAAATGCTTGTTCTACCAGTTCAGCATGAAGAAAGGCAATCAAGCTGGAGACAGTTTTGTGCTGTGACATGTTTGTATTAATATATACATTAGCCTTCTTTACTGCATGCAAAAGCTACAAAGTGAGACTGTATTGGACGTTTTTCCGACCCTTTATCGCGTCTGTATCAAGGCACAAAGTATCTCTCTTCCCCTCCTCTTGCATGATTTTCAGTGATTGGACGGTTGCAGAGAAACTGTTTGAGTAACCAAGCCGTTCTGTCACCATTGTGCAACAACATGGCAATGCATGCCCCACATAGAAAGTAATATTCTCTCATAAAGCATTGGGCTCTTGTTTTGGCAGAGCTCCGTCTCCTGCAGAGTATCTGAGCGAGTGACGGCACTCATGAAACTCTATCCGTCTGTGTCATCATGGGGACGTGGCTCTGCAGCTCCCCAGTCATTTGAAGAACCCCACTACTCTCTTTGACCTCATGGAAAGCTCTCATGAGACCGGGGTGTATGTGTGTGATCGTGTATGTGTGTGTTGGGGGAGTATTTGGGGCAAAACAGGCAGGAGGGGCAGGGGGGATGTTGCCACTCTACACTTATGTGTAACTGAAACATGTGCTGCAGTAAACACTTCCACCCGTCTGCAGTTAATAAATAGCTCTGCTGCTGATTGACTCGTGGACTCGTCTACGTCAGGGCGGCGATGGGGCTCGTCACTTTTCCAGCCAGGCCTGGTGTTAGTTAGTGGACACCTTGGTAACAGGCCGCTACAGACCGGATAGAGCCAGAGCCACAAGTAAAGGAAGATCTCAGCAGATAATGAGAAACAACACCAACATCCTGCACTGATAAAGTGGCGCAGCGCAGTGGGCAGGAGACTCATTTTGATACCGACAAACTGCTTTAACTACTGATACTGGAGACACCCAAGAAACAAAATTACCAAATCAAGTCACAGACCAGTAATAAGAAGTCCAGATAAAGTCCTATAGAAATAAAGGTCTTGGATTTAAATCTTTGAAAATAAGTCCAAGTGAAGTCGTGGCTCACAAGTTCTTAACTTTCAGCAGAGACTGCATTAAACATGGACGTAGTCTTAAGCCTGGTTTATACTTCTGAGTCCAATTGAGGGCGTAACCTATGCCATTTGTCGGTGTAGCCCCCTTACCCAAGCAGAGGGCGACACGTAGCCGACACACACCTCCTCCATAATGAAAGCAAACCCTGTGATTGGTCCACTCAATGGTATTGTATTTCTTGCATTTAGCACTACTGGGATCGAACATCCCCCGTGCATTTCATCCCGATTCTCAAGATCACCGATGTCTCCTCTCTATTCTTCCATGGGATCACTGCTGTATGATAAACAGCAACATTTATCAACAGTGAATGAACATAATAAGTTTGAAATTGCTGTGACAAAGCAAACTGAAAACGGTCCGGAAGCAGGCGACCCGACTATCAGAGAGACCACACTGCCCTCAAGTGTTTGGGTGGAGTATTGCTGCATGGCAGGGACACATCAACGCACAAGAATGTGGTGCTCATATCCTTGTCAGCCACTGCTGCGTAGGGTCAACACAGAAGTATAGACCAGGCCTTAGTGACGTCACTCATTGGTTTTTGGAAGTGAGGTTTTAAAACCCAATGATCGTGGGTTACCATATTGGAAATGCTGACTTAAGCTAACTTTCAGTTGACTTAGCAAGAAGCAAAGAGATGGCGTTAAAGCAGATCTTTATCCTCCTGGCTAACA